>NC_133396.1:84478125-84781155 GCF_047511655.1 Castor canadensis | reverse complement strand
AATGACTATATTTAAATGATATTAAAGGGATGGTAAGGAACAATTCAGTAAACAAATAACTTATTTTAGATATTTAACATTTAATTCATAAAGGGAAAGTAATCGTGTCTTATAATTCTGTATATTTACCTCACAGTGTCTGGTTTTTAGAACAGGCTTCTTATTTTGTACTCTATAAAGTAACTCAGTATTTATGATTTTTGTATCACTTCAACTTAGCTGATGCCATCAATTTAGCATTGGCAAAGAGGGAGCTGCTTATGTTCCAGGCCAGGTGCTGCTCAGCTTAGTGTTCTCATTTCCATAACACAGTGCTCTGAGTTGGCCTTCCATGTGAATACAACACAATGCAGTCACAGCTGCCTCATTTGTATTAGCTTCAAGCTTAGCTCTGAAAGAATTCAGGCACTAAAAAATATGCCAAGACAACCAGAAAGCATAGTTGAACTAAGGTGATAGCTGAATATTCTTATGTAACCCTCCTTGTGCTCTTGTCACTGTGATACCTGAGCATTCCCAATCAAATAAATATACTAGATACAAAAGACTGTCAAAAGACAAAACCTCGGCATAGTTTTTAGAAGAAAGTAAAGCTCTGGAAAATAAAATGTAGATTAAGTATTTTTTCAAGTTAAATAAGAGACAGGGCTTCACACCCACTTAAGAAGACCAGAAAGTGTTCATTGTCCAAACCAGTGTCTCTCAACTCTCACTATCCACAAAAAGCACCATAAGGACCTTCGAAAAATATACTGATGCTTAGACTTCATCTCATACCACATAGTGATCCCTAGCTTAGAGGGATCCTGTCTTGTATTTTTTAGAAGGTTGTCAGATGATTCTAATGTGCAACAAGGTTGAAAACTCTTTGTCTACATAATTGGTAAAATATTAAGAACTTATTTTAGTTAGTGTCTTCCCTGTAAACATCAGTGCTGCTTTTTGTACCTTCAAGTCTGACTAATAAGTGATGTTTTCTCAGTGGCCTTCTGTTACTTACATGTAAATTGCCACATTGCATATGAGCTGCTCATTTATGTGTTTGTTGTGGTCAGTTCGGATTTTACCAGTTTAAGTTTAGAACGTACTTGTTTTACTCTGACCCAGTGACCTCTGACCAGCCTAAAAATCTGTCTTAAGTATGAAATAATGATATTGAATTCATAGCACCCAAGTTGCAAACTAAGTTCCAAAGCTATTAAATATTAACTTAGATTTAAATCATTTTGCAAAGAGGGTGAATATAATTTTTAAATCTTTTAACAATAAATATGTTAGAAAATATAAAATTTAGAACCGAGAGTCTTTGGGGCATAGGAAAAAGGAATAAGCTTAGATACAACCTCTTAAATGGACAAAATAGGGTTTAGCAAATACCTGGAGGAAAAGGGAGCAGGCTTGGTGGAAAATTTTTGCCTTGATTTGAACTTGAAAGAATCAAAAAATAATGAAAATCCTCTTCAATCTAGGGTAATTCCTAGAAATAGACTTTCAGCAGCACTACCTAGTCAAGATTACAACTGATCCAGGGGAAGAGGGCTGTTTGAAAAGACAAGATGAATTCACTTAAAGCTCTGGAGAGTTAGATTATGGTGATAGTTGTACAGGTTTTGAATATACAAAAACACTAAGTTGTGCACTTTAAAAGAGTATATTTTACCATATTTGAATTATATCTCAAACCTGTTAAAAATTAAAACACAAAGTTTACAAAGACAGGATAAAAACATAAAATCTTATTAATATTTTTTGATATGGGTTAAAAATGAAGTGATTATGTTTCCAGTATAATAGATGAAATGAAATATATTTGAGGAGGAATGCAAAAGGGAAATACCAATACACATTGTATTATATGTTAGCTGTGTAATTTCTGCAATATTTTAGGTAGTCATTATTGATACTTTGCACAGTTGTATTTTAATGGTAAGCTACCATAATTTTGCCTGCTGTAAGGAATATAGTACCATATACTTTTATTCAAGGTTGTGGAAATAGGAAGTATAGCATTTAATTTTTTAAAAAAGCAAATAATGGTAGTGTCATATATGTAGATTTTTTTTGAAGTTTCATAAATTATCAACTAATTTTCAAATCTTAAGAATGATTAATATCTTATATAGCATAAGTTATTATTTATTCTGTAGACTGATGTATAAAAATAGTTTGCCTTTTTCCACTTTGTATCTAGTCTGCCTCTCCATTCTTATATATGGGCTTGTTTAATGGGAAGATGCTGAGATCTCGTATTAAGAGTTTCTTTTGTGACTTTCATATCACCATGAATTAATAATAAAAAAATCAGGAAATTAGGCTGGCAGAGTGGGTCAAGTGGTAGAGCCCCTGCTTAGCAAGCATGGGGCCCTGAGTTCAAACCCCAGTACTACTAAACACATAAATAAGCAGAAATTGAGGAAATAGAAAGAGATGCTGTTTTGGCAAACATAAAAGTCCTCTGCATTCTGATAAGGCATGATTCTGATGCACTCAGAAAACACTATGCATGGGGTTTAATGCTTTGTGGTTGCAATCTCAAAATTCTTAATGATTGACCTTGGATTTGAGAGAGAGAGAGAGAGATGTGGTGATTTGTTTTCTCCTTTAAGGTCCTGAGTTCAAACTTCAGTACCCTCAAGAAAAGGAAAAAAAAAAAGAACAAAAACACCAAAGTTAACTCACAAAGAGACTCTTAAGTGTATTTTAACTGCCCTCCATGCTCACTTCCTGATACTCAGTACCTGCACCTCTGCCTCCAGCTCTCTCCTGTCCACATCACGTGTTCTGTCTTCACCAAACCTAAGTATCCCCGCACCTTTTCTCAGCTCTCCGTATACTTTTGCCTAGGGATTCCACCTTCCATTCCTCCTGAAACCTCCTAAAAGTATTCTCATCCTTTAAAATTCAGCTCCAGTGTCTCCTTACCTTTTTTACACATTAGTCTTGACCTCTCTGTCTTTTCATAGTAGTGAGCAGGTACCCATTACAGCACTGATACTATTATGCTATAAGATTATTATTTATATACTTGCCTTCCCTGGTTTTTGATATTCTAGTTGACAGTCTCCAGAATGGGGTGAGTGGGTAACACTTGTAATCCAGTCGGGGTATAGAAAGAAAATATTAAATGTTTGATTTTTTTATTTCACCTTCTTAATTTTTATGTTACTAAATGTTCATAGTCATGTATCCATTCTTATATTTTACAAGTAAGCATATTAAGAGTGCACACTTGGCAATATTTTATACATTTCAGGCAGTCAAAACAATTTAGAAACAAAATATGTGGAGAAGACTCAAAATATATCTTATTCATCTTATAACCTGAGCCCTGACCTTTTCTTTTTCCTAATATGTTTATGAAAACTTAAATGCATGGGTGGCATTTATGATTATATAAGATGTGCAAATTACAAATACATTAACCTCATATGCTACAGTATTGTCATCATTAGCTAATAGTTTTTGAATTATCAGTGTTGTGTACTTTTTAAGACTCTACAATTAATCTGTTAAGTGAAATAGAATTAAGAAGGGTGGAATGTAGTAAGTAGAAAAAATGCTCTTTCTATGGATGCTCTGTAAGCATAATGACAGAAAGAATGACTCATGAGAATCACTTTTCTTATGAGTTTGCTTTTCATTCAAGGTATAACTGGCTGTGTAGGAATGTTGTCTGGCTCTCAACTCTTTAAAAGTTAAATGGGAAAAGAAAGACAACAATGCCAGCAAAAGTAAAGGTCAAAACTTGTTGATCTCTCCTAACCACTTAGGCTCCTATTTTTTGCAGTCAAGGAGACCATTGTTACTCAGAGGGCACTTTTCCATGAAAATCTGATGGCAACAATTGAAAAAGACTTGAAACTCCTCTGACCATGTGATCTAAAACTTGTGTCACCCTACCTTTTTAATTTTGCCAGAGTACCAGGACATGGTTTTAATATTATTAGTATTTAAGTATTTGTACCTAGAATAGGCAAAGGAATGATAAGAACTGTATTTTTTTAACTGTATGTTCACTAGCATTTCACTTGTATGACCAAGAGCAAATTGTTTAACCTCCTCCAAGTCCTTTAGTTTCTTTTCTTTTTATAATGAAATGTTATATAAATATTATAAGATCTTTAGAGCCTGCAGATGAAAAAGAGACTCTCTACTAAGAACCAATTTGTTAATATTTGGTGCCTAAATTCATAATGGAAGAAATGTTTGTAGCTTTTAGGAAATACCCTCTAGAAGTGTTATCTGTAAATAGATAGATACATACAAACATGCATACATACATACATACACATACACATATATATGCCTAATAAAATGTTTTTCTTCTTTCCCCCATTTGTTCTATACCCAAAAAAGACATATTCTGATAGACATTAGTAATGAGTAAGTTTTTGATTTGTGTTATACCTTTTTGTTTACCACCATCCATAATATAGACTTTAGGTGCATTTTTTTCCCCAGAAACAGTAAGAATTTTATTTTTTAAGTAACTATAGGCTGCAGTTTCCCTCCATCTGTGATACTGTTATTTTTAGAATCCTAGAACTGAAAGATGTAAAACTTCAATTAAATTCATCTAGTTCATCTCCCCTGACAATGAATAAATGTCCTTTACATGATATTTTCTTTTTTTCTATTTTATCATTTTTACATTTACTTACATGATATTTTCTAATGCTTCTATGATTACCTCTGGGAGACTGTCCAGTAGACTAACAGACCTCACTTAGGGACAATATTCTTTTTCTTAGTGTTTGGGGATTTTTGTTGAGTTAGTTTGGATTTTTTGTTATGGTTTTTTAGACAGGGTCTAGGAGTCTGTGTATCCTAGGCTGGTCTTGAACTTGCTTTGTAGCCTAGACTGGTCTCAAACTGGAGACCCTCATACCTCTTGAGTCCCAGGTGCTGGGATTTTAGGTGCGTACCACCATACCCATCTTCTTTCTTAGTTTCCACCCATTGATTCTCATTATTTTATTCCTTAAGGCTGCTGTCCTTAATTTTCATACTCTGAACTTGAGTAAAATCAGCTTAGTTCCTGTGAGTCATAAGAAAGCATACACTTCGATAATGAACTGAAGTGGTTTACCAAAGTAAATGTTCCAAATGCTGAACTTTTCCTTTTCATTTTTTTATATATAATTTTGAGGGGTTTTTTCCCCTCAAACATATTAGATATTTCCCTGCTTTCTTGGGTGAATTGAGTTTTTCTTAATAATTCAAGTTAATCATCATTAGCATTCTGCAGATATATTAAGTAACCCACTGTGTGCTAAACATTGCAGAAATATAAAGATGAGCTCAGTTTGTGTGTTTTTGTTTGCCTTCAGGCATTGAGATTCAGTAGGGGATATAAAATAAGGATAGAGCTAATCATAGGTCAAGATAGAGAAAAACAGCTGTGTAAACAAAAGGTCTTAAATAATCAGAAGTGAGCAGGGCCAGGTCCTATGACAGAAATGGAGAATGGATGGGTTCCTGAGGAACTGGTATTTGAAATAAGTAGTGTAGGGAGTAACCATTTGGAAAATGATAAAACTAAATATGTATCTCACATCTTTAAATAAGAATCAACTTTAAATGAATTGATCTAAATGTAAAAAGAAAATATGAATAGACCATATAACTACTAAAAGAAAACATAGATGAATTCTTTAATCTCTATAATGATTACTGAAAAGCCAAAGGCAGTTTTAAAAAACTAATAAATTTGACTATACAAAAAATGTTTTTTTTAAACTGCATGGCAAAAAAAAAAAATCATAGGGCTGGTAGAGTGGTTCAAGTGGTAGAGCACCTACCTCGCTAGCATTAAGCCCTGAGTTCAAACCCCAGTGCCACCAAAAAAAAAAAAAAAGTTAAAAGATAACCAGTCAACTGCGAGACAATATTCGCAACCTATTTTAAACTATAGAAATTTTCCTGAACATATACAAACAGTGTTCAGATTCACTTATATTCAGAGAAATGCAAATGTGGAGATACCATTCACCTTTCAGGCTGACCAAAACTTTGACCAAACTGAGGTTGTGGGAAACAGATGCTCTACAAATTATGGATGGAGAGGCAAATTGGTACAGCCCTTCTACAGGGAACTTGGCAAGACAACATACACTCTAAACACATTTTGACTCAGCATTCTCATTTCTAGAATCCACCCTAAAGATACACCTCCACCAATATGGAAATATATATACACAAAAATTTTCATTGAAGCATTGTTTGTAATTTCAATATATTGTAAATAATCCAAATACCTACTGAAGAAAATAAACTACTGTATACATACAAAGTAGAATAATACAATCCCCGCCCCTTCCTGAAACAACGAATGCTGTCACAAACAGCTGGCTGGGGGTGCTTTTGGTCTATCTAGATAGAAATTGTGGATAACATTTGTTAAGTCCTTGGCATTCTTGGGGTGGTTAGAGAGTCCCGAGGCTAACACCGAAACCAGACTCTCCCCTGATTTAGGACGCTTGTAAAACTCCCTGATTGGTTTCCCTGCTTGCAAAGCCACAGGAACTTCCCACTTCTCAACTAGCTATGCATATCGACCCATTCTATCTGGTGATCACAGATAATCGGAAGAACACCCTCCCTCCCCTGTGGTGTGGCCCCTTCTATAAAGCCCACTACTCATTCCAGCCGAGCTGCTGCACTCTGAACCCGAGAGAGTCAGCCCGGCAGTCTGGTCCCCAGTAAATCTTTCTTTTTCTACACATGGCAAGGTCTTTGTTTGGCAGTTCCTTATAGCATTGATGGCTCTGAGTTCCAGAGGCTCACAGCTGTGCTTCCTCTAAGCACTGAGAACAGAGGCTATGGCTTCAAGCTTTCAAAGCTGGAGGATTATTGTTCTGTGTGTTCAGGTGAGGGGCTTATTGCTGTAGAATTACAGTGTGAACACCCAGTGGCTAGAGTTATAGCTCCTGAGCTCTGGGTGTCAGGACCCTTGACTCTAATCATTGGTGGCTCAGTTCAACTCTTCTAGAAACCAGAGCTGTCAGTCCTTCTCAGCTTCCACCTCTGACTCTTCACAGTCCCTCAGTTTGTGTAGTCTCAGTTTCTCCACTGTCTCTGGCCTTCTTGGTATTTCCACTCTCCTTACCTTCTTGCAGATTCTGCCCTCCAGCACTGTCTGGAACTCTTCAGCTACCTCTTTGTGTTATAGCCCTGAGCATCAGGTGTTGGGCCCTCAAGACTTGGTGGCTCTTAATTACTTCTGAGTGTTACAGCTCTGAGCCCTGGTTATTGGGACCATCAGCCCTTGGTGGCTCTTTGAACCTCTCAGTTACCTGTGGTGTTCTAGCTCAGAGCTTTGGGTATTGGGATCATTGGTTCCCAGTGACTCTCTGGAACAGGAAGCCCTGAGTTCTTGTCTGCTTTTTGTGCAACAGCTCTGTCTACTCTACCCTTGCTAAAGACTACAAGTAAGCAAAAGAAGAAAGTAAGGAGAAGCCTTTATTGGGACCTAATGTTGGGATATGAGGGACAGTGCACAGCAGAGAAGCCTCCCAGACTAATCTGATAAGACTGAAAAACAGCTTACTTATATAGGTGGAAAAGGAGAGTGAGATGGTTTGCACATATGCACATATTATAATTTCACCAATCACAGTATGGTGAGCAATCATAGGCCTGACAATCATGAGATTTTTGCAGACTCACTAGGGGTAGTCCTCTTTCCCCTAAGGACTGCTGTTACCAGGTCCAGAGCAGACAGGGTCAGTGTCCTCTGGAGCAGCTGCAGGTGAAGTCATCTAGAGATCACTGAGATTTGTCATGGTTGAAGCGAAGTTTTCTGGCACTGGTACAAACTAGAGCAGTTGTGACTGGAGCAAGGCCTCCAGAAGCAAAAGTTGTGGCTTCATCCAGCAAGATTATAGTATTCCTTGCAGCTTGCATAGGCCTCTATGAAGTGTTCAAAGCAGCAGTGATAACAGTCCAGCTGATTGTCCCCCCTCAAGACAGCTGAATATTAGGGCTATCATTCAAGGGGCTGAGGGCTACTTAACAGTTTTGCTTATTTACAGTAAAAGTAAACATTAGCAGTATTTAACAGTGCTTAACTGTCAAATACCCTCAGGGAGAGTTGGGTCATTCTGTCTCATTCTAACACTTGGAGTCTATAAATGTGAATGTTGAATTCATGAATTCAATAGTATGTTATGAATATGTTATTTTATATTTCAGAAGGGACTTTTGTAGGTGTGATTAAAGTTATAACCTTGAGTTGGGAAAATTATCCAATTACCGAGATGTAACATTGCTGACTTTGAAAATGGAAGAAAGTACCACAAGATAAGGAAATATGGGTGACCTTTAGAAAGTAGAAAAGGCAAGAAAAACATTCTCTCTTAAATCCTGCAGAAGGTAATGCAGACCTACTAACTAAAACCTTGATTTTTAGCAGAGAGACCTGTGTTAGACTTCTGATTTACAGAACTATAGGATAATAAATTTGTACTGTTTAAGCTACCACGTTTGCTCTTATTTGTTATAGTAAGAACAGAAAACTAATACAGTGGAAAACTTAATTACAATTAAGCTTGTAATTTAGGTTAGCATAGTACCAAGCTTAATTTCTTAGTTTTCATAATTGTACTATAGTTATATAAAATCAGGCAAAGCTGGGCAAAGGAATATTCTCTGTGCTATTTTTCCAAATTTTCTGTAAACCTAAATATCTAATATATCTGAGGGGGGAAAACATCAAAATTATTAAAACAAACCATTATCTGGTGCTTAAAGGGGAAAAGTTCAGTAGCTAAAAAATAGTTCTGTAGGCCACCTCAGTTCCTTATTGTCACTGAAGTGATATTTTCTTATGGCTAACAAAGACCATGGTGATCTTATTCGAGTCCACAGAGAATAAATATTAAAGAAAAAAATAAATTCTGAATTACATCAGATATAAAGGAAAAACTCAGGGTTCCTTCCTGCCTTTGTCAGTATTCTTCCCCACTCCTACTGCTAACATTTTACCCCTCGGAAAGTTATTTCTTCATCTTACTCGTTTGTAATTTCCAGCCAAGTTTTTAACTCAGTGGGTCCCAAACCATATCTATGTAAAGACTTGTTTGCAACTGTTTCCAGCAGCTTTATTCTCAATAGCCCAAACTGGAAACAATCTAAATGTCTCATCAGTTGGCCAATGGAGAAACAAATTTTGGTATAACCAAATTTATAGTGGACTAGAAAGGAACAAACTACTGACAGGCAACAACATGGATAGATTTCAAAAGCAGTATGCTGAGTGAAAGAAGCCTACTTACTACATAATTTATTTATCTTACATTCTGAAAAGATAAAGTTATAGGGACAATTCTGATTAGTGTTTTTTAGGAGCTGAAGATAACCAAAAGAAATTGACACTACAAAGGGTCATGAAATTTTGGGTGATGGAAATGGTCTGTATCTCAGTTGTGGTGATAGACATTTGTCAAAACTCATCAACCAATAAACCTAAAAATAGTGAATTTTATTTTTACAATTATACTTCAATAAACTCATTTTAAAAGAAAAGATACTTTAAAACATAATGCATGAAAATTGAAAGTAAAAGGCTTGAGATAATTTAACAAGAATAATCAAAAGAAATTAACTTACAAGTGTGTTCTAGTCAATGAAAATGAATCTCTAAAATAAAGTATATTATTAGTTATAGAAGTATGTTACACACCTTCCCATTTACCCCATAGCAAATTTTATCATATCAATGTTTTAACATGTTATAACATATTACAAATTACTTATTTTTATATTTTAACATATAGCAATGTCAACATGTTAATATTTAATCTGATTAATAGTCATGTGTTTATTTATTTCTATGCTTTGTATGCTTAAAATTCTTATGATAAATGTTTTACTGTGGAAGAAGAATGAAATTTTGTCATTCACAAGTAAATGGATGCAACTGGAGAACATCATCTTAAGCGAAGTTAGCCAGGCTCAGAAGGCCAAAAATTACACGTTCTCCCTCATATGCAGATTACCTAAAACTAATGCAGTAATATTATTGGACCTGGGTCACACACTGAGGGGAGAATGCTCACAGGAGGAATAGAGAAAGGGAAGGAAACTTAAAACTTGAATGTGGTTGATGTGCTCACTGTAAAGGAGCGAATATAGAAATCTTAAACTGGCAGAGGCCACTATGGAAAGGGGACCAGGAAGTAGGGAAGAGCTCTGGTAGAGATGAACCAATGTGGGTTGCAATATACAAGTGCATGGAAGCAGCAGTAGGAATATCTCTGTATAGCTATCTTTATCTCAAACTAGCAAAAATGCTGTCTTTCTTATTATCTCTTATGTTTTCTCTTCAACAAAATTGGAGAACAAGAGGGCAGAACCGCAGAACCTGTTCTGCCCTGAAGTGGGACGTGGCGGGTGGGAAGGGCAAACAATGTATACACATGTGAGTAAATGTAAAAATAATGAAATTAAAAATAAAAAAGTTTTACTGTGGGCTGGGGGCATGGCTAAGGTAGTAGAGCACCTGTCTAGCAAGAGTGAAGCCCTGAGCTCAAAACCTTAGTACCACCAAAAAAAAAAAAGTTTTACTTTGCTTAATAAAAGAAGAATCACATCGAATGCTTGTTTAAAATTTAGATCATTGGCCTGCAGATGTAGCTCAGTGGTAGAGCACTTGTCTAGAACATTCAAAGCCCTGGGTTTGATCCCCGGCACTGCAAAAAACAACAAAACAAAAAAAAATGTAGTTCACTGTCCCTTAGCCAAAGACTCAGATTTGTCAATTCCCAGCTAGAAAAATAATAGTAATTTATGGTAGAAGCTTTTCTCTTTGTCTTTGATCTTAAAATTGCACACACAAAATAAAAACCCAACTACTAGGGAGAGATTACTCATATTAAAACTGCTCCATTAATTATTAAGCACTTTGCAACTGTTTGTTATTTGTTATTATTGTCACTTAGAGTTCCCTATCTTTTCTGGGCTTCCAATTATGAAGATAAACTAAGTAAAATGTGTATGATGACTGGACAGTAGAGTTTAACATTTTAAGGTGCCCTTTCCCTTCCCTTTTCCTTGTTAATTTTTATACTTATATTTTAGTCAACATTTATTGAACATCTAATAAGTTCCTACATTATACTAAGAAAACATGAAAGGGAATGGTTTGTATATGACACAGACTTTCTTCTCAGATCATTACATTCCACAATAAAATGAACTAGTAAAATATGTAAAACATATAGATAAATTTACTAATTAAACTGAAACTCGAAAAGCAAGAATGAAAACAGTTCACACCTGAGTCCTTTCTAATTAACAAAATGGCATTTCAAGGAGATGCTATTAAAATTTCCTAATCACTTAGAATTGTTGTAATATTGTCCTTAATTCCTTGTGTGGTCTCTGCTATAAAAAGTCTCAAACAAAATTGTGACAGGGTTTTGTTGCACATCCCTCCGTTTTTGTGTGAAAGGTGATGACACGTTTTTCTTTCTCACTTCTTCCTGTGTTAAGGGAGCAGCAGCAGTGCCAGGTCGCCGGCATGTCCACGTCTCTTATTACACCACTGAGGCTTCTGAGATTGGTTGCATAGCAGCAGTTTTATTTCAGCTACTAGTCATGCCCAGATAGCCAAGCTCAGTCTTCCGGGGTTACTCCCAATTTGCAGATGGTGAACATCTTTTCTTATCATTATCTTAACGTTTAACCAAGCTCCAGAGAAAGGCAACATTTGCTTTTTATATTTCACTGACAGTTGCTAATTTTAAGCCTTATCTTCAAGGAAATAGTGAACACCAACTAATTAAGTCATTTTAGTACTTCCAGTTGCTATGACAATGTAGTTTTTAAATACGAGCCTTTTACTATTTTTAAGAATTATAGATGGTAGCAACAGCATTTTGATGGAAAATTTAATGAGGTAGAGGGTGTTTTCAGTGTTTTATTAGAATGCCTTCAGATAAGGGTGGTGTCAGGAGCATGAAGTCAGTTTATTTATGGTCTTTCCTTTATTTCCATTGTTGGATTTTTGTAGTAAACTTACAGAAGGATCGTTTACATTTTTCTTATTATAAGACACAGGAGCATTTTCCTATTGGTATCCATCTATTTTTTAAATTTTATACTTAAGGTGTTTTTTAACTCAGTGACCATAGGATCAGTTGCATATAAAAGTAATTTCAATAAGGTTTCACTTTAGTATAATTAATTGTAAATATATGTAAAAAACCTAGGGGCAAATTCTTATAAGTCACATGTCCCACGGGTAGTTTTTTCTACTTGTTTTCTTTTTTCCTCATATTTTGGATTATATATATTGCATTCCTAAGTCTTTGTAAGATAAGAATTCTTTAAGATTTGACACAAATTAAATATGGTACATATGGAGAAAGTAAGTTATATTATAGTGCTTAGAATATTTGAAGAGGAATTAGAATGTGAAGAATTTGTATCACATAGTGGTTAAAAAGCAGGAGCTCAGTGGGTTGTGGTAATTCCAGCACTTTGGAGCCTGAGGCGGAAAGATTGCCAGTTCAGTGCCAGTCTGGGCTACATAGCAAAAAACAAACAACAAAAATGTCTTGACTCTCATTGTTGATTTCCTTGGACATGGCTTCCTCTCTTAGAGTAGAAGGTGAAGTCTTTACATAATCTGTATACTACCAACCCTCACACCCTCACTGCCAGGACCACCACCTTACTACCTCTCTGACTTCATTTCCTATTACCCTCCCATCACTTTCTCCATCCCAACCACTCTGACTTCTTGGCTTTTCCTTGAACATGGTAGGCATGCTTCTGCTTTAAATCTTTGCCCAGCTTGTGTCTGTTGCCTGGAATACTTCTCCATCTGATAGGTTCAGACTAACTCACTTTCTTCAAGTCTTTATTCAAATACAGTCTTTCTCTATGAGGTCTACCCTGAGCACTTGATAGCACCAACCCACTTTATCTGACTTTGTTTCACAGTAGTGAAATCAGAAGTCTTTGCCTTTGTTAAACTGACAAACTAATGGGAGGAGATCAACAATAAATAAGGACATAATAACTAAATAAAAGACAAGTGCTACCACACTGCAAAAATAAAAATAAATAAATAAAAATCTTTTGCGTTCATTTGTTTTTAAGATGGCTCTAAGAGGAGTATTTTTAAAAACTTCTGTCGGTGAGAATCTGAAACTTAGAAATTGTGAGCAGTCCAGGGCCATTTAAGAAAAATTAGAACCAGGCTTCAAAACCATGCTTTCTGAATTAAAGTTCCCTGCTCTTCCCATGATGACATTTACACAGCACATATACTAAGATATCATTTATTCATTTCAGTGAAAAAAATTTTTTTATTTTAGTTTTTAAGACATTTATTGAACTCCTACTAAATGCCAGATATCATACCTACACTTGACATACAAAGATTATTTAGTCCCTGCCCTAAGGAGTTCAGGGTTTAGTGGCAAAGACTAATGAACACATAAGTAGACATGAAGTATGCTGAATGAAGGCTAGCACACAGTAGGTATATCTAATCTGGAGCAAGGTTAGGGCATGTCAAAAAAAATAAAAGACACCTTAGGGGCTGGATGTGCAGCTCAGTGGTAAGAGTGCTTATCTGGCTTGTCGAGGGAAGAAGGGAGAGGAAAATACCTGGAAGAGATCATGCCTACACAGGATTCTAAAAGGATGATTTGGCCAAGGAGAAAGCAAGGAATATGAGCAATAACAGAGAAACATGGCAGATGTGGAGAATTATAAACTTAGTTGAGTTGCTAACATATAAAATATGAAGTAAAGAACAGAGATTGAGCTAGAGTAATAAATAATTATCAGATGATACCATATCCTATAGGCAGAACTCTTACTGGCACCACTGTTAAATGCTTTTAGGTACCTTTAGGTCACTTATCCACCAATGGTCCTGTCAAATATAGCCAGGGTAGTATTGCATGGTACGAAGCATATGACCTATACATGAGGAATTACCCAGAAGAAAGAAGTGGGCAATTAAACATGGCATATACTCTGAGGTTCCCCAGGAGGGGATAATGTTGCTGATAGGCTCAAGTATGGTTGATCCAGGTCAGAGAGACAGTAGAAGACAAGAAAAGTTAAGAGACAGTGAACTTCTGCTGGTATCAGTCTATAGAGCTATGTGGTCTTACTGAGCTTGGTCATGAGACCAGAAAGATAGATTTAAACATTCATCTGATTTCGATTTTGCATAGCTGATCATTACTCAAATGGAGGGTGTTGGTGATTGAATAGCTTCAGATGATTGGCCATGGAGTCCAGGTTGGATAGAGAAGGAAAAGAGAACAGGAAGGGAAAGTGGGACAAGGAAGAAAAAGGGTTTCTGTGAGGTTAAAGAGCCCATGGCAGTGGAAAAAGAGCTTTTTGAGAGAAATATGCTTAGGAAAAAAGAAAAGAATAGTATTATTTAAGGTATCTAAAATGGAGCACCTCTGAATGATGATAAGAGCAGGTAGCTGGAAGACAGGAGAATGGTTGTTAAAGTCAAGGAATTATTAAGCTAGGGGACCAGACTATCACTATCTGCTTATTACCTAGCATGATATCAGGAGTTAAGAGCCAGAAAAATGTTCCACATTAGGGGCTAAACTCCTTAGTGAATAAAGGAAAAGTAAAGATTGAAACAGAGCAACAAAGAGAAATAAATAAAGGATGCTAAATAAGATGCTATGTACCTCAAAGAATATACTTTTACACCAAATCATGATTTTATGGAGTAATTGTTTAGAAACAGTCAGGCTAATTTAGGAAAATACAAGCTTGCTCTTCCTGGGTACTACTGAATATTGGGTACAGGAGAATGAAAAACTTGTACCATATAGAAGGGAAACAATAGTCTCAGGTGAAAACCATGCTTAGTTACATCAAGGAAATGAAAAGTATTTTATAGTAGATTTTACAACCTCCATGAACTGACCACTGTGCAACTTTAAACTTTCCCTTAAATTATGTATATGATAATTACATATATATATATATATATATATATATATATATATATATATATATATACATATGTGTGTATATATATATATACATATATATTTAATGCTAAAGTTTACACACCATAGTAGATGTTAAAATAGATATGGCACTATCCCATCTCTCAAAAGTTTAAAGACAAAACTTCTTATTTCCACACAGGAAAACTTGAACTGTTAATTGATGAATTGCTAGAGGCTCAGTGTGGAGAAGTCTGAGAGATTAAAAACTCCAAGAGAACCTAGTAATGGAGTGGAGGGACACTTTTTTTTGAGTTTGACCTCTGGAACTATACCAGGTTCTCACACTGAATATCAGAGAAAAATCTCTCGTGCCTTCAGCAGGGGGAAGAGAAAAGGAACCATTTTTGAAATATGCCAAAGCATTCTGTCCTTAAACGGGTCTGCCCTCAGGACAAACTATTTCTCCCCAGCCTAATCTGTTGGGTTTTTAATCAGAACTTAGCTATTCTGGGAGAAGGGAAATACTCAAGCTGAGTATTTCCCAGCTCTCTCTACCCATCTTGTCCCATCTAAGCCAGACAGATGGGGTGAGTGAGTTCTGAGAAGCACTGAGGAAGTCATTAGTTCACAGTCGTCCGGAGACACAGACTCACCAAACTGAGATGTAATCATAGGACTGTAGAATGCTCATCCCCATCCACCACACCACCACATAACTAAAAATCCTATTTACCACAGTTCCTTTCACCTCATGTAGTACATCATGTCCAGCTATCAAGAAAAGGCATACTAAAAAGCAGACAACATAGTTTAAAGAGATGGAGAAAATATCAGACTCAGATGACATTATCAAGAATTTAAAATAATTATGATTTGTATGCTAAGGGTTCACATGAATAAATTGCATGCAAGAACAATAAATATAAGCAGAGAAGTGAAAACTCTATTTTGGAACCAAAAAGAAATGCTAGAGATTAAAAACACTGTAACAGAAATGAAAAATGCCTTTGATGAGCTTATTAGTAGAGCAGACACAGCTGAGGAAACAATCTCTAAGTTTGACGACATCTCAGTAGAAACTGCTAAAAGTGAAAAAGAGACTGGGAAAAAATAGATCTGGAGGAAAAATGCACATTACAAAGTGAAAGAGGACAGTCTGAAGTGTCTACATATACTGTATGATTCCAACTGTAGGGCATTCTGGAAAAAATAAAACTATAGAGTCAGTAAAAAGATCGGGAATTGCCAGGAACTGGGGATCAAGGATAGTGAGGGATGAGTAAAGAGGCAGGACACAAAGAATTTTTAGAATAATGAAAATACTATGCATGATACTGTAATGGTGGATATATCATTTGTGTTTGTCCATAACCATAGAGTGCATAACCAATAGTGACTCCTAATATTAACTGTGGAATTTGGGTAATAATAATGTCATTGTAGACTCACACTCATCAATTATAAGGAATGCCCCATTTTGGTGGAGGATGTTGATAGTGGGAGTGGCCATACATGTGGGGAGATGGAGAGATAGGAAATCTTTGGTCCTTTCATGAGTTTTTTTGTGAACCTAGAGCTGAGTATGCTATAAAGTGTACAGCTAATCCAAGTCCACTTTCAAGTAACAGTATGCCTCTTCACAGTAGTGTGAGCATCTTATAACAAAATAATCCTTATATCTCCCTCCCCTTTCTTGTGTTATTGCTGTTATTCATTTTACTTATCTATAAGCATACATACATAATCTAATATTTTGTTGCTATTATTATCTTGAACAAATTATCATCAAAATCAATTAAGAATAAGAAAAATAAAAAGCTTTATTTTACCTTCATTTATTTCTTCTTTAATGCTCTTCTTTATGCAGATCCAAGTTTCTTACCTATATTGTTTTCCTTCTCTTTAAGGAGCATCTCTTAACATTTCTTCCCAGCAAGTCTATGGTAGCAAATTTTCTCAATTTTTGTCAGAAAAAAATCTTTACTTCTCACTCCTTCACTTTTGAAGGGCAGGGTTTTTTTATCATTATTCCTCTGTACATAAGATGATCCCCTCCCCCCAACATACCCCAGCTTCTCTTAGGATTTTTTTTAAACAAGATTTTTTATTTTATTACCAGATTTGATTTGTATAGATGCCACTGTAACTTGTGCTGCCTGCCTTACGTAGTCAAACATAATATAATGTTACATTACTATGTAGTGAAACACTCATTTTGGTAGCACTGGGGTTTGAACTGGGTCTCACATTTGTTAGGCAGATGCTCTCCCACTTGAGCCAGTCTATCAGCCCCTCTCAGTTTTTAATCTTTGATTTTCTGTGGTTTGAAATATTCCAAAATGTGGTTTTGTTGTTGTTTTTGTTTTGTGTTTTGTTTTTAACATATATGCTTTCTGGTGTTCTCTGTGGATTTGTGGTTTGTTGTCTGAAATTAATTTGGTAAAATTCCAGTCATTATTGCTTCAGATAACTTCTTCTGTTCCTCTCTCTTTCTCTTCTCCTTCTGGTATTCCCACTATATATATGCTATACCTTTTATAGTTGACCCACAGTCCTTGGGTATTATGTGGGTCTTTTAGTCCTTATTCTATTTGCTTTTCAGTTTCAGAGGTTTCTATTTATATCTTCTTGTGCTTGCCAATTCTTTGATCTGCCATGTCCAGTCCACTTACAATCCTGTGTATATATTTACATATAGTATCTAAATCTTATATTAAATTACAAGCTCCTCTAAGGTATAGATTGTTTTATTCTTGATTCTCTTTTAACTCCTGGTACCATTCTATACAACAAATACATATCAAATAAACTTTATTAAGTAAATGTGTTAAAGTATGAAGTATGATCAAATAAATGCCATAAAAAGTTAAAGTAGTAGTAGATAAGTGAACATCCACTAGGACATTTTCTGTCAGCTGTTTAACTGTATTTTTATTAAAAATGTATTTATACGTCATATTTGGTCAGTTCTCTGGGCTGGATCTCAAGTTAAACCAGTGGTTTTTGAACCAGTCCTAACTGTCGTACTGGAATTCTATAATGTTAAGTCTGTTTGCTAACCACATTCATGAGTAAATGTGGTCTCTCATTCTGAATGAGTCACTTAGGAAATAGTAAATAAGGCCTTTGCCTTAGAGAACTAACAACAGCAAATCTCCCTAGTGATACTACGATTGTATAGGAAACCATGCCTTCAACTTGTCTCTAAGTAATACAGAACTTTTAAAAATAGCCTTTTTTTCTCTTCCTTCCAATCTTTGTAAAGCTAAGATAAGCTGTAGTAATAAAACAGCTTAGAGAATTACGCCTATGTGATATTTTTGAGGAAACTTTATACATTTTTGGTGCTGGGGATTGACCTCAGGACCTCATGCATGTTGAGTCACATCTCTTGCCCTAGACTTACTCATTGGGCAACAAGAACAACAATATAATACAAGCATTTTCTTTGCTCATCTGAATAGTTTAATGTAGATAAGTTTGTTTCCATTTTCATCTAATGAAATGAGCAATGCCTCATGTTTTAGAGATATTCAGCTTCATAAAGCACTGTGGCTGTCTGTGCTGATGTTGACCAAATACTTCTAGCTCACAAGTGTATGTGGTAAGATTGCATCTCTTCCCTGTTGAAGTTGGGTGTGGTTATGTGATTTCTTTTCTTTTTCTTGGTTCAGTGAAATAAAATCAAAAGTGATATGAAGCTTTAAAATCTAGTACAGTAACAAGCATGAAGTTCTGAGTTGAAACCCCAGTACCAGTAAAACAAAAAATAAAGAGGAGAGGTAGCAATGAATGTTTGTCTGGTCTAGCAGAGTGGCTCCAGTGATAGAGCACCAAACCAGCTCTGAGTTCAACCCCCAATACCACCAAAAAAAAAAAAAAACAATCTAGTACAGTCATGTGTCACTTAATGATGGGGATATATTCTGAGAGATATGTCATGAGGTGATTCTGCCATGGTCCTAACATCAGAGTATGCTAACACAGACCAAAGTGTTAGAGTATACGGCACACCTCAGCTGCTTCATATAGCCTAATGGTCTGAGGCTACAAGCTTGTTCATCCTGGTTAGGTTTTACTTTTGGTGATACTGTGGGGTTTTATTGTTTCTGATTTGAACTCAGTACTTTGTGCTTGCAAGGCAGGCACTCTACCATTTGAGCCACATCTCCAGCACCTTTTGCTCTGGTTATTTTGAAGGTAGAGTCTCACTTTTTGCCCAGACTGGTCTGATCTGTGATCCTCTATGATATGTTTCCTGCTCTAGCTGGAATGACAGGCTCTCACCTGCATACCCAGCCTTTTGCCCAGACTGGCTTCAAACTGCATTTCTTCTGATCTCAGCCCTCCAAGTAGCTAAAATGATAGGCTTGAACCACTGGCAACTGGAGGTATGGGATTTGAACTCAGGGCCTCATGCTTGTTAGGCAGGCATGGTACACTTGAGCCACTCTCTCAGCCCTTTCTGGCTTTAGTTATTTTTCAGATAGGGTCTCACATTTTTTGCCCATGCCCTCACATGGTGATCCTTCCTACTTTAGCCTCCCATGTAGCTGGAAGTACAGGTTCTTGCCACTATGCCCAGCTTTTTTGTTGAGTTGGGAGTCTTGCTAACTTTTTTCTCCAGCTGGCCTCAAACAGCAGTCCTCCTGAACTCCCTCCCACATAGCTGGGATTGCAAGTGTGAGCCACTGCTCCTGGCTGTACTGAATTCTTCAGTCAAATGTAGTATGTGTATCTAAACATAGAAAAGTACAGTAAAAATACTAGATGATAGGCTTTTCCAGCTCCATTATAATCTTTGGGGGCCACCATCATATATATGGATTTCTGTTGACTACAGCATTGTTATGGAGTACATGACTGTAGATAATTTGTTATATTACCTTCATCCTGCTGAAGCAACTGTAAAAGCTCAGAAGTGGAGCCTTCCTTAGCTCAGGTTCCTGAGTAAGAACAGCATAGAGCAGGACCACATCTTCTTGGTTGACCTGCTCATAGACGTATAGTATGCTTCATGTCACTAGTATTGTTTGGTGTGGAGGAGGGAGTGATAAGCATAACCTAGCTTACCCTGATTAGTCCAATCTTGACCTCATAACAGCAGGTTTTGGTATTAACCAAAGGAATATAAAAGATTTGAAGCGCTCATGTTGACCTAGTTTTTCTTCCTTACATAAATGTTTATTGTACATAGTTTGTATAAAATGATACACATCTGAAGGTGATTTGAGTCACTTTATGTGTCAAAATATTTTTCATTGAATTACAACTTTTTCTTTGGATTAGTCTTTTTGCTGCTTCTATAAGATGTTCTTTCATCTGCTGAAAATTGAGTTATAAATTTCTTTAAAGTAGTGAACATTCTTGTATTTATTTGTTTATTCAACAAACTTTTGTTGCATGGTCATTATTGCCAGGTGCTAAGACTAGAAGGAATATGTTTAAGGAACTGTAGGTAGTTTGGTGGAGGTGACAGGAGGCTAGCAGGGGCGTAACACCTGTAAATATAAAACTCTTTGGTCTTTTAAGTCTAGATGCTTTAATGATTTCATAAATAATCTATATTTCATTTTAAAATGGTTTTTCTACATTTAAAGTTTAACTTTAGAAATACTATATACAAAGAGACCACCAACACATTTCTTTGTACTACTTAGTTAATTATTTTTTACATATTTTTTTGTGGGGGCGATCTCAGGATAAAGCTCAGTCTGTTCTCTCAGTTAGTGTCTGTCAGCTCCTGGAATATGCCAGGTGCCTTCTCACTTCAGGGCCTTTGTTTGTGCTATTGTCATTGTCTGTTTTCCTTAATTTAGGAAATCACTGGGTGCTATTTTTTTTGAATATTCTTTTCTTTTTTTTTTAATATTCTTTTCAATATTTCTTTTGGGCTGTGGTGTGGCTCACAAATAGAGCCACCTGCCTAGCAAAGGAGAAGCCCTGAGTTCAAGTCCCAGTACTGCCAAAAAAAATGGTGAAGAAGAACAATTGCTGATACCGTCTGCATGGGAAGGGCTATGTTTGTCTATGTTCTGTTGTATTTTTAAAAACCTTTAGCAAAGTTAGAAATTTTTATGCCATAACTAGTATAAAAACAATTTAATAAATAAATTGGTGCTATCAAAAAGTTTAATTATCCCAACTATCACAGTAGAAAAAGTTCTGTTGTCATATTACCAACTAGTTTCAAGCAACTATCATTTACAAAATATAAAAACTTAATGCTGGGCTCTGGTTCAGGCCTTCATCATAAAAACCTGAATGCCTTCTGCAAATTTCGTGCTCCCTGTTGGTTCTGTCTCCCATCACCTTCTGCCTTTTCATTCTAGGGATTCTTCAGCAAGCGCCTGAAAGGCTCTATCAAGAGGACCAAAAGCCAGTCAAAGCTTGACAGAAATACGAGCTTTCGGCTTCCATCCCTCCGTAATACAGATGACAGGTAGGAAGTTACCTTGCTTAAAACAGAGAAAACAGTGTCAGAGTGGGTTTTGATGAGGCCTTTTGGCCTTTGCATCAAGGACAGTTAGAAATATCCAATGCAAAATTTACATTTTTGTCTTGCTCATATTGAAGCAAGGTACAAAATGTTCACATACTAGCTGATTGTTAAGATTATATAGCTAGTAAATAGCAAAAATGGTATTTGAACTTGGGCAGTTTGGCTGCAGAGTCCATGCTCTTCACTGCTCCGTTCTTCTCTAGATACAGTGTATGCCATCAGGCTTGCTGGTTTGTGGTCACACCTAGAAGACATGTAATGGAAAGAATGTGTGGATTTCAATAATTAGGACTACTAGCTTGAGTAAGCATCCTTCCAAAATCATTGAATATGCGCTGATAATTTAAATGCTTCATGTCTCCACAATGTCCAAAAGTTTAGAAATAGTGCTGTTGTACCAGCACATCATTGCATCATTGCCATCACCAGTGTTTATATTGAGGGCCATGTACCAGACATTTTTAAATGTAGTCTCTTGTATAATATTTCCCTAGATATGATTATTACCCTCATTTTACACATGAGGAACTGAGGCATAAAGATACTGGGAAACTTGTCCAGGTGGAATTACAGATGTGTACTACCACACCCTGGCTTATTTGTTAAGATGAGGTCTCACTCATCATAGTTTAAGGCCCAAGCTGGCCTTAAACTATGATCCTCCTGATCTCCATCTCCTGAGTAAGTGGGATTCCAGGCATGTACCACCATGTCCAACTTAATTAAGTTTATTTTTAACTGACACATAAAGCATAATAATTTTTCTTATTAATAGAGTACCATATAGTGATTCAATACATGCATATATCTTGTAATATTTCCTTTCTTTTTTAAGTTTTGGTGGTACTAGGGATTGAACTCAGGGCCTTGTGCTGCTAGGCAGGCTTGCTACCACTTGAGCCACTCTGCCAGCCCTTTTTTTAAAAAAACATTTTTATTCATATATATTATTTCTACAGGGAATTCCATTGTGACATTTCCATATATGCATACAATGTAGCCCAGGTTGGTTCATCCCCTCCAATATTTTCCCTCTTCCTCCCCCCTTCTTAAAATAACCTCAGCAGGTTTCAGTGTCCCATATTCAAACACATGTAGAAAATACATCAACCATATTGACTATCCTTTACCCTCTTCATTTACCCTTTACCTCCTGCCTGTTTTACATTTCTGTCCTTTATTGTTCAAGTGTCTGTTGATTGCTCAGTGGAGTTTTGCCTTGGTATTTTACCTGTAAATATATTATGCTTTAGTTAGTCTAGCCCCTGTATTACTCTTCCTTACCCTTTCCCCCTACCCTCTATTAATCAGCAGTTTTCAATGCATTTTGTTGTGTCTTGTTCCTATACAGATGTGATGTATTTTAATGTTATTCATTCTGTCATCCTCTTCTTCTTTCCCTCCTCCCCTAGTCTCTAACAGTCCCGCTTTTGGAAACATGTTATATGCATTTTTATATATACATATATATGAATATATAACACATATATATGTATATGTTTTACGTATGTATATATGATAATGTTTATATTTGTATTTGGATCTGTCTTACACATGTGAGAGAAGACATGTGATTTTTGTCTTTCTGGACCTCTGCCAGCCCTTTTTACACTGGTTATTTTGGAGATAGGGTCTCACTTTATGCCTGAACCACAACACTCCTATTTATGCTTCCCACATAGCTAGGATGACAGGCATGCACCATCACACACAGCCACTGGTTGAGATGGGGGGATCTCCCAAACTTTTTGCCTGGGCTGGCCTCAAACAACAGTCCTCCCAAGTAGCAGGATTTGCAGGTTTGAGACACCATGCCTGGCTCAAACATTTATTTTCTTTGTGGAGAAAACCTTCAAGATCCTTCCTTATAGTTCTCTGAAGTATATAGTGTATTATTGTTATCTATAATCACCATACTGTGCAATAGCACCCCAGAACTTATTGTTCATCTCTACTATAAATCAGCATATACCTGTATTACCAGCCTCTGGTAACCACCATTCTACTGTAATATTTTATGAGGTCAATTTTTTTAGATTCCTCATGTGAGTAAAATATGATGCTTATATTTCTGTGCTTGGGTTATTTCACTTACTATAATGATATCCAGCTCCATCTGTGTTGTCCCAAGTGACATGATTTCATTCCTTTTTTTTTTTTTTTGGTTGGACACGGAGATTGTTCCCATTTCTTGGTTAGTATGGCAGTGAACATGAGAATACAGATATCTCTTTGACTTGCTGACATCGTTTCCACTGGATATGTTGCCTAGGAATGAGATTGCTAAATATGGCAGTTAATTTTTTGAGGAACTTTTCATAATTTACCTTCCTACCAACAGTGTGCAAGAGTTCCCTTTTTTCCACATCCCCATGTTTTTGATAATAGCCAATATGATTGGCTCATATTGTTTATTTCTCATTGTGGTTTTGAGTTGCATTTCCTTAATAGGCAGTGATGTTGAGCATTTTTTCCATGTACCTCTTGACCATTTGTATGTCTTCTTTTGAAGAATATCTATTAGGGGTATGGCTCAAGTGGTAGAGAGCCTGCTTTGCAAACGTGAAGCCATGAGTTCAAACCCCAGTCCCACTAATAGAAAAAGAAAAAAAAAAAGATTCTATTTAGATCTATTGCCCATTTTTAAATCAGATTATTTGGGCTTTTTTTTTTTTGGAGCTTCTTATATATTTGGGATATCAAGTCCTTGTCAGATGAACATTTCACAAATGTTTTATTCCATTCTGTTCATTGTTTTCTTTACTGTGCAGAAGCATTTTAATTTGATATAATTCCATTTATCTATTTCACTTTTGTTTCCTGTACTTTTGGGGTCTTGGACAAAGAATCCTTGCCCATTCCAATGTCCTGAAGCATTTCCCATGTGTTTTCTTCTAGTAGTTTCCTGGTTTCAGGTCTTACATTTAAGTCTTTAATTCATTTTGAGCTGATTTTTGTAACTGTGAGAGATATAGGGTCCACTTCCATTCTTTTGCATGTAAGTACCAATTTTCCCAGCACCATTTATTGGAGATTAATGGTCCTTTCTCCAGTGTGTGTTCTTAGCACCTTTGTTGCAAATCAACTGACTGTAGATGCATAGGTCTAACATTTTGTTGAGGATTTTTGTGTCTATGTTCATTAGGCTCTCTATTCTGCTCCATTTGTCTATGTGTCTTTATTTATACCAATACTGTGTTATTTTGATTCCTACAGTTTTGTAATATGTTTTGAAGTCAGATAGTGTAATGCCTTCTGTTTTGTTTTGTTTTTAAATCAAGATGACTTTAGCTATTCAAAGTTTTTTGTGATTACACATAAATTTTAGAAATTTTTTCTAGTTCTGTAAAGGATGTTATTGGTATTTTGATAAAGATAGCATTGAATCTATAAGTCACTGTGTACAGTGTGAATATCCTAAAACTGTTTTTTCTAATCCATGAACATGGGAATGTCTTTCCAATTTTTTTGTGTCCTCTTCAGTTTCTTCATCGATATTTTTACAATTTCCATTGCTGAGATTTTTCCCCGGCTTGGTTAAATTTGTTCCTGGGCATTTTATTTTTTGTAGCTATTGTAAGCGGGATTGCTTTCTTGATTTCTGTTTCAGATAATTCACTATTGGCATGTAGCAATGCCATTGATTTTTATATGCTATTTCTGTATCCTACAACTTTGCAGAATTCATTTATTAATTATAATACTTTGGGGGTTTTTCTTTGTATAAGATCATCTACAAACAGTGGAGTTTGACTTCTTTTCTAATTTGAATGCCCTTTGTTTCTTTGTCTTGACTGATTGCTCTCAGACTTCCAGAACAATGTTGAATCAGAGTGGTGAAAGTAGGCCTTTTTGTTTTGTTCCAGATCTTAGCGCTTTCAGATTTCCCATATTCAGCATAATGTTAGCTTTTGACTTATTAATGCCCTTTATTATGTTGAGATACAACTGATGTTTTCAGCGTTTTTATCATGAAGGGATATTGAATTTTATAAAATGCTTTTTCTGTGTCTACTGAAAGAACCATATGGCTTTTGTCCTTCATTTCGTTGATATGGTGTATCACATTTATTGATTTGTGTATATTTATCCTTACATCCTTGGAATGAATCCCACTTGATCATGGTAAATATCTTTTTAATATCCTGTTCGAGTCAGTTTGCTAGTATTTTGCTGAGGATTTTTGTGTCTGTTCATCAAAGATATTGACCTATTGTTTTTTTTATTTTTTTTTCTTCTTCTTCTGTGGTTTTAGTATCAGGGTAATGCTGGCCTTGTAGAATGTGTTTGAAAGAATTTCTTCCTCTCCTAACGAGGCAAATTGGTATTTAAAGAAGGACTTGGGTGCTGAGAAGGGCACGTCTCAAGTGGTAGAGTGCCTGCCCAGCAAGCACAAGTCCCTGATTTCAAACCCCAGTTTGAAAAGGAAAGAAAAGAAAGCTTTGGCAAAATTCAGCAGTAAAGACATTTGGTTCTGGGCTTTTCTTTAATGGGAGGCTTTTTGTTATTGTTTTTTTTATTAACATACTTGTTATTGGTTTGATAAGTTTTTCTTTTTCTTCATGATTTATTTAGGCTTGGTAAGGTGTGAGTGTCTAGGAATTTGTCAATTTCTTCTAGCTTATCAAATTTACTGATACATATAGTTGTTCATAATCTCTAGTGATCTTTTGCATTTCTGTGATATTAGTTCCCTATTTCTTATTTTATTTGACTTCTCTATCCTTTTTTTAGTCTCAACTAAGGGTTTGTCTACCTTCTTTTATAAGATTCTGCTCTTGTTTCATTGATATTTTGTACTTTTTTTAGTCTCCATTTCATTTATTTCTGCTCTAATCTTCTTTCTTCTCTTTTACTAATTTGGGGTTTAGTTTGTTCTTTTTTGTAGTTTCTTGAGGTTCAGTGATAGGTTGTTTACTTGAGATCTTTCTACTTTTTTGATGTAGGCATTGGTTACTATTAACTCTCCTCTTAGTACTGCTTCTGCTATATACCATAGACTTTGGTATGTTGTGTCTCTGTTTTCATTTGTTTGTACTTCTCTGATTTCTGATATCTTTTCCTTAGTTTCCTATAATTCTATAATTTTAATCATTCCAGTAATTCAAAGCATTTTAGTTATAAATAAATATCAGTAAAAGAGAAAGATAATGTTTTCACAATATTGATTTTTTTAAATAGTAATAAAAAGACGTTGGCTCCAATTTGGTAGCCGTTTTCTTAAACTCTGCAGCATCATGTGGAAACCTAGGAGACAGGACATAGTTTTATAGATGTACTTTATTTTTCAACCTTACACTAAATACTACCTTCTTAATTTCAAGCAAAGTGCTGTCTCCTATTCCATTTTGTTTTAGGTAGCCCATGGGAATTGTTGGGTTGAATTACTAAGAGATTATATTCTCCTAGAGTTTCTCATATTGCTATTATACAGTTACTGCATTTTTAGCCTTTCCAGTGACCTAGATTCATCTTTAATTAGTAGCAGTATCTCACTGTCTCAGACACAGCACAATAAAAAGGTAATGGTCAATCTCAAATATCACATTACACTTCATATTTTTCAAATTCATTTAAATTGCAAAGGTAACATTTTTTTAAAAACCTGATTCTTTTTGCATTGTTTGGAAATACTCACTAGAATGTAAATATATCATAATTTTTTAAAGACTCCTTGTCTTCAGGTCTCTAAAGATTCAAATAAGTAGAACTAAGGTCAGGTATTATTCAGTTGGCTTCTTTGAATTAATATTCTTTTCTTTACCCATTTTGCAGGTATGACAATTTAATGTTCTTATAGAAGTGACCAAGGATTTTCCAGAAACTTCTGGTTTTCTTGCTGAAGTCAAGCCATTTCTTTCAAAACAGTACATAGTGTTTAAATCTAAATAGCAAAACATTTCTATTCTTATATCTAATCACAAAAACTCTAGATAAACCTCATAGGACTGCCCTTTCTTTCAGTTTTAAAGTCATGCAAGTAAAAAACATGTATCTTTGTTGTTTGGGGCAAAAAATTTCAATACAGACCAGGCATTCTGAGAACTGTATCAATAGACAGTTTCTCCACAATGTGAACCTCATGGAGTTTTTACCCAACCCTAGGTGATTTGGCCTATAGCACATCTGAGCTGTAGCCTATTGTTCCTATACTACAAACCTGTACAGCATGGTACTGTACTAAATATTATCAAGGCAGCCATAAGAGAATGGCTAGTATTTGTGTATCTGAGCATCTAGACATAGTAAAGTTACAGTAAAAATAAGGTGTAAAAGATAAAAACGGTACACCTGAGTAAGGCCTTTCCATGAAGGAAGTGGGCCTACATAGGATTGAGATCATCAGTGTCACTGCCTTCCACCTTCACATCACACCCCAGTGCAAAGTCTTTAAGGGCAGTAACATGCATGGAGCGCCCACCTCCTGTATTGACAAGGCTTCTGGAACCTGTCCTGAAGGACCTGCCTGAGGCTGCTCTGGATGTCAGTCTCCTCACAAATGTGTCCATGATGGTTTACTAGGTTGGCTTAGTTTTTCACCACAGATTTGCTTTATAAGCAGATGATCCACCATGAACATTTTTCTCTATTAATGAAAACCTTGCTGTGTTGGGTCCATGTTTTCAAACTTTTTAAGGTGCATGTTGAGGTCTGCAAAGGCTTCTGCCAAACCCTTCAGTGTGAATTTTCTTGAGGGTTTTCTTTCTTTCTTTTTTTTTTTTCCCACAGTTTGTTTCTCTTGTCTCTTCTTCAGCTATTAGTTCACTAGGAATTTTTCAGTTCCTCTGTAATCTCATGGTATCACCATCATATATGCAGTTTTTGTGCTCTGTGGCACATAACTATATAAGAAGCATAAGAAGCTAAATTCTCTGTTCGTATTCCCCATCTCCTCACAAAAATAACTTCAGTAACATTTTGTGTATTTGGAAATCTCTTTAAAAATCTGTACATAAATGCACTTGGGTGTATTTTGAGTGTTTTTATGTAAGTGAAATCATATTACACATAATAATATCTACTTTTTAGTACAAATATTTTGTATACTTTACAGATCAGTGCATCTGAATCTACGTTACTCTTTTAAATAGCTGCATTCTTAGTATACTGCCATTATTTTTTAGCATAATATACTTCACTTCTTTATTAGATATTTACGTTGTTTCTCTTTTGGTACAAAATAGTGAGCATTTTAAAACATACGTGTTTTTGTCTTTATATGACTAGGTCAGATTTCTGAAGTGGAACTACTTGATATGCATTATTAAATTATGCTTCAAAAAAAGTTGTACTTTTCCATTCCCATTACCTTTATCCTTAAATCTTTCTATTTTATTAGTATGATAGATGGGTAGTAATAATAAACACTATGTAATATTTGTTGTGTGCCAGACATTATCCTAAGCACTTTACATCAGCTAACTCATTTACTTATCCAACAATCCTATGAGCTGATTACTGTCATTACCCTCACTTTGAAAATGAGAAAACTGAGGCACAAAATAACCTTAGAAATTGCCTGAGGTCACACTACTTAGATGTAAGAACTGAAGTTCAAACCCAGAAAAGACATTCACTGTCTATTGCCTTTCAAAGAATGGGAAGAGGCATTTCCTTGCTTTAATTTGTCTTTCCGGATGCTAAGTAGACTGAACATCTTCTCGTGTGATGTCTTTTTCTGTGACTTGCCTATTCATTTCCCTTACCCATTTTTCCTATTGAGTTGTTTGTCCCTTTTCTTAAAATTTGGAGTAGCACTTTTTATTACTAGGGATAGTAAGCCACTATTGTACATGTTGCTAAAATTTTCTCCCAGTATGTTTCTTGTGTTTTAAAATCATATCCTCAGATTACATTGGAGTTTTAGATATTCCTTCTGTCTAATATATCAGTCTTTTTCTCTGTGACTTACCTGATCAAATTTGACCAGAACACTGAACAGGGATCTGTTTCTCATTAAATTTCTCTTTATGATGTTGTGTGAGTCACTTTGTCCCTCCCTTCTTCAAGAGGAGAAAATATTTTATCTAGAGGTATCCAGAGGATAATGAAGTAGTGATTGGCTGACAGAGTGGCTCAAGTGGTAGAGCTCCTGCCTAGCAAGCATAAGGCCCTGAGTTCAAACTCTGGTACCACCATGAAGTAGTGATTGTGATATTTTGAATTCTTTAAGGTTTGATAATCACAAACCTCATCTGTACTCATAGCATTTTTTAAAAGATAAAATTATTCTCATGAGGTCTGGGTACTACTTTGAGATGGCAGAAAAAAACATTTTAGATGAGTTAATTGCTTCTAAAGGAGGTTTACTACATATGGTAAACTGTGCAAAATACCATTGGGTATTTTAACATATACCCTGTATTGATCAAAAAGACCTTAATGGCTCCAGGTCTGTCTCACCAATGATCTGTAGGTTATAAACTTCATTGTGAGAACCTGATAGAATTTACTACCATTACTACTTTTTGGGTCAGTTCATAAATCCGTAAACTCAAAATTTCTTTGATGAACATAGTGCATGCCAATCTATATCATTCTTCTTAATAGCTACATTCTTAGATGAATTTTTAGTAGGTAGAAGGAAATTTTTGCCAAATAATTAAAATTTCTAAAAGCCAAATGTCTCCATCTATGGTAAGATATCCAGTGTGTAACAGCTATGGACAGTCAAGACACCATGTGTTGCAAGGGAGTGTAGAGAGCCAGCACTACAGCTTCTCACTTGAGGCCAGTAGAAGAAGTAAATGTTCATGAAGAAGTGGTATAGGTGAAGGTGAAATTATTTCTTACTGGGTAGATCAGAAAACCCTTGATGGGCTGTAGTGTGTGAGTTGAACCTTAAAGAACGAGTATAGGGTTGGAGGCATGACTCAAGTGGCCCTGACTTCAAAACCCCAGTACTGCCAAAAATAAAAAATAGAAAAGATAGTGCACAATTCTTGGCCAAGCACAGTAGCTCATGCCTGTAATCCCAGCTGCTCAGAAAGCAGACACTGGGAATATTGTGGTTCAAGGCCAGCCCAGGCAAAAGGCTAAAGAGACCTCCATCTCAACCAATAGCTGGGCATAGTGGGGCACACCTGTCATCCCAGTCACATTTGAACATTTGAAGCATACATAGGAAGATCACAGTCCAAGCCGGCCTGGACAAAAGTACATGACCCTTTCTCAAAAATAACTAAAGTGAAAGGGCTGAGGGTGTGGTGCATATGGTAATGCACCTACTCCACAAGCATGAGGCCTTGGGCTGAACCCCCAGTACCACAAAAAAAGTATAATTTGAACACACAAGTGGACACAAGAAGAGAGCTTGCTTTGGAACAGAAATAGTGAGCCAAAGCATAGAAGAGGAAATTATGAGTTTGAAGAGAAATAATAAAAAATATGAAAAGAGGCAAGCAAGGAAAGGTAATCTAATATTTAAGTTGATAGGTAAAACTTCTGCCTTTTTGGCTTAAAAATTATACAAGAAGTAATATGGGCTCCCTTTTTAATGAAACCAGAAAAAATCTGAATTATCGGTTGCATAAAATTATGGGATAATCAGATGTAGTTGCTTACAGAAAGAAATTTCTGAGATGTCTTAATCCCTTAGGATGCAAATCTGCTGCTAATTAACAGATACCTAAAATAATAATGACTAAAGGTCATTTTTTCCTCTCACACATAAAAGAAGTCCAAAGGTGGGCAGTGCAGTCCAAGCTTGCCATGTTTAGGATCTTCAAAGATCTTGTTATGGATGTGCTAGCTACCACAGCTCCAGCCATCACATCCATGTTGCAGATACCAGAAAAGAGGGGCCCATCAAAGAGCACCTGCCTTCCAGCTGAGTCACCTTCCCTTGAGATTTCCCTAGAACTATGTCAAGTGACTTCTGCTGATGTCTCGTTACACTTTTTCTGCTAGAGCAGGGGGCCGGGAAATGTTATACTTGGGTATATTATTGCCCCCAATAATGCAGGAATCTGTTTTGTTTTTGACAATACTAGGAATTGAACTTAAGTCCTTGTGCTTGCTAAGCAAGCTCTACCAGTTGAGTCACACCTCCAGCCCTTTTTGCTTCAGTTTATTTTCCAAGTAGGATCTTGTGCTTTTTGCCTGGGTCAGGCCTCAGACCTGATCCTCCTACCTCTGCCTCACACCTAGCTGGAATTATAGAAATGTACCACCATGCATAGCTTAATTTTTGAGATAGGGACTCGTTAACTTTTTCAGGCTGACGTAAAACGGCCATCCTTTCATTTCCACCAGCCCAGGAATCTGTTCTTAAGGAAGGCAAGAGAACTACATATTGCAGTATTTATTTAATGACCTACCTCCATAATTCTGGAAAGATTCAGTTTCCATCCAGCTCTAGAAAGGCTAGTATTTGGGCTTATGCTTATCAAATAGATTGGAGAAACTAAACTATTCCAGAAAAAAAGATATAGAAACTAACATTTTTGTTTCTCTACTAAAATCCCAGCTGGTAAGTCTATTCCAAGGTAAATCCAAAAATATTGAAAACATCCATCCACACCAAAACATATGCTTGAATGTTCATGGCAACATTGTTCAAAACATTACCCCAAAAATGTTAGTGACGCAAATGTTCATAAACAGTTGAACAATAATGGCAAGATAATATAAGAAAAAAATTAAGACAAAGAGCTTGGAAATTAAAAGCTAAATTCAAGTCAATCTCTCAGAAAGCAGAACAGAAAATGAAAAAAATCAACCTGGAATATTATAGAAAAAGAGAACAAAGACTTTGGGATAGAAATTGTCAAAGCAATAATACAAGAAAATGTCCCAAACAAGAAAACATAGTGTCTAGATTGGAAAGGCCACCAAATTCCCAGGATGATAAATTTTTAAAGATCCCTAACACATATACATCAATTTATATCATCACAAGATATCACATCACTTAGGTTTTTAAAAAATCTTAAAAGCTTCTAAAAAGAAAAAACAACTGGTTTACATACAAAGGAGAGAGAGTATGTACATGTGTATGTAGGAGGTAGGGGATGGGGTGGCATTGGAGTTCATACCCAGAGCCTATAAGTAGTAGAGTGCCTGCATAGCAAGCGTGAGGACCTGAGTTCAAGCCCTGCTACCACCCAAAAAGGAAAAAAACAATTTTAGCCTATAAACAGTAGGGAACCTTTAACCTTTTTTGAGCAAGAGAATGACCAAATCATGTGCTGCAGATGAGTGACCCAGCAATATAGGGTATAGAATTGAGATCACTTAGTTTGCAGAGATCACTAAGTTTGGGAGAACAGTTAGCAAAAAGCTATTGTACGATATATGAAGATTCTAAGGACAGAGACAGTGGGAATGGAGAAGCAGAAACAAGATGGGAGGAACATTTTAGAGCCAAAATCAATAGGATGTCAAGGTCATCATTGTTCCAAAGCATCTCATCAGATAAAAATCAGTAGAATGATTTCCTAGAGTCAGTAATAGCAGCAATTTTACTTTAAAAACATGTCATGTGAAGGAAGGTTTTGGGACATGAGAAGGCTGTGATAGTTCTGTCTTTTGTTAAATGCACTTAAAACTAGGAAATGCCGAAAGTCGTGGTCATACTACATTCCCAGGCATCCCAGAATTCCAAATGCCAGTCAGGTTTCCAACCTTGCTTTACAAGTGCTACTTAAATTTACTTAAGACTTGAGGTAAAGATAAGTCTTCACCCTAATGTCCTCAGATCTGAGGCTCACTAGCAAGGCGTGGTTTTAAAGTAGTCTACTCATTGTCAGGAGATACTTGAAAGTATGTGTGTCATCAATAGAAGGAATTTTTCATAATATGCTCAGCCTCTTGAGTTTGTCTTTATTGCACCTAATTTTTAACTTTTTTATTTTGAAGTCACACAAGTTGCCAAAATAGAGTCTTTCAGACCCTTGCCTCCAGCCAGTAGTGACATCTTATAACTACAGTGTGATATCAAAAGCATGTAGTTGACATTGGTACATTATTATTAACTAAACTGCAGACTTTATTCAGTTTTTGCTATTTTTGTATGCACTCACTTATGTGTGTTGTTCTTTGCAGTTTAATCCTGTGTAAAGTTTTGTGTTACCACTACCACAATCAAGATAAGGAACTGTTCTATTCCTAGAAAAGAACTCCCCGTGCTACTGCTCTACAGCCATGTCTGCCTCCATCTCTATCCCCTAGCAATCACTGGTTTCTTTTCCATCATGATAATTTTAGTATTTCAAGAATATTATATAAATGGGAGATAGGGGACATGTCTCAAGAAGTAGAGCGCTTGCCTAGCATTTGGGAGGCTCTGGGTTCAAGCCCCAGTACCACAAAAACATTACTATCATCATTATTTTATAAATAGACTCACAGTACATAATTGTTTAACAGCTTTTTTTTTTCTTGTGGTTCTGGGAAAAGTACATAATTGTTTAAGACTAGCTTTTTTTTTTTTTTTTTAGTAAGCATATACCCTTGAGATCCATCAAAATTGTTGCATGTGGCAGTACTTTTTTGCTAAGTGGTATTCTGTTGTATGGATGTTAGCAGAATTTGTTTAACCATTCACCCACTGAAGGACATTTGAGTTGTTTCTGGGCTTTGCTATTTCATATAAAGCTGTTGTAAATAGTTGTTTACAGGTTTTTTGTGGACATGTTTTCACCTCTCTAGAATAAATGCCCAAGAGTACAATTGCTGGGTTGTGTGGTAGATACATGGTTAGATTTATAAGAAAACAAAAGTATTAATCAAAACTACAGACTTGGCCCTAATCAAGCCACTTATAGGCAGTCTGTCTGCCTTTGGAGGAGAAAGTATGGTAAACTACTTACTTTTGTCACGTACTTTTCCCCTCTATCTTTTTTTTCCTTTTTTTTTTATCGTTGTGCTGGGGGGTACATTATGGCATTTATAAAAATTCTTGCAATATATCAAATATTTCATACTTGAATTCACCTCCTCCATCATTCTCCTTTGTCTCCCCTACCCCTATTGCTGGAATAGTTTCAACAGGTCTCATTTTTTTGTTTATATAAATGTGAGCACAGTATTTGCACCATATTCATCTTCCTATATCCTTTCCCCACATCCTCCCACACACACTGGTACCAACCCACCAGACAGGACCTGTTCTACCCTCCTGTTCTCTGATTTTATGAAAGGAAAATTACAGTTTTGTTTGTTTAAGATAGGTATACAGGGAGTTTCCTTGTGACATTTCTATGTATATATGTATCATAACCCAAATTGGTTCATCTCCTCTATTTTTTTCATTTCTACTGTAGTCCCCTTAGGTGCCTTCCAGGTGTTAGACAAGGGTAGACAAAAAGGAGAGCAAAGAGAGGACAGGCAATAAGAAAGTTTTAGTGCTATCTTAGCCCTCCATTATGCTCTTTGAGCCTGGCAGGTGTTTACAGCTGACTTTTTCCTTATTGGGTTCCTTAAGGAATCCTTCAGAGATTTCTCATCCCTGAGGAGCCTGTCAGCTATGGTTTTATTGACTTTGGCAGCTGTGTTTCTATCCCAGGTGCTCACTTGCAACTCCTTTCTAGGAAGGAGTTTTTGCTGCTCTGGTGTCTTCATCCCTATAGTCCTTTGGTCCTGAGGAAATATCCACGCATCCTTTTGGCAGCCTTTTGGAGTGCAGGCTGGTAAAAAGTATCAACACTCTTACTCTGCTTCCAAAACTTTGTCATTGCTTATCATTTAGATCTTACAAATAGAATCAGACCCCACCCTCTATGCATCCCTATCCATATCTATTGTGGGGAGCAGGAGAATAAACCTCATAGCTTTCTCCAGAAATTACCTTTCACAAAATGTTTTCAGTTCTCAATTCTCTGTCCACTTTTATAGCCTTGCCTGAGAGGTTCAAAGTAGTGGAACTAGTTCCAAAACATTTTCTTTACAAATACTACATTTTGTCTAGTATTTCACTTTGGTATATAGCCTCTGTTTTACCTGAAAGTTCAATTTTAATATGTCATCCAGGTGTATATATGTTTACAAATCTATAATCATTAATATAACATATAAAACCCAACACCATGGCCCATTCCTTCTCTAATTCAACATTGTCTCCTACCAGTCCTGCCGTATTTCATTTATAGTAGCTACCTTAGTATTTCATATTCTTCTAATTGTGATCTTGCTGTCTCCTCCATCCTAAATGCCATTCCACATTCCTATACTATATCCTTTGTCAAGCTTGCTTCTAACTCATAGTTATGCAACATTTCCCACATCAGAAGTCACATGCTCCTTGCCTTACTTTCTGTGTGCTTCACCTAACATCTCCTAGCTAATTTCCTACACCACCTGCCTATCCATGACCAACTATTCCATTTCCTACTACAATGCCTGTCCTGTCAAAGAACTGAATAAATGTTTGTTAGCCTGAAACACACAAGAAGAGTCAGAATTGACTCATAGATAATAAAAAACAGTCTTTTTCAATATGGGGTACTTGGTTCCAATGACAATTCTCAGAAATTTATTGAACTTCAAGCCATTAATTAATCAATACAGTCAAGCTATAGATTACTTTAAAGTTTCTACTTTAAAGTTTATTGCCATGGACCAATTAAGAATCTTAGTTTTATTATCTGAATACTAATTGAAGTTTCTAATTATATTATGATAGCATTTTAAATTATGATGCTTTATCTTAAGGCAAAATATTTCCATACATTTATTCCTGTTTGTCTTCATATTCTTCCAGCAAAGAATATATTCAAGAATAGCTTTCCTGGGTGGGGGTGTAGCTCAGTGGTAGAGCACATTCTTATTAGCATGTATGAGGTCTGAAGTTCAAACCACAGCATTCAAAAAGAAAAAGAAAAACCATTCCCAACTCAGCACATGGATAATTTACATAAAATGAACTACTGCATGTCCTATCGCTATGCAAAATCTCCGTCTATAACCATAGTCCCTCATATTTGTATGGTACTGCAGCTTATGAAATAGATGTGAAATCAGATTATTTGATTTTCACAGCAATTCTGTGAGGCATAAGAAGAGAAATCATTATCTACATTTCACAAATAAGTTCAGCAAGGTTCAAAAAGAATAAATTATTTGCTCCATGTAACTTAGCTAGTGAGTGGTCTAAGCCGATGTGAATATGTAGTGCACTTAGCTTAAAGTTGACCATCTTTTCCATTACATTCTTTGTTGCATGTGTTGATAGAAATCCTAACTTGCTGACAAAGTAATCAAAAAAGAAGAAAAACAAAGGTAAATATCACACACCACTCAAACACACACATATACTCTCTACAACTCTTAATAAGAATAGGATACCATATAGTAATAATTAATGACTCAATTTATGGTCATAATAGTTCCACAATTTGGAAAAATATAAAGTTGAGTCCCTACCATATTCCTTTCATTCCCCTATCCTCCAAAAAAGATCCAAATACATTGGATAAAAATTTAAAACAAAAACACTAAAAGAAGTTATAGCTGAATTTCTTATGTTCTTGGAATGAAAAAATTCAAGGATAAACTGGGAGAAAATAGTTGCAAATATAGCAGAGAAAGGATTAATTTACTTAATATAGAAATGTTTACATGTCAGCTAAGTTCAACAGTTAGAGAAATGGTTTATGAAAATAAAATAGATGTTCCTACTTTTCTAAAAAGGGAATCAGGATTGCCAATAAATACATGCAAATGCCCTTAGCCTCATAATTAAATACAAATAAAAGCAGTAATGAAATACAATTTTTTTCCTGTAAAACTGACAAAGGTTTTTCAAATTTAGGCACATCTCATGTTAGTGATAGCATGCAGGTACGTGCACTGTTGGTAGTTTAAATTGATATCCTTTTTATGGGGAGTAATTTAGCAATATCACATACTTAAATGTGCATGCCCTTTTATATAACAGTTTTATATCTGAGAGCTAAAACTATGAATTTGCACACATGTAGAAAAAGTGTATATTGAGATATTCTTTAAACCTTAGTAATAATCACCAGAAAAATGGGGGCAGGCCACACTAGCTCATACCTGTATTCCCAGCTATTCAGAAGGGAGGCGAAGATTGAAAGGATCCTGGTTTGAGGCCAGCTGGGGCAAAAAGTTAGCAAGACCCATCTCAAAAAATAAACTGGGTATGATGGTACATACCTGTAGCCACAGATACAAGGGAGACTGTATGCATGAGGATCTCAATCTGAGGCCAAACCCTGACAAAAATGTGAGACCCTACCTGAAAAATAACTAAAGCAAAAAATGGCTCAGATAGTAAGGCACCTCCCTAGCAAGTGGAAGACCCTGAGTTCAAACCTCAGTGCCACAAAAAGAAAAATTTAGATGGTCATCAGGGACTACTACAGGCCCATGTAAAGGAATACTATGTAGTGATTAAAAAGAGGCAAGTTAAATGTATAATATGTTCCAATATGGACAGAAGTCCAATATGCTCTTTTAAAAAGCATGATAGTATCCCATTTGTGATAAATATAATTATATAAATTTAAGTATATAGTCATATATGACTAGATATAATAAATATATCTAGCTGCCTATGTAAAATATTTCTAGGAGAATTCACAAAAACTGTTAATAGTATTTCCTAAAGAAGATTGGAGGAAGTACTCTTATTTTGATTTTTTACCATCTGTCCTTCGGTATTCTTAGAATTTTGTTATCAAGTGCATTTATCACTTACATGCCTGTAAACCCAACTACTTGGCAGGCAAAAACAAGAGGACTTCTGTTCAAGGCCAGCCCAAGCCAACAGTTAGCAAGACCTCTGCCACTTGAGCCATGCCCGCAGTCTATTTGCTGTTAGTTTGTTTTCTCACTACAGGTCTTTTCATATTCTATCCATTCCCTCTAAATTTCTTGGCACAACACTCACATGTAAAATCCTGCCATCTGTGAGGTCACTACTTCACATTATTTTTTCCTTCGAGAAACTTTCTCTGAACCTCCAATTTAAGATCCACCTATTAAGTGTTCACAGAGCCTCTTTTGCCTCCTTTCTCAGAAGTCTAGTCACATCATATTATAACAGAATTCACTGTACTATAAGAGACCATGCTTTCTTTTCACAACTGTACAAGGACTGTGCCTTTCTTCTTCACCAGCGTATTTGCTACTATCTCATAGTAATTGTACTTACACATAACACATGCCACATCTATGCACAGGTAGATAGATGGATTCATATATATGCATTCAAATGAGAAATTAATGAGAAAGCAAATAGTCATGAGTTTAATAATGATTAAGAAGTAAATGCCACTAAACATCACCAGTCCTTTCTTCTTTTATCTTCTTTCACCCTAAACCGTAATTTTAAGGCAATAGTGACACCAAAAGTCTAGCAACTGAATTCAATAAAGGAGAAAGAATTTGCTAGTCTTTCCACTTTAACTAGTATATTAATTGAGTTGGATTATGAGCATAGTTTGGTTTGTTTTTATGTTTTCAAAAATTCAATATAGTTGTGCTAATACTTAATTTGTTTAATTGGGTACTAGTAGATTTTACTCCAATTGCAATTTAAGGACAAAAGAATAGTATATTATGTTAGTTTCTGTAAAGAGATTGTTCCCTAGTGTGTGTCACATTGGAGACAAGTTGAATTTTCTACTCCCCAGAACATCTTTTAATATTTATAGTCTGCCTTCTGTGTCCATCTTCATTGCATGCATACATGTATATATACTAGAGTAGATGTGGGTATCATTTTATTCTATGATGAATAAATTTCCTAACTGAGTTAATTCATTTTAAGTGACCACTCAGGGTAACAAATATCCTTCTTTATCCTTAGCAGCTGGACTCATTAGACCATACTATCTGGAAGCTGAGAGCAGGGCAAAGAAGATCTGCAGTATATACTGTGCTTCCATAAATAGCTGTTTGTATGGTTTGTAATTTTCAGCTAACGTGAAAGTCAGTAAGTAACACAAGCAGTAGGGACTGGCTTTACCTGCAGCTAGACCTGTCATGTTCCTCAGAAAAGACACTGAGTATGCAACTAGAAATCTGGTGAATGAGCCCTCAATCCAAGGAGGGAAATCTTTAAAATTATAATATAGGAAAGTTCTGTGATTTCAAACAGAAAACATCACTTGGATGGTTTCTCAAAACACCTGATTAGAAACTGTTAAAATCTAGAAAACAAGTAAAAACTCTGCTTTTCTCGAAGTGAGATCTCAGATGTCATTTTTTTTAAATGATGTAAATTTGTTGGTAAAGTAATAGAATACTGAATTTGGTTAGTTACTGCCAGGGAAATTTTCAAACGAAATGAGTGCATACCGGTTAAAACAAGGGTATGTTGCTGCACCAACTCACTGGCTGAACTGTCTCTAAAGAATTAATTCACTGAAGCAGTCTGGAACCACAACTGCCAAGCCAAGCAGAAACTCACCTGCACTGGAGTCCAGAATTTTGTGTGGCAATAAGCATTTTTAATTAGAAGTTTCCCAATTCCTAAATTTGGAACTGAATCTGTAAACATGTGGCAGATTGAGCTAGCATATCCAGGCATCATTGGAGCTGTGGGGGAAGTGTGGCTTTTTAAAAAATTGAATGGGTAAGCTGAGAAAATCCAGCTGTGTTTTATTTAAAATTGTACTAATCAAAGTTCCATTTTTTTGGCCTTCGTCAGTGTATCTGCTGTTCTGGGGGTTGGCTCCCCATCTCCCAGCTCATTTTAAGACTGATTTCATCTTTTAGGTAGGGATGAAGGTTGAAGCAATGTAATACCCATTTGCTGCAGTAAGAGACAGTTTCTCTTTCCTTGGTAGTTTATCTCTACTAGGTCAAAAGCAGAACATAATCTTCATCAGCAATTAGATTTTTTTTTTTTTGTCTTTTTTTTGGTGCTGGGATCGAACCCGGGGCCTCACGCATGCTAGGCAAGCGCTGTACCACTGAGCTACATCCCAGCCCAGCAATTAGATTTTTAACCCTTACATTCATGGCACTAGAGGTTCACAGAAGTCAAGATTGTCCACTGACCTTAAAACCAAAATGTAAAGAGTATGGCATTCCTTAATTAGAAGTAAAATTTGCCCCCAGGAAGCAGTTTCCCAATTAAATCAAGAAATGGTCATATTGAAGCCCTTAATTATTCTTAGATGGCATAATAATTTAGGCTGATGGGCCAGGGGAAAAGGGAGCAGTCAGGAAGAGACCCTGTCCAAAAGTCAAAGGACTCACAATATCCACTTTCAAGGCCAGCTAAGTTTCTTGATGAAGGCTGTATTGTGAGACTGGCCTGGGAAAAGTTGTTTTAAAATCATTATTCTCAAAATAAATCCACATTCTACTTTCCATTAGAGGAGTAAACCGTGGTGCCAGAAGTCTGCTAAAACTCTGTACTTAGTATATCTAAGAAAAATCAATTCATATGGAGGTAAACATGATTTAGAGAGTACTTGGGGTTACTAAGCTATTACGTCAAAATAGTTGCATGGATAGTGCCTCCTACCCCAACTTCTGCCATAAACTGTTTGACCTTCCTGCTGACTGTAATCTTGCTTCTCTGGGAACTCTTCTCAGTACAGGAGGGGCTTGCTTATTCAGTGTTAACGTTGTACGCATTAGTGACTTTGGCCTTCAATTCACGTGTATATATGTACACATGTGCTGAACAATGGGAGATTCTGAGCTATGAATTAATAATCAAAATTTCAGTAACTAGGAAGAGTTTACAGTTATAATTCCAGATGACTTCATTGTAATAATCTGTTTATAGCTAACACTGGAAGTTAGACTGCATTGAAAATGCAATGAAAAAAAATTTTATATAACTTTCTCTAAAGGAAGAAAATATTTGTAAACCAGGTAAATTCATATAAAAAAATAGCTAGAAACTTTAAAATAGGGTAGGCACTGCAAAGGAAACAGAACAGATATGAAAGATTGTATGTGCAAGGCGAGGTGTAGGAAATACTTTCTATTGGAAATGTAAGTAGGAATCATATATGAAGCAAGCTAAAACTTCTTAGTTTTGTCCCTAATAGAGATCCTCCTCTACCCCCAAAATTTCCTCTGTTTTTTTTCTTCAGCCCTTGACTAAGAACTTGTTAATGGAAATGGATCCTCACCATTCTTCCTTTTTTTGTTTTAAAATAGTCACTTCTGCCTGGTTTGCAGAGTGTGCTCTCTGAGTTCTTTAAGCTGCAGCTTCTCTCTGCTGCCTTCCAACAGTAATCTCCTTACAGATGTAGCTCCATGGCAACAGGCCCAGCCTAGAGCCCTGCTACCTTGTTTGTGTTACCTGAGGGGCTAGATGCAGCCTGAAGGTAAAGAAGGAATATTACCTGTTCTAAAGGGTTTGGATGAAGATGACTTCTTGTTCTGTTGTTTGTGTTTCTGTTCTGCTTTTATGGAAGACATGAATAATACCTGGAAAGCATTTATCCAAAGATGATATCAGTAACCGAAAGGCAGCAGGGAAACCCTCTTCCGTTGGTTCCTGTCTTCTGAACAGAGAGTTGTTTTCTGAAATGTAGTGCAGAAAGTGACTTGCTGTTTCCAGGACATGTGGCACCGCTATGATTTGGGGTTGCACTGCCAGGTGGCTATACAGTTGCTTCATGTAGGTAGACATTTATTTTGTTTATAATAAAATTATAATTTTAAATTTTCTTCCTTGAAAATTTAAAAAATAAAAGTAAGCCTTTTGTCATAACTCCTTATATTTTAAACATGCCTTACTCTTTCCTGGTAAGTGGCTCATCCCAGACCATGAGAGGCTTTTCCCTCTCTAGCTCCTGCTGAGAAAGATGGGCCAAAATTATTGTTTTTTATTTGTTTAAGAAAGATTAGAGTGTTCCATTGTCTCAACCAGGCTTCCAATATAGGATACTGGGAAAGGTTGTATGATAATTAGATTACAGTAAAATTTTGTAACATTTAAGCTATTTATAATTAATGTGCTATATTTGCAGCCTAAACTGCAAGTATGTCATTGCCTTATGTAGAACAAAAGGAAATAAATGTAGAGCTGTTACATTGCTACATTTTTATATATATTAGGTGGTATTTGTCTCTTGTACATATTTGCATTATCAATGGGAAATATAAAGGTTGGCTTTTTTTACTTTAAAAATTGTTGAATATCAGAACACACATTTTTTTAAGCCCAAACCTTAAATGGTGGTTGGTGTATGTATGTGTGTGTGCATGGGTGGGGGGAGGAGGAAGAGTATAAAGAAATGACTAAAATTTCTATTGCTTAAGATGTTTCTTATATTATGCAGTTTGATTAAACAGCATTAGAATGGAGGCAAAAGAGAACCTCGTTTCCAGGATCTTATTACTGTGTAATTTAACTAAATACCACTCTGGCATTAAGTACTTCCCTTTTAATGTTACCCTGGTTTCAAAGAAATGAATGAAGCTGCTTACTTAATGTATTTTATAAAAACAGATGTCTATACACAGGCATTTCTTTTTATCCCTGTTACCAGGTACTTCTGCTTAAAATACACGTATTTAACTCTGAGTGTTTCAGTCAATATATACTATAATTACTGAGTAAAACTGTGTCCACCCAGTTCTGGGTTCAGGAATATTGTGCTTCATACTGTTTGACTCTGTTAATTCTTTGAAGAGGAAGGCAGTGAATAACTGGCTCCTGTAGTGACATGAATCATGATTCCCAGCATTCTTTTTAAAAACAACTAGGAAACAAAATCAGCCAGGATGCCTGGACAGTGGCAGCAGATGTGCTCTTCTTCTCTATGAGAGTTGGGCATTTGTTATGGTAGGAAGTTTCTTCAAGGCATTTTATTCTTTATTCATGTTTATCTATTCATATTTATAGATAGACGTAAAAGTTTACCAGAAAAGAATTCCATGTTGAGCTGGAAATCAGACCTTTTGAGAGACAGTCTTGTGCTAAGAAGTTTAACTGTGTGTGTGTGTGTGTGTGTGTGTGTGTGTGTGTGTGTGTGTGTGTGTTCTGCCAGAGAAGAAAGAAACTTAAAGATTCAGCCACTAATATTTTATCAGCAGTGTAAGAGTATAAAGCTAAAGCATGAAGAAAAATAAGAAATAATGTCTTTTAACAATACCTTTGCATAAAAAGAAATAAGGTAATTCTGGATAGTATCATTTCTCCATCTTCCAATATAGGGATGAGGATAAAAATTATGTCTATAGAGGCCAGGCATGGTGGTACACGCCTGTAACCCCAGCACTTCTGAAGCAGAGGCAGGAAGATGAAGAGCTCAAGTCCAGTCAGGGCTACACAACAAGACCTTGAACAGAGCTTTGAACTCTTTTAAGACTAGTAAAATTATTATATATTTTATGCTTTGGCTATAAAAAGTGTGTTTATATTCATGTATGTGTCTGTATATACATACTCTATGTGCCACATGAATATGATTACTGTTATTACAGAGATTATTATTTTGCTCCTCCTTTTATTTTGTCCCTTAAGCATTTGTGCATTTGTTGTTAGCCTCTATTGCTTTGGACCTTCATGTCCTGGTTAGCCAAGGTAGCACCACTTTAAATGTCTTCTACTTTTAGGTCTCGTGGGCTGCCTAAACTGAAAGAGTCACGTTCACATGAGTCCTTGCTGAGCCCCTGCAGTGCAGTGGAATGTCTGGATCTGGGTAGAGGGGAGCCAGTATCAGTGAAACCGCTCCACAGTAGCATCCTTGGACAAGACTTCTGCTTTGAGGTAAAATAAAAATTATAAAAGGAAGTAGAGCAGTTAATCAACAAGACTTTTAACCAGTAATTTGGTGATTTCATTACTTTTGTGCTGTTGATTTATCTTAACTAATTTTCAGCTGCTAAAAATTATCTGTTTATAAGCAAAAAGTTAGAAATCTGTTAATTTAATATATTTATAATTAAAGTTATTAATGATTTATCTCATTCTTTTGGCCTTGTCTGCATTTTTAAAATTGGATTCTTAGTATATTCTCAGCAGAGGTTAATATTAGCTTATTAAATTGATGTTAATTTTTAGTATTGATAAGAATATCACCCACCATTATTTTTCTAACAGTGGGTACCAAAATCTTAAATTCCCAATTTCAATATTATTTTGAAGAACTCTATCCAAATCATAATTCTTCTGATTTACAACATGAACAGTCCTTGGTTTAGTACATGTTTTTTTTAATTTTTGTAATTCCCTGTATGGTCCTAGATCAAGAACCACACATCTCAGTTTGGACTAGCCACATTTCAGGTACTCATTAGCCACATGAAGCTGGCACCTACCATTTTAGACAGAACATATAAACTGACCTGATTCCTTGAATTGTGACCTGGGATTGAGATAATATGTAAACACACTTTGGCAATTGGGTAGGTCATTGTTTGAGTTCTTTTTAATAAGAATCACTTAAACTTTTTCTTATTTGTGGAACTCACTGGGCTGTGTACTAAGCCCAGTGTTTAGGTGCTAGGCATATAAACAACAACATGTTCCATTTTAAAAGTACAGTGTAATAGTAGTCAGGCTAACCCAGTAAATGACTGGAAATCAGCAGGTAGGTTGCCTACTGGAGGAGAAATGGATTCCAAAAATAGTAATTCAATACTGTTAACTCTTTCTAATTTCATTTAATAGCTTTCTGTAGAGAAGACAATCTTGAGGAATATGATAAATTGATATGATAAAGGGAAGAAACTTTCCTTTTAGTTATTTTCATTTGTTCAGAATTAAGCATATTTTTTTGCAGGTAATTTAGCATGTGACTTGAAAGGTTTTTAATTTTGGTTTTTCTGAACCATAGGCCAGCCGAATTCTAAATGGCCTTTGTTCTCAGATTTGAGAATCAGTGTGAATGCTACCTAGAGAATAAATCAAAAAGCAAATATAGATTTAGATATTGCTATCACAAACCTAAAAAATCGTCTTGGTTTTATATGATTTTTGTTCATAGCTTATTTGTAACTCTTAAACAATAGAACTAGGAACATGGAGCCTCAATCTTATGTTTCTTTTTCTTTATCTCTAATCATTAACGTTGAAGGTCACCTACTTAAGTGGAAGTAAATGCTTCAGCTGTAATTCTGCTTCAGAGAGAGATAAGTGGATGGAAAACCTGCGCAGGACAGTTCAACCAAACAAGGTAATGATGGCCTTGAGAGTCTGAAAAAAAAGGTATCACTTTGTAAGCAGCAGTTTGATAGAAAGTAAATGTAATGTTAATATCTTAATTTTTATAGAGCTTAACAGATTTTTTGTTGTTGATGACATTTGTTTTTAAACAGGGTCTTGCTCTGTAGCTGTAGCCCAAGCTAGCCTCAAACTTGTGACCCTCCCGTCTTAGCCTCCTAAATGCTGGGAGTACAGGCATGAACACCAAGACTGGTTTAGAACTTAACAGTTTTAAAGTCTATATACAGGTTTTGACATTTTATGCTAAAAAATCTTCTCTCAAGATATTATAATTTTACCATGTGGATAAGGAGACTCAGAAAAGTTAAGTGACATACCCAAGTCAAAAGTTAGTACATGATAAAAATGGAACTAGAGTCAAGTGCCAGTGGCTCATGCCTGTAATCCTAAATAGTTAGGAGGCTGAGATCAGGAGGATCATGGTTCAAGGCCAGCCCAGGCAAAAAGTTCATGAAACCCCATCTAAACACTTAATGGGTACAGTGTTGTGCACATGTCACCCCAGCTGCGTGGGAGGCTGAGATCAGGAGGACTGTGGTTCCAGACCAGCTCAGGCAAAAAAGTTGGGAGACTCCATCTCAAAGGAAAAAACTGGGCATAGTGATACAAATCTGTCATCCCAGATAGGCAGGTAGCCTAAAATTTTGCCAGCCTGGGCAAAAAACAAGACTTTATCTCCAAAATAACCAGAGAGAACAGGGGGCTAGAGAGCAGTAGAGTGCCTGCCTCACAAATGTGAAGCTCTTGAGTTCAAATCCCAGTACCACCCAAAAAGGGGGGGGGAGGGACTAGAACATTAATAAAGCAGAATAGAATGTATGAGGTTCTCTAAGATTCTTGTTTAGAGCGAGATGCTGGTAGCTTACACATGTAATCCTAACTACTCAGGAGGCAGAGATCAGGAGGATCATGTTTCGAAGCCAGCCTTGGGCAAATAGTTCATGAGACCCTATCTCCAAAAAACCCATTGCAAGAAAAGGGCTGGCAGAGCTCAAGTGATTAAAAAAAAAACACCTGCCACGTGAACCCCAGTGCCACCCCCCAAAAAAGAGATTCTTGTTTTAAGCTTGCTGTTACCCTAAACAATTCTCCATTATTTGTTGACACCCCTTAATAGAATACATAATCAGCATTATTTTAAGAGGAAATGCTCTCTTTCTTGGATGTCAGCTTCAAATTCAATTTTGTTTCCTCTTTGTAGGACAATTGCAGAAGAGCTGAAAATGTTCTCCGTTTATGGATTATTGAAGCCAAGGACCTTGCCCCTAAAAAGAAATATTTCTGTGAGCTGTGCCTTGATGATACCCTTTTTGCTCGTACAACCAGCAAGACCAAAGCAGACAATATTTTTTGGGGTGAACATTTTGAATTTTATAGCCTTCCCCCTCTTCATAGCATCACAGTTCACATTTATAAGGACGTGGAAAAAAAGAAAAAAAAGGACAAGAATAATTATGTAGGTCTAGTCAACATTCCCACTGCCAGTGTGACTGGTCGCCAGTTTGTAGAAAAGTGGTATCCTGTGAGTACACCTACACCCAATAAAGGAAAAACAGGAGGACCTTCTATTCGAATTAAGTCTCGTTTCCAAACTATCACCATTCTGCCTATGGAGCAATACAAAGAATTTGCAGAATTTGTCACCAGCAACTATACCATGCTGTGTTCTGTCCTTGAGCCAGTAATTAGTGTGAGGAATAAAGAGGAGTTGGCCTGTGCCTTAGTGCACATTCTTCAGAGCACTGGCAGAGCCAAGGTAAGTGGAAGGGGAGATTGCGTTACCTGAAAATTCTTCCTTTACAAAGAAATGAAGCTGTGGATACTGTGGAAATCCACACTAGAAAAATGTGCTTTGCTATTGGTCACAAAAAGAAAAAGATGTTAGAAAAGAAAGACTATTAGCAGTTCTTAGATCCAGAAGAGATGGGAATTATAAAACTAAAGAAGCAAAATGGAGGAACCAACAAATATTTCATTTTCATGAAACATAGATACCATAGTCAGCTCTTTATTGTCTGATAAAAATAAATGGTAGAATTGGTATGATAACTCCACATGTGGTCATATTTTTTATCTTTAGTTCTAGTTGTATGATGGTTTTCTTCTTAACTGGTGACTGTATCCCATAAGCTCAGAAGGAAGTATTGAAGAAACATGCTGATTACTAGCAAGAATTTTCAAGGGATTAAAATCTGTACAACTACAAGGGATGTTATATAGGTGGTAGCTGATTCATGATAGCCTGATCTCATTTCATTCTGCATGAAAGTGAAATCTAGGAAAAAAATAAAAAGTAAAATATGCTGATTATAGGAAGAACAACAACCAATTAATGGAACCTTCAACCTATGAGATGTAGTCAGTTAGCTAGACTGTCTCCAATACATTGTAAACAAACTGGTCATAGTAGAATTTTATTTCAGATCCAGAGACATTCACAGCTATAATAATTTATATAGAAATAGTAAAATAAAATGCTTTTCATTTTTTGATGTATATCAGAATATATCAATATATTAGCTATATAGTTGCTTGACTAGCTACCTTCCTATTAATTATAATTTTAGCACTTCAGTTTACTGAAATAATCTTGAGCTTTCTGTTGTTAAAAAAAAAGCTTAGGAGTTGGGATAAAGTGTCATTGAAGTTTTGAGTCTCATCTTTAAAATTTTATAGATATGTTATTTGTGCTTTTCAGTGCTGATGGTTCAGTATGAACAAAAGATTTTTTAAAGCAACTTACTAATGTATAGTTTACATACAATAAACTACACCCATTTAATGTGGAGAAATTCAGTGAGTTTTGATAGATTGTGCACACATTGAAACCACTATCTAATCAAGACATAGAATTTTACCATCACCCCCAAAAGTTTCTTTCTGACCCTTACTATAAGTTTTAATAGTGATTCCTAAGTCCACAACTCTGTTATACTGTTGAGCTGCTCCAGAGTAAGTCCCATTAATATTTAAAATGTTTAATTTTGAAGTAAAAGTAATTTAGCATATTCCTTCTTTTTGGTTTGGGAGCCCTTGAAATATCCAATAAATACATGATGTTATCACATTTAACACTAAAGAATGATAAACATTGAATTTTACCTCAATTTTTAAGACTGTTAAGGAATAAGAAAGCTATCTCTTCGGGTTTTATTTTTCCCCATTCCGTCCTTCTCCATAGATGGATGGATGGATGAAATGGACACACAGGGATAGTTAGCATAGAAAATGAGTAGTTTAATAATGAGTTCCAGAAATTTCATTTTGATACTGAAGACCAATATGTAACTCTTATATATTGAACATCTAATATATGCCATAAAATGAAGTGCTGGAGATACCGTGGTATCCTTGGGATCACTGGGCATTCAGTGGTCTGAGGAAGGCATTCATCAACTACAGAAATAAATAGGTGACTACAGTGAAAAGTGCAGAGGATTAAAAGGATCGATAATGCCATAGGAATGTGGAGCAAGGGAACCTGAAAAGTGAGGTTCAGAGGTAGTGGCGGGGGAAGGCCTTACTGAGGAACTGATTTGTGAACTAAGATCCAAAGGATCCCAGGAATTAGCTCCATGACACTGGGGATGGGAATGAAAGTGGGAGTGGAACAGAAATGAGAGCAGCATTTGCAGAAAACTGTGGTTAAGAAGAGAAGATCGGCTATATTAAAGGACCTAGAAAGAAGGCCCACAGGGTTGGAGCAGAATGCAGAGAGAGTGGTACCAGATGAGGTTGGAGAACTAGACAGAAACCAAAAAATATAGAAACTTGTAGACTGAATTCAGAATTATGGAAGTGCAATGGAAAATCTGTGAAGGAATTTAAACTTTGAGGTAGTGATATGTAAGATTTTTATCCTGACTGCCTTTTTTTTTTTCTAGTGAATCTGGTGGCTTACATTTTAAAGCAGTGTCTGATATTTCAATAGCCTCTTCTAAGTGTTTTGTTTATTCAGTTGCTTTTTGCCTGACTGGACATTATTCTACAGGATTTTCTGACTGACTTGGTGATGTCTGAGGTGGATCGTTGTGGAGAGCATGATGTCTTAATCTTCAGAGAGAACACGATTGCCACCAAATCCATTGAAGAGTATCTCAAGTTGGTGGGACAACAGTATCTTCATGATGCACTGGGTATGGAAGAAGATAATATCTATTTTCTTTTCTTTCCCTTTCAGTTTTAACTTATTTCACCCTCAGAAGACAAACTGAGCTCAAAAGTTCAGTTGATTAGAGTGGTATGAGTATTAGCGTTGAAGTCTCTATACTACTCAACAGTGTTTATTACATTGTGTGGAACACACACCATAGTTTATCACAAGGTATGTGGACATAGAAAGCCCATTAGCATAGACAGTCAACCCAGGTCCCCAAGTTCCTGATTTTGACACATACAATAATATTATTAGGTTTCTCCTCTAGATCTGAGGTAGCCTGTTTTTCCTGAAGTGCTGGGCATTTATAGCATGATACAAATGTGTTACCTAAGTCTTGAAAGGGTTAACTTAGCATTTTTTATCATATATTACAAAACTAATCAAAGATGAGTTCATACAACTCCACATTTCTGCCTTTCAAGGTCTCTAAGGTTTTTCACAAAAGTAATTTGTGTCCAGTCATTAGTTTTTGCCAACTAAGCCACTAACTTACAGTTCCAGATTTGGTCCTGAAATTTAGTCATTGACTACTAAAGGAAAGCACTGTGCTAGGCACTTTGATGTATATGACAACAGAGCAGGTTTAAGTTCCTTGAAGAAAATAGCCATTTCTTTTATCTCCATATTCCCAGTATTTCACATAAAATGTAATGAAGCCATGTCCTATAGAAATATGAGTCATGTGTATGACATTTTATGTATTTAATGACTGTGTCATTTTAAGTTTTCTGATAGTCACAGTATAAAAAGTATAAAGAAAAACATGAAATTAATAGCACATTTTATTTAACCCAATGTATTCGAATAAAAGCAACTACTCAATATAGAAATTATTAATGAAACATTTTACTTTTTTTCATACTCTAAAATTTAATGTATATTTTATCACATTTTAATCTTCACTGGCCACATTAATAGTATTTAACAGTCACATGTAACTGTCAAGAGTAGTCAGTAAAGGTATGTTGAATGACATACCAAATTTTTGTTCTCAAGGAGTTTATAATATAGGGAAATAAGATAGGGTTATCCCTACAGCCAAAAAGAGAGAAATCATGTTTCTCAAAGAATTTATTAAAAAATCATTCCAACTTGATAGAATTGTAAAGTTTCCTATGTGTGTGGCTTGAGGGGCAGAAAATGGACATTGGACAAGGGCACTTATGGGGTTACCATGGGAGAAAAAAAGTGACCAAAGGCGTAGAGATGGAAAAGAACCAGGCATGTATAGGATATAACTTTTTAGTGGAAAAAGAAAAGGCCAGCTGAACAACAACAGCAAAAAGATATTTAGAACCAGCTTTTTGAGAGCATGGCTGAGAATTTAGATTTTATAATAATCACTGGAAAACCACTGAAAGTTTTGAGTAGGGTGTTTTCAGTGGAATTAAGTGACTGATTAAGATGAGTTGCTGAAGAAAGCAACTGAAAACAGATTAGTTAAGAAGCTTTTAAATAACAAAGGCAAGAAATATTAAAATCAAGTGAGGCAGTTTAAGGAGTGAGAATAGAGGTGGGGAGGGGGAAAGGATGTGAGAAATGTTAAAGTTGAACTGATAGGGCCTGTCAACTTTTTCAGTTTGTGGGAAAGAAGGAAGGATGGAATATTACAGAGAATTTGGGCCTTTGTGAATGAGTAGGAAGATGACAAAATTCTTAACAGAAACAGAAATCATAAAAGTATAGGTTTGAAATATCAAGGTGTGGGGCTTAGCCACTATGCACATTGCAATTATTCATCTCAGCTGTCCAATTCTGTGATGCATTCTGGCATTTTGTAACATATTCATTTGATGTGTTAGCATTGGTTAATAAATGTATTTTTAAAAAACAATAAGGTATAGGCTTGAAAGAAGAAAAATTGTATTTTCACCTCATATGTATTCAATATGAAGTACTGATAGGAAATCTTTGGGGATTTAGGTAGAAAAGCTAGCCAGGACAGCTGTCTAGCTGACTGTTACAAATTTGGGAATAACCCATGGCGGGGGGAAGGGGGAGTCAGGGAATAAAGCTATGACGATTACCAGAGCAAGAAGAGAATAAAGCCAAAGACATATCTCACAGTGCACCTGGGTTCATGGTGTAGAGGAAAGAAGAGAAATCAAAGAAATGATCAAAGAGAGAATACAAAAAGATAGAAAATCCTGAGTTCTAAATACAACAGAGAAGCGATTATCAAGAGTCACAGGAGCAGAGGATAGAGCTTAGTGGTAGACTGCTGTTTAACATGCACAGGGATTCAATCCCCAGGGCCACCAAAAAGAGACGATATAGGAGATTGATAGATAGATAGATACATATACATATGTACAGACATAGAGACACAGGTAGGTAGGTAGGTAGGTAGGTAGATAGATAGATAGATAGATAGATAGATAGATAGATAGATAGATAGAAACAAAGATTTCAGAAGGTGAAAAATGGTTGGTTGTCAAATCAGTTAGCAACTTAAAGATCACTTGTCATGCTTCAGATTGTTATCAAGAGGACAGGAGTGATATTATAAGGGGTAAAAAGTGAATGACTGGTCAAGAAATAGGACCAGTATGTTTACGTGATATAGGCACTATAGTAGCAAGTAGTTTCTACTTTGTAGAAGTATTTTTTTCTTTTTCAACTTATCTTCAAGTCTAGTCAAGTACTTTAAGATCTAATGGGAATTTATTAGAAAAATAAATAGATTTTCATGAGCATCAGAAAAAGTGCCAAGGGGTTATTAGTCTCATTTACATAAAGAGCTTACATAGACATAAATTACATGTAATGATCTGCTTTGATGATTTGTATTGTCTTATAAAAAAATAAATGAAGCATCCCAAACAGGGTTCTCCATCCTGTGGACATAAGGGTGAATATATACTGACTACCTTCTTCTTCAAAATCAGTGTTTATATTATAAAAATCAATGAGCTAAGTAAAGTTTCTGAATTAAATAATTTCCAAAAGAAAAATGGATACCAAGTCCTTTGATACAACCATGAATAATTAAATAGCTGATTGGTTCAAAGAGGCATGAAAATTAATTCAGTGAGCAAGTGAAGAAATTCAAATAACCCCTCAAAGATCTCTGTTAACATGTCTGTTAATCTAAGAGCCAGGGCCAGGATGGTGAAAATGGCTGCTGCTTTCAAGAGCATAAACAGAATTAACCAGAAACTGGATTGTCTTCTTCCCATTGAAGTTTTGCTATGTTTCATACACTGGGCAAAAACTAGATGCTATTTCCCTATGGGAAGTGGAGTAGAGAGTAGTGAAGAGGACTGGTAGAGATAAACCATTTAGGCTTATAATACATATATGTATGGAAACAACACAAGAAAAATTCTGTGTGTAGCTATCTCTATCTCCAACCAGCAAAACTCTGTTTCTCTTTTTATCTTTTATGTTTTTTCTTCTACAAAATTAGAGGAGGGCAGGACAGGTTCTGTCTCGGGAGCGGGGGGTGGCACTCCTGGGGGGGGTGATGGGGAAAGGGGTAGGAGGATGAATATGATTCACATAATTTATACACATGTATATAAATGCAAAAATGACACATGTTGAAACTGTTCCAGGAATCTGGGGAGGGGGGATGAAAGTGAGCAGTGGAGGGGGTAAATTCAAGTATAATATATTTGATACATTGTAAGAACTTTTGTAAATGCTACAATGGTACCCCCACCCAGCATAACAATAAAAAAAATAATAAAATTTTTTTAAAAAGAACTCTGAGAGAATTGATTTTAAAAATTGCCAGTCAGGGCTGGGGATGTAGCTTAGTGGTAGAGCGCTTGCCTAACAAGCCCTGGGTTCAATCCATAGTACCACTACAAAAGAGAAAAAAACGAAAATATTGCCAGTCATATTGTACAATATCAACTTGCTTCTTTGCCATTGATAAAAGCATTATTCTACTGCACAGACTCTGTCTCATTTAGAATTAATTCTTCCATCTACTAGCCCCCTCGTACCCATCTCATTGAAGTCAGATTTCATGTTAGGATCCTGTGACACACAAGAAATACTATCTGTGAGATAAAAAGAGCCACTCAGAAGGCATGATTTCCATGTATGGTACAGGGTAAATTCCTTTCAGTAATATGTCCATACCTGTTGACTTATTCCTACACATGAAATTTTGGTGATGTTAATGAGTGTGTGGTTCACATAGAAAACATGGTATAATACATTCTGGAAACAAACTGACATTTAAACAACATAGTGAGTACTCCTTCGGCTCTGATTATTTTCAAAGGCAAGGAAACAAACTCAAATGGGTTTTTGCATCTGTCTCAATAATTTTGACCTAGCTACAAATCTATAAAAAGCTTCACCTTCCACTATGGTATATTCTGCATTATCAGACATAGGTTATAATTCCAAAAATGAAATGAAATTTTTTTTTGTATTTTAGAGAATTTTAAAGGTAACATTGAAAAAAAAAAAAAACTTTAGACAGTCTAGTGCTGGCACTATAGACAATTTATGTCTGGGCCCTGGCGTAATTTTTTTGGCTCTTTTCTTGAGGAATAAAAACTAGTTAATCTTTATATTACTTATTAATATTAGTATTATTTCCCCAGAATAGGGAGAACCTAAAAGAGCTCCCTACCAGACTATTTGTGTTACAAAGTTTGAATTTGAGTAGTTGTTACTTTGGATATTTGACATTGATTACTCAGTTTTAAATTTCAGTACTCTTTAAATGAGATAGACTATGTAGAGACACATAGCATAGGAAATATAGTGAGTATATTGACTGCATACCTTGTGAGAATTAGTAACACTTTTTCAAACTTTTACCAGTTTTGGTGATTTCATTTTATGAAGAACTATTTGAAAGTAGCATATTTTGCAAATAATAACGTTTTCTGTATGGAGCCCCAACTAAGTGTCAGGAACCACGTTACATGCTTTTTTGTGCATTATTTCTGATCCTCAGCACAATTCTTCAGTTAAGTCTTATTAACATTGTTACACATACAAAGCAGCTGATGCTTGGACTAGTTAAGTGACTTTTCAAGGCCCCACCATTAATTGTTTGATACAGGATTTGATCCCATATCTCCGTAGCTCTATAGTTGGATTTTTGTTGTTTTTCCTGTGGTACTGGAGTTTGAACTCGGAGCCTTCACCTTGAGCTACTCTGCCAGCCCTTTTTTCTAATGGGTTTTTTGAAGATAGGGTCTCGTGGAACTGTTTGCCTGGGCTGGCTTCAGACCTCGATCCTTCTGATCTCTGCCTTCTGAGTAGCTAGGATTACAGGCATGCTTCATTTTTTGTGAGTCCCACCTTTTTTTCTGTGTACCACTTTGCTTCCTGTGTTCCAGGCATTTTTCTTCCAAATTATCACTTCCCATCCTGTCTTAACTTTTTAAAAGCTTTCACTTACCTCAGTACTAACCATTATGGTAGAAAATGTACTTCATATTGCTATTGCTACCACATTTTATATGAATCATTGTTCCCTTTCATGAACTCTGTTATAACTAGCCTGAGTCTCAATAAGCAGACTTAGAAGGAGATTTAGAAAGGTCCACTTTTATTTAATAAGGATTTATTTTAAAAGGACTATATGCTGCCATCTCTGGTAAATATTTATTGAGCTCCTATAATGGTTTTTGAGAGCTATGGGATTTGAACATTATTAAAACCCAGTTCTGACCTCCAAGAGTATTTGCCCTAGAAATAAAACAGACATGTAAATAAGTAAGCACAAAACAGTATAAAACATGAAAATTAGAAGACATACAAGGTATAGTATATAGTGGTGGATAAACAGGTAAGGTGGTAACTCCAGGGACTATTAGGCATATCTTCATAGATAGGCTACATGAACAGAACTTCTAAGCCAAATTTCTGTAGAAAAGTATGTAGGTAGGAAATATATAAAAAGATCTACTACAGTTTTATATTAGGTTAAATACTGTCCCCATTGTTAGAAGTAAACCTATAGAACCTTACTTACGTCTATGTTTGACATTTAGCCCCTAAAACAATAGTTAGGTAGGCTATTCAATCAACCTTGAGTTGTTTGTTTTTTCTAGAATCATGATAACATTACCTTAGTAGAGAGAGCCTTATACCAAATTACAAGTTCATGCTAATTAAGTGTATTTGTGGTTTCTAATCAAAGATACGACATTGAGTAAAGGTATATTGTTACTATTTTTCAAAAATACTGTAATGATGTTAGGAATTGATATTATTCTGCTTCCAAGATAAGGAAAACAAACATAACTATTGAATTCCAAAGCAGTGCCCTCCATGTCAGAGGAGGAAAGAATTGAGAAAAGAATTCCCAATTGTACATTTTGTTCTGTTCAGGAAGACACTTTATAGTTGTACTATCATCTTTTCTTTTCAAATAGGGGAGTTCATCAAAGCTTTGTATGAATCAGATGAGAACTGTGAAGTGGATCCCAGCAAATGTTCATCTAGCGAGCTGATAGACCATCAGAGCAACCTAAAAATGTGCTGTGAGCTGGCATTCTGCAAGATCATCAACTCTTACTGGTTAGCTGGTGTCCATGCTTTATCTCTTGCTTATGAAAGTCATCACAAAGGAAGGACTTAGGGGGAAAACGAGAAGTTTCTCTGGTGTAATCCTGTCTAAATTCTAAATCCTCACCATAAGCAAAAATACTAGCTTTTTTTTTTTTTTTTTGTGATAGGGTCAAGATAGGGTCTTGCCATCTTATTTGCCCACTCTGGCTTCAAATTGTGATCCACCTGATCTCTGCCTCCTGAGTAGCTAGGATTACAGGCTTTATGGTCAGTGCCCGACCAAATAATCTTTTCCATAATGTTAGATATATATATTTTTTAGTATTACTCAAAAGTAGTTTTCTAGCTTTTTAATATATTTACTAGTGTTGAACGTGTATGTTCATGAATCTTGATCATTGCTTTACTCCCAGCAACTGATGAGATTTTTGACGAGCAGTCTTTAGATAAATTATGGTAAGCTATATATTAAGCCACCTGGTTTAGTCAGGACCCTCATGCCATTTTCTCACTTTGCAAAGCTAAATTTACTAATCCAGAATTTCATAGCTTTCAGTTTCCAGTCTCCAGCTGGCCTTCTGTGAATTTTCCACTACTTTTCAGGCAAGAATCAGGGATGAGGCATGAGCCTTATCTCTGAATCTCTACTGGGTCCTCCTCATAGCTTGGCTCTAGAGCAAAGGTGTGCCAGGTCAGAGTGGGGTCACTTGTGCTTTCATGGATTATGGTACTTCTGTAGTAGAGGTTTAAGTATTTTTTTTTCCTTCCCTAGTGTTTTCCCTCGTGAGTTGAAAGAAGTTTTTGCATCATGGAAGCAGCAGTGCCTGAACCGAGGCAAGCAAGACATCAGTGAGCGGCTTATTAGTGCCTCTTTGTTTCTCCGCTTTCTTTGCCCAGCTATTATGTCTCCCAGTCTTTTCAACCTTATGCAGGAGTATCCTGATGACCGCACATCTCGGACTCTAACTCTTATTGCCAAGGTCATTCAAAACCTGGCCAACTTTGCCAAGTAGGTGGTACTACCATAACCACTTTAAAAATACATGGTTTCAAAAAATACATGAGACTTAAGATTTGAATGAGACTAGGAAGCCTCCTTACTCATATTACTAGATTTTTATTGTACTGTCAATAAAAAACAGCAAAAAAATTACATAAATATTAAGTAACCTATGGTACATGTATTCAATGGAATACTTAAAGCCTCTTAAAATAGTGCTTACAAAGAACTTCCAATAACATGGAAAATGATAAAGATGTAATTAAATGAAATGAAAACAATAATAAAAAGATAGGATACGAAATGGTACATATTATTCTAACAATATGAACACAGAAGAATGTGAAGTTTGAAAGTACTGGGAAAGAGCTGGGGATGTAGCCCAGTGATAGAGCACTTGCCCAGGATGCACAAAGCCCTGAATTAGATCACCAGAACTGTGGGGGGGGGGGGGATATATATATATATATGAAGAACAATCACACAAATTTTGTAGTTACATTATTTAGGACAACTAGCCTGGCCAGTTCTTAAAGACAGTGTTAGGAAAAATGTAAAAGATGGAAGGGTTCAAGATCAAGAGAGACCAAATGCGATACTTGAAACTTATTTGGAGCTTAAATAGGAAAAAAAAAAATGTAGGGAGCCAGGCATGATGGTGCACGCCTATAATCCCAGCAGACAGGAGGAGGAGGATTGAGAATTCCAGGCCAGGGATATATAGCAAGTTTTAGGCCATCTTGGGCTACATAGTGAGACCCTCTCTCCACAAAGAAAAAAAAAAAGGAAACAGTAGTAGGATTCAAATATGGACTATATATAAGATGATTCATGAGTACTACTGTAAGAAATTTTAGTGTGAAAATGGCATTGGTTTCTATGAGTTATCATTATTTTGAAAAATTGGTGCTGAAGTATTTAAGGGTGATGTCTATAACTTACTTAAAATGGTTCAAAAAAAAAGTATATTATATAGAGAGTGAAAGCAACTTAGCAAAGTGTTAATATTTGGTTAATGTAGATGAAAGGCACATGGATATTCATTGTATATTCTTTCAGCTTTCCTATAGGCTTAAATTTTTTTCAAAAGAAAGTTAGGGGGAAAGCAGTTGCACTCAAATGTAAATGTTTGGGTAGTTAAATGGATGCAGCCACACTTTTTATAGCTTTCAACTTTTTCCTCAGTACATGTGTGTTTTTATAATTTTGTAGGAAATAATTTTAAGAAGTGACTGGGAAAGAATTCACACTTGGCAAAATTGAGCACAGATGTATTTAATATGGAGACTTAAACACAAGTTTCTATTAGCAATATATGAAAGAAAAATTAGAGCTTCAATGAAACTGATTGTTTTCTAATATAGTGTTTTATTAGAAGTACACTTTTAACTTTGTATAACCTATGTATAAGCTAGTGCAGAAAGATACATATTTACCCATATTTGAGCTCATTCAAGTAAATTATTCCTAGTTTATCTTGGAATAAGCTTTCTAGATGTTAGTTAGGCAATGAAGATAGCTGGAATATAGCTAGGCAAAAATGTTTTTCTCTAACGGAAATAAAGAGCAAGTACAAAGCCTTGGAGAAGAAAGAGTACAATAGTCTCCACTTATCCAAGGTTTTGTATTCCATGATCAACTGTGATCCAAAAATATTAAATGAAATATTCCAGAAATAAATAATTCATTAGTTTAAAAATTGCATGCCATTCTGAGTAGCATGGGGAATTCTTATGCTGTCTAGCTCTCCCCTACCTAGAATGTGACTCATCCTTTTGTTAAGTATATTTGTTGCAAATGCTACTCATCTGTAGTAGGTTCTTAGTTATCAGCTGGCCATTGAGGTATCACAGTGCTCATGTATGTTTTATGTAATAATATCCCCAAGACACAAGACTATTGATGCTGGCAATTTGCATACACCAAAGAGAAGCTTTGAGAAGTGAAACTTCATAGATGTGTAGGCATAGGAAAAAAACATAGTGAATATAGGGTTCTGTACTGTCATCAATTTCAAGTATTGAAATGTATACCATGGGTGAGAGGAGACTATTGTATGATGTATTTGAGAAATTTTGAAGAAGCTAGCAATAGTGAAGTTTGCATGAGTGAACATTTGGTAGATAAGTAGAGAATTTTAAATACAAGAAAAAATTAAATTTGGCTTTATTCTACATAAAATAGAAAGATTTCAGTATGTATTAAAGTAGTATTAAGAAAGTATGTTTTAAAAATTAGAAATAAGGGCAAAATAGTTTCTGCTGGGTATTGAGGGGGTGGGGGGAGAGAGAGGGGGCGGAGTGGGTGGTAAGGGAGGGGGTGGGGGCAGGGGGGAGAAATGAACCAAGCCTTGTATGCACATATGAATAATAAAAGAAAAAGAAAAAAAAGAGGCAAAAAAAAAAAAAGAAAGTATGTTTTAGCAGTTATGACTTAACAGAGAAACAAAATTAGTCTTTATCTCTACAAAAAAAAAAAAAAAATTCTGTACCTCTGTGTAAAGTCAACTCAATCACACCTCTTTTCCTGAATGTGTTCTTTCTCATTTTCTCACTCTTCAGATTTGGTAACAAAGAGGAATACATGGCATTCATGAATGATTTTTTAGAACATGAATGGGGTGGAATGAAGCGCTTCCTTTTGGAGATCTCTAATCCAGACACCATCTCAAACACCCCAGGCTTTGATGGTTACATTGATCTGGGCCGAGAGCTTTCAGTTTTGCATTCCTTACTATGGGAAGTAGTTTCCCAACTTGATAAGGTAAAGTAGGCTGAAGAATAATGGGAAATGGGAGAGAATTTAAGTGTTCTAAATTTTGGAGACTACAAATAATAGCACTCATCCTTTCCACCAGTTGAAAGAAACCACTTGTCCTAGATATCTGAAAGTAAATGTTTATCACTTCTGAGTAAAATAGAAATTCTAGAAAGCCATAGATTCATTAATATATTTTTAAGTAATTTTCTGGGTTAATGAAGTATAATTCTACAGATGTATTTACTATATATCTTAAGACTTGCCTAGAAACTAATATCAAATATTGGTGTGTATATCCTTATTCTTGTATTATTATACATGATAGATGAAATAAAACCTCATCTAGTAATTTCTGACAAAAACAGAGACTTAAATACTGTTTATCATGTTTAAGTAACTATACCCATGAGTGAAAAATAATTTCACTATATAAATTAGAGTTTGATATAAAATTAGTGCTAACAGTCATATGGAATCTGAGAATTGTGATGCTTTCTTTTTTTACAGATGTAAAATAAGAATACAGAAATCAATTATTCATTTAGTTTCTGACTAAATAAAGATTTCATTATAACAGATTAATAAGTAAATGTAAAACATGCCAATCATTTTCTTCCTTCTGGAATTTTACAAAAAGAAATCGATGTTTTAGTAGAAAATAGTTTAGTAGTATGTTAGGATAACTTTTAAAAACAAAGTTATTTTTCTGTGATAAGGATTTATCTGTTTTCATCCATATTATCTAAAACATATTGTACTAATAAAGATTTAAGAAGAATAAAACCTACTAACAAAGACCACTTTTCTGTAAAACACAAATGGTAATGTGTCCACTGGTTCTTAAAACATTTAGAAAATAATAAATCATTCCTTATTTTCCCTTTTAGAAATGCTAGCTAGATTTTAAGTTGCAGCTGTGTTGAACGTAAATTCCTTTCATATCATGTCTCAACACTGTGGAGCAAGTAAAGACTTCTTCACATGCTGTTTGTACTCCTTTGAGCAATATAGAAGAGTGTTGATTGTCTGGAGATGTAGGTCAGTGCTGGAGTGCTTACTTAACATATGCATCCAGAACCACAAAAAAAAAAGAAGTTTGTTGATTATTAAAGAAGACCCAATAGCAGACATATAAAACTACCTCACCATTGAGAGGTCCCATAAGACCACATGAGGATAAGAATCCACTAAAGAAAAATGATTGAGATGGATAAATCAAACATGAAAAATTTATTCTTTGTTGGATAACTGTATCAGTGGGATATACATACAGTTATCCGGTTATCCAAGGTTAGGATCTTTTTAACAGGTTTTGCTGTGTAAACACACTTTGTCCGTTTTAGTCTCTGTTTGGTCCTGGGAATCAGTGTATCAGGACATACCTTATAGAGAGAGATTACCTCATTTTGAAAAAAATTACCTTACTAATGGACTCAGTTGACAGTGATTCAGGGTTCCCAAGATTGACTAGTTTAGGGGATGGTATTACAAACTAGCTGCATGTCCTGCGGTGCTCTGAAACCCTGAATGCAGCACCTTCCTGTATGTTGGCATGGATTTCTTTTCTCACATCATCATCTTTCTTTGGAGGTTTCATAACACTAGCCAATCCGCTGGTCTTGAAGGTCCTTTTGATTAGAAGGCATTTGGTTCTTCACCTTCCTTTCTCCACCTTGGTCTTCTACCACCCAAAGATTTAGTTTGCTTTGCATGCCTATTTTAGTTGGAATGGCAATAGTTTGGTTGTTTTGAGCATGTCTTTTAATTTTTTATTTGCATAATCCTAATTTCTATTTCCTTTCTTTCCTCAATGTCTGCTGCACCTTGTTCGCCTCCTCCATTCATCTCGACGCCATGGTTCTGCTGCTCCATAACAATGCATTATGAACCTGCCACTCCCATATGCAAACACCTACCCTTCCCTTCAACCTACACCCCTCCATCAATGGTCATCGTTCTCCCAAAAACAATCTGTCGTGGATGTCACAATGCTTATTATCCAATTAGGGTGAAAATTCCTTCCTACAGGCGACCGTGGCAAAACTGGGGCCGCTTCCTCGTGTACTTGCTGATATTACCAAATCTCTGACCAATCCTACACCAATACAGCAGCAGTTGAGACGCTTCACTGAGCATAACTCCAGTCCAAATGTCAGTGGAAGCCTCTCCTCTGGATTGCAAAAGATATTTGAAGACCCCACTGACAGGTATGAAGGAGAAAGTTTGAACTACTGTCTCAGAAACAGATAATGCCAGAAATCTGTTTAACTTACTCGTTGAATTTGAAATTTAAAGTTAAAGGCAATTGAGTCATCTGAGATAAATCCAGTTGTCATAATGTACAAGATCTAGTAGCTTATTATCTAGGATAGAGTAAACATACAAAAATCTATGTCTTGCTTAATGAAAGATTAAGAGCATTTATGAAATTGATGTTTTCAGATAGCACTCAAAACTCTGGAGACCTCAGTTAAAACCATTTTATAGCTAACTATGTCAGTTAAATGGGTAGGTACAATATTGATGCTTAGACTTTGTGTTCTGGATTGGCAAGATTTGTGCTTTAACAAGAATATTGTGGTTGCTACTCAGAGCTTCTCTTGTAGGTTTAGACAGAACTAATTAAGTATGAAATAGAATCCTGTGGGAGTGCTTAAAACCTAAGCAAGAGAGTACTAGAATTCTAGGAAAGCTGAAGACAGTGATATGGTTTAGGAGAAAGATAAAAATGCTAGATTTTATTCTGAGAATTATAATGATGAAATTTGAAATTTAAATTCCACATTGGACCTGTGAAACTTCTAAAGAGAGCTGAAAAAAATTAACTATGTCAAATATGCTTTAAGAATAATTAAGGGTCCTTTCCTTTTCCACAGTGATTTGCATAAACTAAAATCTCCAAGCCAGGACAACACAGATAGCTATTTCAGAGGGAAAACATTATTGCTAGTTCAACAAGCTTCCTCCCAGAGCATGACTTATTCAGAAAAGGATGAAAAGGAAAGTAGCCTTCCTAATGGTCGGAGCATCTCTCTCATGGACCTCCAAGACACCCATGCTGCTCAGGGGGAGCACACTTCTGTCATGCTTGATGTGCCTATGCGCCTGACAGGAAGCCAACTTTCCATAACCCAGGTGGCCAGCATCAAACAACTGCGGGAAACCCAGAGCACTCCCCAGAGTGCACCCCAAGTGAGAAGGCCCCTGCACCCAGCCTTGAGCCAACCAGGGAGTCTCCAGCCCTTGTCATTCCAAAACCCTGTATATCACCTCAATAACCCAATTCCAGCAATGCCAAAGGCCTCTGTAGATTCCAGTTTGGAGAACCTAAGCACTGCCAGTTCTAGAAGCCAAAGTAACAGTGAAGACTTCAAACTCAGCGGACCCAGCAATAGCAGCATGGAAGATTTCACCAAACGTAGCACTCAAAGTGAAGATTTCTCCAGGCGGCACACTGTGCCAGACAGACACATACCTCTTGCTCTGCCACGACAAAATAGTACTGGGCAGGCCCAAATCCGAAAAATGGACCAGGCTGGGTTAGGTGCCCGAGCCAAAGCCCCCCCATCCCTGCCACATAGTGCTTCTTTACGCAGCACTGGGAGTATGTCTGTGGCTTCTGCAGCCCTAATGGCTGAACCTGTCCAGAATGGAAGCCGGTCCCGGCAGCAGTCCTCTTCCTCCAGAGAGAGCCCTGTTCCCAAAGTGAGAGCAATCCAGAGACAACAAACACAGCAGGTAGGCATGAGTTCTATAGTTTGGTACCTACTTGGTCCAACCACTGCCTTGGTTCTTTATATTATGTCATTGGGAAATCCAGTTGCTGACAAGGTTCCTTCCCATTTAAGAAAGTTCACTGCAACCTTTAAATGGAAGAGGGAAATGAAAAGTTTGGGAGGCTTCTTGTTAGATGAGACATGCTAACACACACAAAGGACCTTTCCTTCTCTACAGGAGCAGAACTGCTACCTCAGTTTGTACTTAGAATAGATCCATGGTGTTGAATGAATAATTGCACATTTGAACTAGGAAATCTGTAGGCAAAAATCAAACCATGATATATTTTGGGAATCATGCAATTATTCCTTCTTAATTTTAATTTTTTTCTTAAGCTTCCAGAATAAAGTTGTACATTCTGAATTGAGGTTTAAGTAACTGCTCCCTACTTTATCCTCCAGTTCCCTGTGGAAATACCAAGTACCATATGCCTTTTCCTGAAAATGACTAGAAAAATAAACATCACCTATGGAGGCAAGGGAAAGGAGAAGGTTAAAAGGTGGAAATGCGTGTGGTCGATAAGATGTCTAAATTTTTGCACTGTTTTAAATATGTTTCCCTTATATTACTATATACATGGACAAGCCCAACTAGTGTCACACCAAAGATTTTCAAACTTTTTTTCTTATTTGCCAAGAATTTAATCTTTCCTTCCTTACATATTACACCAGTACATATTTGCCCTTTGTTATAAACTAACAACCTTACAAGGGTATGTATGTGTCTGTGTATGTGTATCTTTTATCTAAAAAGATTTTCCTTAAAAGTTTTGTATGCATTGAAACCTAATTACACTTTACTCTAGGGAGTTTTGTAATTAAGAGAATTCTATGACAAATACTTTTATACAGCAAAATAACTGAGCAGGGAGCCTACAATAAAATCCCAGTGTTTCTCGTCAATATATTTGCATCTTTACCGGTAGACTCTTAGTGATTTGACAGCTTCTGTCTTTACCCTGCTATGATAAGAATCCCTTGCCCTTGTACTGATAATTGTTTAAAGAAAAAAATGGAACAGATACAGAATGCCTGGATGCAAAAGCAGAGAAAATGAAAAGCAAGACCAACTTGCACTGATTCTGCCTGGGCAGAACCTGCTACTTAGTCACTTCTTCCTAAAAAATAAAGTTGTTCCTTCAGTCTTATGTTTTTTACTCTTATTTTGTTATGTTGCCCAAAAGTTCACCAATTCATTTGATTTAATAGGTATTTTTATTTAAATAAAAGGAAAAATACATATATATTCCTGTATATCTTCATTTTGTGGTTAGTTGAGACAGGGTCTCACTATATAACAAAACAGGCCTTAAACTTGTGATCCTTCTGCCTCTGCCTCTGCCTCCTGAGTCCTGGGATTACAATACAAATGTGTACCACCATGGCTGGCCTGTAAATCTATTATATATAAACATAGATACAGTTACATATATAGATACAGGTTTTTTTTTGTTATTAAGCTGTCATTCATACCTTGTGATTTAGTTTCTTCATATTGTTTCTGTGCAGTGTTTCTACACAGAAAGTAGTTTGATATCAACTACTTTTAGTAGAGAAAGAGAATTAAAGTGTTTATTGGAAGAAGAATGGAAAGAGAAGTAATTTTAGAAATGAAATACTATGTGAAAGCAGATGGCTACCTGAGATTGCCAAGAATGAGGTAGGAAATGGAGAAGAACATCAGATCAGCAGAGGGAGGCAGGACAGTGGAAAGGCCCTCTTGCTTTTCAGAAGTTCAGTTGGTCCAGCCCTGAAAAGAAAAGGAAAACTAAAATTCTCTTCTTTTACTTCTGCTTGCTCATTCCTCCTATATCATGTAGTTCTCAATTTCAAGGGCTCATGACTCAGGCTGATTGCTTATAAATATTGCAAATTATTAAATAGCCTTTTGTTGCTCATCTGGACCAGTTATCATTTATAAAATTTTTCCTATAGGAAGATAGAACAGCTATCACACAACACAGAGCATATGTTTCCATGAGTGGATATTTGGCTGCCTGGATGTGTGGGAGATGAAAAATGCATGCCCATACCATCTGTCTCAACCATTAATGAGTTAGGGAATGTCTGTGTTATATTGGTATGAACTGGGTACAGCCATAGTAAGACGTCCTAACACAACCTTAAATTTTCACCTTTATTTATTCCTTTGCTGATAACTGTCACTGTCATAACAGTTGAAACATTAATTGGTATATTTTGATTGCTCAAGTCTCTGATTTTTTTTTCCTAAACTGGCTTTTTCTACCCAGATGGTTCATTCTTTTGAACTTTTTATTTACTCTTTTTATTCCATATCTGTTTCTTGCTTGTGTTTCATCTCACTCCCATGAAGCCTCTAAAGTTCTATATAATCAGCACATTTTTTTAAAAAATTCCTTTACATATTTTAATTGCAAATTGTGTTGGGAAATTCTTCTCTTGACAAAACTAGAGGATTTCTTTGTGGGGATTGTTCCTTAGGCATCTGTAATTATCAGTGGCTTTGTCCCATGCAAATTCCATTTATATCTTAGCACAAAGGAGCAAGCCTTTGCTGGCAGTGTGACTGGTTTCAGTCTTCTCCAGATAGTGAATAGGAAGGAAATAAAATCCTAGTAAAACAATTTACACAGAAAGAATTTTTTTTTCCAGGAAGCTCTTTGAATATTTTGACCCCTCTGAGCCTCTGTTTGGATTTTTTTCTCATTTTCTTCTCCATTTCACTTTTCACAAATCATATGCTTTGTACAAATAATAGACTTTTTTATCTACAACATGAGTTTCTCAGATTTATCATGTTCCCTATCCTTAGAAATTCACATTTGAAGAGGAAAGCCTTTTAAAATAGGTGTTTGACAAGCCCATTGTTATAATGCACATTTGGATTTGTTGAGCCCTCTTTTAAACAAACTCCTCAGGAGATCTTAGAGTTTACTTATTAATTTAGTCAGCCCTTTCTTTGGTGTTGATAGCAGAAGTGTTAGTCATTTATGAGAACCTATTTCAAGCTATAAAGAATCTGAAACTAACAAGTCTTATTTATACCTAGTAAATATTAGCAAGAACAGAAATCCCAGCATAGCCGGCAATATGACTAATTGGTATCAGCAAAACTGTTATATCATACCCTTTTGCCCTAAAGTCATCAGTATTTTTGCTGGGGAAACCTTATGCAGCTTCATCTCAAAAGGGAGATTTTCCTAGTGGGAATTCCAGCTCCTTTTCATTCATTTCTTTTTCATCCTTCATTTTCTTTAATTATCCTTCTGAAAGTGACTGGATATAAATTTTCTTCCTAAGTCTGTAGCTAATTGTGATGGAATACAAACCACTTTCTAGCTGATTTACTCAATGTGTATTTAACTAGTCGGAATCATTCAAAAGAATTGTATAAACTGGTGTTGTAAGAGGTACTTCAACTGCTTTTGCTGAAAAGCACTGCCCCCTTACTTGGAGTGATTAACTAAAAGCAGAAGAAAAGCTTGGCATTTCTGCCTCCATTTGTATCTGTCTTTGTTCCAAGCCATTCTTCTGCAGTCCCTTTGCAATTACCTTGGGTTCCAGAAAGGACAGGATTGATGGATAACATCTTTATGACAAGGGACTGAAACTGTCCCTAAGGAACATCAGAGCCTTGCAGGACAGAGCACCCCCAAATGAGAACAATTACCTATAATGATGAGGCCTGCATCCTAGAGCAGGAGTAATCTCATGGGAAGCAGATTTCCCCCTCAAGTCATGACTGCAATAACAACTTCTTCTGGGGAGTCTTAGGACTGAGATAATCATTAATCAAGCCCCACCTGACCAATTCTGAGACAATAAGTTGCCAGATCACCTGTCAGCCACCTCTGACCACCTGAATACCCCTAAAATGGACTGTTTAACTGTGTATGCTTTTATCCTCCTGCCCTAATTCTTCTTCTGTTTAAATCTAAACTCATGTCTGTACCCCAAAGATGGCTGAACATGAACTAAAGTGCTGTCTTCCCATGGCATACATCATAAACCCCCTTTCTCTGCTCTTCACCATGTCTCTTTACTTGGCATACAGGGGCAAGTGGCCATGCCTAACAGGCAGAATCCCATGAGTTTGGTCCTGAGGTCTTAAAACTCTGGTTTCAGTGTCATTAGATTGACAATCTAATTGGCAAATAAGACCAGCATATGTTAGACCAAAAGAAAAAGTATAAAAGATGGTGAATACTTTTTATAGAGAGAGCATATATTTTAATAATAATTTTGAAACAAAAGTTACCATTTTTTTTGTTTGTTTTTGGTTTTTTTAGTGGTACGGAGGTTTGAACTTAGGGCCTCTCACTTGCTAGGGGCAGGAGCTCTACCACTTGAGCCCCTCCAACAGCCCTTTTTTGTGTTGGGTATTTTTGAGATGGGGTTCACAAACTATTTGCCTGGACTGCCTTCAAACCGTGATCCTCCTGATCTCTGCCTCGTGAGTAGTTAGGATTACAGGTATAGCCATTGGTGCCCAGCAATTCTGTGAACTCTTAATCATGAATAAAAGGAATAGTTCAGGTTGGACTGATTTGTCAATTTTTTATTTTGTTATTTTGACCACTTATTGCCTGCCAGTCAGAGTAGTAGGGTATATCAGGATATGGCTGAGAATAAAATTCAACCAATAAAATAGGAATGAAACTGTAGTTCAAACCCCAGTCCAAACTCCTGAGATTCCATATGTCAGGTCCAACCATTTGCCCCTTTACACCAAACAAAGAGACATAGTGAAGGACAGACAAAGGAGGTTTATTATGTGACACAGGTATGCCATGGGAAGACAGCACTTGAGTTCATCTTCAGCCATCAGCTTTAGGTTTAAATAGACAACTAGGGGCAAGGGAAGTCAGGTATGCATAATTATTAAGTGGTCCTGGTCACAGGTGTGGGCCAGTGGATTATTATCTCAGTCCTTTTAGGAGAAGGGTTTTGAAAATGTTATTGTTCTAAGGGATCTCTGTTGTTCAATAGGGATACTTTTTATCCCTTGTCATAAAGATACTATCAATTGCAGTCCTGTTCTTTCTGGAACCCAAGGTGTTTGCAAAGTGACTACAAAGAGAATGACTTAGAGTGAAGACATATAGAAAATGGAGGCAAGGATGCCAAGCTTTTCTCCTGCTCTTAGTTAATTCATGGGCCCAAATAAAGAATCCATGTTTTTCAGCAAAAGTAGCTTTTAAACACCCATTACAGGAATAGACTTGAAATGCCCAGTTCACATTGTTTCTCTCATAATTCATTGGCCAGTATATTCATCCTTCTGAAGCAGCTACCGGCATCAACCAGTGGATTGAACTAATCTTTGTTTCTGTATCTTCTCACTTAACAGTTAAAGCATAGATTTACCCTAAGGTGCTGTGTTGTTGCTTTTGTTTTTAATACACTTTTAGGGGCTAAGGTCTTACTTCCTCTGTGTGTTCCTAGGAATACTATACATTTAAAGCTAAGGGCATCACAGGAAAAGAAGAACATGTTCTCAACCATATAAAGTAAAAGCTATTGAATTAGCTTCCTTGAAGTAATAGGTTCCTAATAGTAAGACTGTTATTAGTTTTAATAACTGTTTATCTCACACTGCTATTGAACAAAAAATTCTGGTTTCACAGAAAAGCAGCTTTCCTGTATGAAAGTGATGATTATAAAAACTAAGATGGCATTTGTCTCCTTCAAATATTGACTTTTTGTTAATTTTTTAAGACTCAATGCTACATTTTTTTGCCTTAAAGGTACAAATATATCAAATAACCTTGTTAATATTTCCCTTTACCAGTATAGAAACAATTCATTGTGTACTGCTTTTAAAATCCAGCAGGAGGAGAGCTATAGTGTGCCTGTGTATGTATATAAAGTAACTTGCAGTTTACAAAGTGTTTGCACATGCTTTCTCATTTTTCTCATAAAAACTTTTCATGTGGATAAATAGCTATCTTCCTTTTATAGATAATATGTGTTCTATAGGCCAGTGTTCCCAAAGTATGACACTCAAAATTATTTAAATGTACACAATATATTTATTTAATCAAACATATAATTGTTTTGATACATGTTAGAAAAATATATCGCCATTAATATATAAATACAAAGAAATATTTAGCATCAAACTCAGGATTTTCTGATACTGCTAAGCACAAGGTTTAGCTAACTAAAACAGATTGTTTTAAAAGAGATAAGTAAATAATATATTAGTGATATGGTTTGACAAAAATTATATGATACACAAATAAGCAAAGTATAAGAAATGTGTCTACAACCGTAGTAGAGACAGAGATAGAATTTTTAAGTACTAAGGGTACTAAAGTTTGCTACATATTTACATGTAAAATAGTGGCTTTTAGGGAAGGAATTTCTTCACATTCACTCACAGTTGTGTGTGTGTGTATGTAAACTGCACACATCTATACTCAGGCATTAAGCAGTTCGTGATACATATGTATAATCTTTCTGTAAATCAGCTAAGCCAGCCTCTTCAAACCTATAAGAAATACCTTCATATTACTTTTGTGCATATATTTATGAATTCTCTCCCATCTCTGATATCTTTTTAGTCTCTGTAGACAGTTTTTTTAATCCAGTCTTTCTCTGAGGACCATCAAAAATACCCCTTCTTTTAAAAATACCTATTTAGAGTTCAACTGGTTTCTAGACCAGAATGATAAAAAGGTTCTTAAGATTTAAATCTCAGCATGGGAATAAAAATTACCCTCCATTATGAAATTTTGTAGTGTTGGTTCTCAAAATACAAATCCATATTGTTCTCTCTCTCTCTCTCTCTCTCTCTCTCATATTCAAAATGAGAAATTGAAATTATCTTATTCAATCCACACAACTTCCTATGAGATGGTCAGGATAGGTGATGGTGGTGATGGTGGTGATATCCCTATTCAGTAGATTAGGAAAATAGAAAATTAAGTGATTTAACTACTGAGTAGCACACTTGCTCCTCAAGTCTAGAATTCTTTATAGTCTGTATATCTATATTAGAAAAGGGCAATTTATCTTGCTGTCTTAACTGGGTAAAAATATGCCTTACACTATCCAGTACCCACCATTTTGATCCTATATTCATTAAGAAACTCTGGTCTAAAACAAAATGGACTCGTGAATATTCTTAACCCATCAGGAAATCAGTGTTCTGTAAAAATAACCATATGAAAACTAAGTATTTGGCATTATAATATAAGTGGTCACTTTGAGAGTTTGTTTACCATTAGTGAATTCTTTGGCTCATGATTATCTCTGAGTTTAACAGACATTTTCTCACCTGAACAATCAACTATTAAGTTTTGTTTTCTTTTGTTCTGTCATCATCTTTATTTCATTATGTAATTTGGTACCTAACAACATTTGGACCATTGGGCAAATTAACAATTTTAAGATCTTGGCTTTCTTTAGAAGGAAAAAAATAAAGATGGTTTTTAGATATGATGTTTACAAGTTTCTATTCAGAATGGCTTGTTGTTGCACAAATTGGTAGTCTCTTTCCCTAACCCTAGCCAGCCCTGGCATTGATAAATATTACTTAAAACTGAAGACATTTATTAGAAAACTAAGAGATCGCAGTTACATCTTCCTAGAATAGCTGTCCTTATGAAGCATAATGAGTGGTGAGCTCTTTGGGAATTGCTAACAACTATTTCTGATGTAGGTTCAGTCACCTGTGGACTCAGCCACAATGTCCCCAGTAGAGAGGACAGCAGCCTGGGTTCTGAACAATGGGCAATATGAAGAGGATGTGGAAGAAAGTGAGCAAAATCCAGATGAAGCCAAGCATGCTGAGAAGGTAGAACCTAGTCTGTCTTTATTGACTTACTGTCCCCACAGACAACTGAGGCCACTAAAAGATTATCCAGCCAAGAACACTCTCTCCCCTACCCCATCTTCACCATTACTTCTTAGGTTAACCATGTCTATTTATAAAAGGTCAGTAGTGTTTCTATGTAAATGTATGGAAAATGTCCATCATCCTACAGGGAAGAGGGTAAGATACAAGTTTTTATGTATATTACCTTAATCTGGGCAATACTCTAATAATAATTTGTAGTCATTTTAGGTCAATATTTAGTATTTCTATAAACCAATTGCTTGACTTCAGCCAAAGTCAAAATTACCTTAAGACTGGACATACATTCTCTATCTTCTGTACAATTTAGTTGAAATTTTAGGTGTTTTGTTATTTAGATTTTGTTTTGTTTTGGTTTGGTTTGGTTTTTTGCCCTTTTTTTTGGTAGTACTGGGGTTTAAACTCAGGGCCTTGTGCTTGCTAGGCATACTCTCTACCACTTAATCCATGCCTGGCTTTTTTTTTTTCCTGTAGTTATTTTTCAGAGAGGCCAGCCTTAGACTGTTACCCTTCTACCTATGCTTCCCATGTAGCTGGGAATACAAGTGCACACAACAATGCCCAGCTTATTTGTTTAGACAGGGCCTCACTGACTTTTAGTCCAGGCTGGCCTCACACCACAATTTTCCTGATCTCTGCCTCCTTCTGAGTAACTGAGATTATAGGTGTGAGCCACGGCACCTGTTTTTGTCTTTTGTGAATAAAGAATGTCTAGCTCCAAAGATAATTCTTTAAAAGTTGTCATCTGTTGTTTGAGAGGGGTTTTTTTGGTTTGTGGTTTTTTTTGTTGTTTTGTTTTTTGGTGGTACTAGGGATTGAACTCAGGACCTCAGGCTTTCTAGGCAAGTGCTTTACCACTTGAGCCATGCCATCAGTCATTTTTGGCTTTTAGTTTGTTATTCAGATAGGAGTTCCGCATTTGCCCAGGCCAGCCTCAGACCATGATCCTCTTATGTCTCTCTCCCAAATAACTGGGATTATAGGTGTGTACCACCATGCCCCGATTGTTTTCGAGATAAAGTATTGCTAACTTTTGCCTGGGCTAGCCTCGAACTGCAGTCCCCGTTTCTACCTCACCACCTCCCGAGTAGTGGAAATTAACAGTTGTACACCACCATTTCTGGCCTTCGTTTTGTTTTGAGAAAGGGTCTTGCTGTGTAGCTCACACTGGCCTCAAACTCTCCATCCTCCTGCTTCAGTTTTCTGAGTTGAAGGTTGGGGTTTTTTGGGAGGGGTTGGTTTTTTTTTTTTTTTGGTTTTGTTTTTTAAGAAAAATTGACATGGAAAACAAGGATTATCAGACAGTAACCTTGACATCACTTATAGCATTAACACATTTAATTAACAGTGAGACAAATTAACTTCTTGCTTATTAGAGCAGGCCTAAACTATGCTTATTAGTACAGTCTAACTCTTTAGAAATGTCATAAAAACTCTTACCTTTAACTTCTTGGATTAACAAACATAATTTAGAACCATGATGTTGAGTTAGCAATAGTTAGTTATCTGCTCATCAATTAAATGAGATAATATTATATAAAATTGTATTTTACAAAGTACCATATAGATGTGTCATTGATTGCTAGTGAACACAAGTAGCTCATCCGTAAGAAGGTTATGCTTCTCTCCTTACGTAGAAATGTTGATACTCCATTGTAACACCCCATCCACTGCAAGTTCAGTACAAGAAAGGGCCGTGTGGCCAGTTGAGTTACTGAATCTTATAAGGCTTCTTAGAGCACAGGTGTATTTTGGGCAAAAGATCCACATTATGAAATGGACCAAGAGGCTATCAGTCAGCACTAGAGACTATGTAGGCCTTTGCATAGTGTTTGTGACCTAAATAGTTCACATTTTCATGGTCAGGGAGAAGCAGTAATAGCCTTCTCTATCATGAAATTCTATTTAGTAGTTTAAATGTTGCTGCTTCTCTAAAGGACTGATTCTAGTAGAGTAAAGGAATGGCAATCTGATGAGCCAAGATATTGTGGGGATCCTACAGTACAAGTGATGATAAACCAGTCTTTTCTCCTGTAGACAGCTAGCTTTGGGCTTAAGTCATTTATCAGGCTTCTAAGAGCGTGATCCCCCCCCCTTATTTGACACCTTTACAAATTGGCTGTGACTTATCAGCAATTGGTAGTTTAACGTAGAAAAAAACTATGTAAATTTGTAGAATTTGGAATGCCAAGTTAAGATTTAAAATGTAATTTTAGGAAAGAAAAGCTTCATTATCATTTATGGCAATTGATAATTTTAAGTAACATTAGCAACAGTGTGGGGAATAGCAGTTCAGACAGCATCTAGATACATTCCTTAGGGTTTCTTTCGTTAAAAAATAAATCACTAACCTTCAAAGCAATGTAACTCTTCTTTTCATTCTTACCTCTTCTCCTTTGCTCCAGTATGAACAAGAAATCAGCAAACTGAAGGAGCGCCTGAGAGTATCCAGCCGGCGGTTAGAGGAGTATGAACGCCGGTTGCTGGTGCAGGAGCAGCAGATGCAAAAGCTGCTGCTGGAATACAAGGCCCGGTTGGAGGACAGTGAGGAGAGGCTGCGAAGGCAACAAGAAGAGAAGGACAGCCAGATGAAAAGCATCATCAGCAGGTTAGAGGACCACCTGGTAGAAAATATTGCTCCTCCTTCAGGTGGGGGGATGATTCAAACACTCTTAAATGGGTGGCAACAAAAGGCATTTCCACCCCTGTATGAACTCTGTAGTATTCAGTACAAGTGTAATGACTGTATCTCTCCAAGTATCCTAAATATGAGACCTAGTGTACTTCCTACAAGGATAAAGGTAGACTTTTTCTTTAATAATAACAATTAGAAAAAAAGGAGTAGGGGTTCACTTGCATTTTAGAAGAGAACTGGTTCAAAAGATCTAAATGTCCAATGTCTAAGAATAACTCAGTTTAGAAAAAAAAAATTCCAGAAACACAGAAAGAAGCCTCACTGGATGTCTTTAGGGGCAGAGGAACAAAAGAGAATGCCACAGATACCAAGCAAGGAAGAATAGTTTTACTATGTTAATGTAGCACTCAGTATGGGCCAGAACTTTACAAATATTTGATCATCTCACCCTCTAAGGTAGGCATTATTATCCTTCTCATTTTACAGATTAAAAAAAAACTGGCAACAGATTCATTAAGTCTCTTGCCCAAGGTCACATAATGGTGCACCTGATTTAAGCCCAGGCAATCAGGCTCCAGAGTCCATACTTATAACCAATCAGTTTCAGTATTGTCAAATGCTGTGGACAGGTCAAGTTAACTGAAGACAGAAAAGGATTTTTGTTTTAGTAGTGTAGAGGGAATTGACCATCATACTGAAAGCCATTTGAGCAGAACAAAGGAGTCAGAGATGTGAATGGTGGATAAGAAACAAACTAGGCCTACTTTAGAGTGCCCTAGAAGAATGTTAGCAATGCAAGGGAAGAGAAAGATGTGACAGTGGGTACAGTACAACTTGAGATTAAGAGAAGATGGGTTAGTTTTTGTTGGTTGGTTTGATATTCTAAGTTTGCTAAGGGAAGAATCTGATAGGGAGGAAATGATTATGGGAGTACTGCTCCAAAGAACATGAAATGCATAGAATTCAGTCATAGATAGAAATCAATCTTTTTAGATGTCCTCTTCCAAGGTGGGAAAGAAGAAAGAAAAGATGGATGCAGGTCTTCTATTGGGAAATTGTAAATCTTGAACAGTGAGTTTTTAAGTTTCATATTGTCCACATTACCTAACCATGTCTTCAAAAATGTTGATACCTTCTTCCTGTCACATTCCAGGCTAATGGCTGTGGAAGAGGAATTGAAGAAGGATCATGCGGAGATGCAAGCAGTTATTGATGCCAAGCAGAAAATTATTGATGCACAGGTAGGCAAACTCTGGATCAAGTAAAAGGCACTTGTTTTTAGTAATAGTTATTTTCTAACTTCCCATCTTTGCAAATGGCAAGGCAAGCACTAAAAAATAGGCATTGAAAGGTTATTGGCCTTATTTTTTGAAGAGTAAATGAGTTTCTATATAAACTCCATTATTTTTCTTTTCTTTTGCTGATGATGAGTCTGTTAACCCAGCAAAGTATTAATGTGTTTAGCAAATCTCTCTTTGTTTGACAAATCTCACCTTGTGCATGATGTAGTTTGCTTCTTTCCTTATGGAAATAAGATATTCTCTAAGGGGGTAACAAAAGTACATGTGTCTGGCTTGTGACCTCCACTGATCATTGCTTGGCTGTGCTGTTCATGGTCTTGTCAGTCACGTCCACTGCCGTCAACCTCTAGCCCCAGACAGTAGAGGAATTTTCAGGGGAAAGACAAGATTGTAGAAGATACCATTCCTTGTCATTCTTTTGGTTCAGGATTTGGCATTGCTGCTTGGAATGTGCTTGGCTGCCCTTCTTTGTTGGTGCTATACTTAGAGAGCCTCTTTGGATAAAGGTTGATGAAATCAGAACCTAGTCCTCTACTCACAGTAGCTTACACCTGAGTCACCAGTGGGGTGATGGCTGCCAAGAGCACCTCACAGGGACATATCAAGATCAGTGCAAAATCCAAGACAAGAACTGTTTATAACTCCTTTTCATTTTACCAGCGCAAAATATTCTTGTATTTCTTAGAGTAAAACAAATAGCAAAAAAATACAGGTATAATTTTGATACTAGTTTCTCTGACCACTGAATGTATGGCATCTCTGAGGACAACCAGCCAAGTTGCATTTCTCACCTTAAGGTGAGAAATAAAAATGAGAGCAAGGACTTTATGTATAAATGTTCTACTTCCTTCTCTACATATCAGCCAGTAATCAGTATACGTTAGAGCCTCCAGTATTCTTAAACATGCACTTAACAGTCTAGTTTTCTTACAGGATCGATGTGGGATGGACTTTATTTTTCAGAGGAATTGGAAGATAGGCTGAAAGCATAGCCATGGAAAGAATGCTTTATGGGACTCATACTCCTTCAAGACCACTTGACTTGGAAGCTGGGTGTAATTTGTGATGCTTTCTCATGAGCATAGCTCACAAAATATTTTAGACTCTTGAACTCTATAGATTCTGGATATTTTGACCTGCTAAGAGCCAGAAGAAAGATCTGCTGTAATTATCTTACTTACATCTTTCTAGGTGTTGCCAAGGTGGGTGAGGGAAGAATAACGGAGACAAGGCCATCTTACTATACCATACTATTGAAGAAAAAAAAATCATCCTGTAGGCTTAAAAGAAACAGCCTCGATAAAGGCAATTTAGCCAGGAAAACTAGTACTGATAAGTTTCCACTTTCGGAATTTCAGTATAATAAAGCAGGGAGAGTTTTACTAATAACCACACCAGGGGAGGTTTTAATACTCATGAAATAAAACAGACCTTGTAAATAATTAGAGCTGCTTTAATGCAGTCAGTCTTAAGCTGGGGAGCTTTCTTATGCCACAGTCTTGGCTCTGTGCTTGTTAGCTGACAGGATAACCCCATCATTAATTTCTAAATGTTTCTACCACACTGTCCCCTATTTTGACCTCTAGGGCAAGTAATTTGGTATGAAGCATAAATCATAGTCACTGAAGGTGAAAGCCAGAGAGGGAATCTGACTTACCAGGGTTCAAAAGCTCTGGAAAGGAGAGACCTTCTCTGAGTTAACCAGGAGACTGTCTTTGTGCAGGGATATGAGAAATTCTACCCTCAAAGCATCAGTCAGTGTCAGACTTAGAGTCTGACCACAACAGTTAATATCTTGGCCATACCTCCAGGCAGTGGTTTTCAAATGGCTTGGTTCTCTAGATTATTTTGATGGAATCATAGTACCTTCCAAAGACCAATATACAGCTGCTCCAGTGACCATTCAGCAACAAAGACTGCTCTCTACCAATGGGAGAACATACTGGGATTGGTTAGTCTATTACCTACTCAGACACAGGCCTTACTGTATAATAAAGTAATACAGTGACTCACTGTGGATCTGCAAAGAACAATTAGACAATCTCTTAGACCACATATTGAAAACCACTGCACTATTCACAACACAAATTATAAACACTGCAGACAGGCTAAAAAACACATACGTGCATACATACGTGTATATATATATATATATATATATAAGTATGTATGTATTCCTTAAAAAGAAAGTTTCTCAATTCCAACTGTTGACTTACTGATAAATTAGAATCTTATTATACCAAAAGGCTTTGAACATCTTATGGCTTCCTTTGCAACAAATGGTTCCTTTTATCAGGTCCTTTCTTTTGTAAGATTAAATCCTACCTCTTAATTATTCAGTGGAGCAGAATAGCCCTTCTGGCATCATTGATTAAATGAAGTCTGGGGGTGAAAGCTTCCCAGATAGGTAATCCATAATTTTATGTCCCTGATATGTGCCTTGGTGCTGCTGATAGTTTAAAAAAAAAATCTGAAATGAACACAGTTGCTTTTTGTGTGTTAGAGTTAAACTTAGCACATTTCATTTCTCAAAACACTAATGCCAGGTGCCATATGAATGGTTTCCATCTCTCTCTGCAGCCCTGTGCTTCTTCAAAAGAGGCTTGTGCATGAATTCAACCTCCCGTCTCCTGGAGTCAGTTCGTGCTGCCAGGCCCAGGCCTGTGCCAGCCACTTTCTAATCTAGAACTGCAAAAGGATAAGCATTGCATGGTTGAGTAACAGAATCACCAGGCCTGGACCTTGTAGCTTGAATGTGGGGATCCTAACAATGGTGCTAAGGAACCATTTTTAAAACATCAGACCAGGGAAAGTGCCACCTTTCACCCCCAAGCATGGAACACTGTGACTTTCAGGATGGCTCCATGTGACTCAGGTGGAGAACAGAGAAGGGCTTCCTCCTAGGAGAAGCAAAGCAGCTGCCTAGTTACTATTGCAAGTGATATCTCCGCTGTGTTAAATTACAGGTCATAAATGGAAATGAGATTATTCAAACAGGCAAGTAAACCCTGTCCGTTCTCTAGCTGAGCAGTTCCCCAGCCCTGGCCCAGTGCACTGGCCTCCTCCTACACATTCCAGCTCCTGCTGCTCCATGTTGAAATCCTGCCTTTTGGGCCTGGATTAGTTTGCTTTGCCATCCAGTTCAGGCAGAATCAAAATGTCAGAGCAACTTGACATTCAGAAGTTCCTATTTGATTTTTTTTCCTTTACTTTTTGTTTTACTTCTCAGCAGTGGGGGAACAACAAAGGGAGTTTTTCCACTTGGAAGCTTTCAGCTGTGAGGTGGGGGGTTGCTTGGCTTCAGTTGTTAACTTTTAGGCAATGAGTAATTGCAATCATTCTTAGCTTCTTTCCCTTTTTTTTTTTTTTTTTTTTTTTTTGTGGGACTGGGGTTTGAACTCAGGGCTTTGTGCTGGCACTGCAGGCTCTCTACCACTTAAGCCACACCTCCAGTCCTCTTAGCTTCTGTTTTACCCTATTAGAAGCAATTGGATTTTTGGGTTTTTTGTGGATGCTTGTTTTTTGTTTGGTTAGTTTTTGTTTTTGTTTTGTTTTGTTTTTTGGATAAACCCTGAAGAATCCTGGTTTCCCTAGTATTAGGCCTTATAATTTTTATAATTTATCCCAGTACTAAAATATCTTGTTTAATCATTTCAAGAAATTACAAATTGTGGTACAGCTTTCACTTCTTATACAGAAAAATAATTGGTACTAACAAAGAAAACCAAGTAAATATTTATTTAATTTTTTTAAATTGCTAGTTATCCTGTTTAAAAATCATTCCTAATCATAATATTTGGCACCTACCTCTTATTTTCTGGTAAACACTAGCCAGCCCTTACCTACTGGCTTTTAAAAGAGCTATACTTGTTTTCCTAGTAAATTCTACTGCTTATAATTTTTAAATAATTATTTATTAAAAGTCTTGCAGATCTTTTCTTTGAGTTTTTCCTGTCCTTGAAATTAGCTAAGCACCAGTGGCTCATACCTGTAACCCTAGGTACTCAGGAAACAAATTGGGAGGATTGTGATTTGAAGCCAGCGCAGGCAGGGAGTTTTTGAAAACCCCATGTCAGTATCTGGGTGCTGTGATACATGCCTGTCATCCCAAGTACACAGAAGGCTGAGAACTGGAGGATTGTGGTTCCAGGCCAGCCTGGGCAAAAACGTTTACAGGATTCCATCTCAACAGAAAAAAACTGGACATGGTAGTACCTACCTGTCATCTCAGCTACATCAGGAAGCTTTAGATGGGAAGATCATAGTCCAGGCTGGCTTAGAAAAAAAGTAAGACACTCTCTCCAAAATACCAGAGCAAAAAGTTTCAGAGTTATGGTTTAGGTGGTAGAGCACTTGCCTAGCAAGCACAAAGCCCTCGGCATCAGCCCTCAACCCTCCTACCTGCTCTCTGAACCTTACCCTGACTAAATCTTATGCTTTTCCCTCAATAAATTCAAAAACTCCCAGTGTAGGAAAGCTTCTGCCTTCAGGGTTGTTCCCCATAGAGTGTTTTCTTTTCAATTTCATAAGCGTTGGTAAAAATGTCATTGTCTTTGTAAACTTATTTTCTTAAAAATACAGATTTCATGTTGGAAAGGTTCTGGGATGATTTACCTAGCTGCTAAAGCTAAGATGGTGGTCTCTCCTAAACTTTGTGAGACTGATAATGTTTTGTTCTACTTTCCTTTAGATTCCTTTTCTTTTCTTTTTGAATTTTCCCCCTTCAGGTATGTGTATGTGTGTCTTTTCAACAACTCTTAGTTCCAAAATATTAATTGTAAAGCATTATTTTTTCAGAGACTCAAAAGCAAAATGAAAGCATTCTCCTTACCAGGCAGCTTTCCTGGAGTAACTCTGAGCTGGAATGGGTCTAGGAGCCTGTGTTCTCTGTTTGTTCTCATGTGTTATGTTTATAGCATCCCTTTTGGCCACATCTCCCTCCCCATATTCAAATAATTCCTTGGTCTGAGCTTCTGGCTGCTCTTATCTCCTCTTGCTCTTGCATCCTCACCTTGTTGGTGACCTTAAACTGCCACCATGTATTGTTTTAATTTTGAGCACAATGTGAATTCTTTCCAAATGTGACTGTATGCCCTCTTTTGGGGGTAAGAACCCATAGATCACATGCACTTTTTCTGTGAAATGAAACCTCTGGTGCTTCTTTCTCAGCCATCTAATTTACATGTTTCAGTTTTGACCCAAAGCACTTAATACATTAAAGCAGCTTGACTCCTCTGTTGTATGGTCCAAAGTAACACGTGGTGCCATTTTTATAAGACAGCCTAATGTCCCAAGAGATTATTGATAATAAGTCCTGCTGTGTTGAAAGGAAAAAAGAGAGAGAAAATGCAGTCAGGAAAAAAAAAAAAATGAGGGTAAGCTGAACCTAACCAGTGTGCAGAAAGAGGCAGAGACGTTCCATTTGTTTGGGAAGCACCATGTGTACTGCTGTGTGAGAGAAAGTATTGGACTAGTCATATAGTAAAGAAAGGATTATTTCTTCCATGTACCCTGAGTAAAGCTGTGATTCATGTGTTGTAGGAAAAACGGATTGTGTCCCTGGATTCAGCCAACACAAGACTGATGAGTGCACTGACCCAAGTGAAGGAGCGGTACAGCATGCAGGTCCGCAATGGCATCTCCCCCACCAATCCCACCAAGCTTTCCATCACGGAGAATGGTGAATTCAAAAACAGCAGCTGCTGATGGGCTTTGTGAATACAGACTGGAAGGAGACAGAAGGAAATTGATCCACTCTCCTATTCCATTCCTTCACCCAGCCCCTCCAGGTTTACAGAATGTTGCTACTTCAGAATGGCAATGTGGTGAGAAACTCTTACATGAAGAAAGGAACCTTGTCTTTCAGGGCAGAAGGCAAAGACTTCCAAGGTCGATGCTTTCCCCCATGTCTCTATGTACATAAGGAACTTAGTTCTGGGCCATGTACAGAAAATACCATGTAATATACCAAAAGGAAGTTAATAATGTAGATTACCTTTTTAATTATTGCTATTTTTATTATTATTTTCCTGTTGTTGAAAGCACTGCAGTTGTTAGTGGAAGAAATGTAGGAATGTGTGTGAGTGCGAGATGAGCCCATTGGTTCAGTAGGTAGAGACCAAGTGTCTAGCTAATAGAAGCACATGAAGTGCAATAGGACATTGTCAGAATGAATTTTTTCAGGGATTCATCTGCCAGTTTAAAAATCCCACTCTGGTTCCCTTGTCATTTAGGAAAACATCAAACCCCAGGATCCATATAAGACAATAGTTCATGCCACTGATCAACCAAGACCAGTTCTGGTCAGACAGCTAATCAGATTGGAGATTCTGTTTTAGAGGACACAGGTAAAAGCAGTCATGTCAAAACTGGACTTTAGAAGTGATTTCTGTTGAACTCCTGTCAATATATTTATTTCCTCTGTCTACAGCAGATGGGAATTTTCTGTTCTAGATATGGGACTTTTTTGATTTTTACTCCTATTGTAATAAAGGATATTTTCCCTTTCTTCTTTAGAATTGACAAAACTACAGATATTTGTGTCTCAACATACCTCTTCATCTTCACGTTTCCACCCCCACAGTGGGAGCAGTCAGGACCAAGAAAGTTTATTCTCCCCTTAAGAAGTTATTCATGTATGCTGTTCAAAAGCCATCTGAAATAAACACCCTTTCTCCCACACAGAAAAGGGCTAACTGCAACATAGTAGGAGTCTTTGAATATTTCCTACTACTTTTTTTCCCCTATAAGTTATAATTTTTATTTAGGATAAAAATTTTATCCATTGTACTAGCACAGGGTAGTTTTGTCACCATTTTTAACTTTGAATTGCTTCTTCTTCCTCTTACCCCTTAGGAAAATTTAGAAAGAAAATCCAAATCTGAAGCATTCCTCTTAAAAAGTGATGGTTAGTCTTATTTTTAAAATTAAAAAAAAGAAGCTAGAGGGGTAGTTCAACCTATAGAGCACTTGTCTAGCAAGCATTAAGCCCTGAGTTCAAACCCCAGTACCACCAAAATAAATATGGCACATTACAATTGTTATTCCCACACTCTTGTTAGATTTGGCAATAACGACTTACCAGTTTCAATATTTGTCATTCATAGCTTTATTATAGGACAGAAAAAGTCATGGAAAAAGGATTCTTTTTTTTTTTTAAGAGAGGTGTGAAATGTTATCTGGAATGCAAACTTGATTGCCTGAAATATGGAAAGTTACATATATATAAATATATATACATATATTCACCCATATGTACATATAACTGCACAAATAGGAAACATTCATGTCTTCGATGCTGTCAGATAATACAAATACAAATGTTAAAAGGGTCTTGAATATCTTTAAGCAAGATCTAAGCAGTTTTATATTTAGAAAGCAGCAGTGTTTCTCAAATAAGTTAATGCTCACTTTAAATTACAATTTTTTAAAAGGAAAGGAGGAGAGAAAAGGCGACCTAAAGGAGCCATATGCATGGAGTATTTCTACATAACAGAATATTTACAAAGAAGCAGGAGAATGTATATACTGCCTCTTTTTTGTGAAGTCCAGGCATAGACACCAAGCCTTCCTTTTCACTAAATCCCAGGCTTGCATTCCAACTCTTGATCTTTGCCCTCTCCCAGGTGGATCTTTGTGTTGCACCTTGCACTTCACAGAGCCCCCAGCCCACAACCTTTTAAAAGGGTTTTCTTCATAACTGCCAATTTAAGCCAGATAGAAATCAAAAACAGGAGCTTCTCACTGTGCTTAGAAGAACTGCAGGCCTCATGCCCAGCTCTTTTGACATTTGGATATTTTCTTGATCCTTAGCAGTTATTTTATAAATTCTTATCTCTTCCCTACAAACTGAGGGCACATTGTGATCAAAAACACTTCACAGGAAAAAAGTTCCCGATTCTGAAGTTGTGCCCTGTGTTGGGTGAGGGGGATGTAAAAATAGATTTGTTCTTGTTGGTGGCTTAGTCTTAGCTCTTGCAATGCTTAATTCATTCTTCACAAACCTCTCAATTGTGCCACAGAAAACCTGGTAAGAGAATTGTCAGTTTTCATGGCCTTAAGTGTATAACATGGGAGACGTCTTGCACTGAGATAGGAAAGTTCTTCAAGTTCTGATTATAGATTACAGGGGGATTGATAAAATTATACTAGAAGTATAGAGGCAACAAAAAAATCAAGTATGTTTTTGATGAATGCAGTCTATCTTGTTAGCATTGAGGGACCTCCTTAAAGGGCAGTCTGCACTGGAAGATTAAATGCCCAAAATATTTGATAGATTTGTGAGTCCCTTTTCCGCCAGGTTATCTTGAATGAAGAGAAAAAAGTAATAGTAATAATAACTAGATGAAAGTTCAGAGTTGTTGCCAGATGTTAAATTTTAAATTATCATTTAGTCTATCCTAACCAAATATTTTTCTGAGTATTTCTTTAGAGAATGTGACAATCTGTAGAATTTAACCAAATATTTTTCTGAGTATTTCTTTAGAGAAAGCAGCAATCTGTAGAATTTATTCTGATTTTGTTTTAGTATGGAAGAAGACAGCAACAAGTAATAATTGTATGAGAGGGTGTTGCTTAATTGGCTTTTCTTCTGCCCAAATAAGTACACACTTTTGTTTTGCTGGGAGGCAGTACATGTTTGAAGAGAAGCTGATGGGTTAGGATAGCCATGTCTTGCACTCTCTGCCTCCCTCAATGTATCACCACATTGTGAGGTGAGTATAGATGAGGATTGAATGGAATTTGGAGTTCGAGTGAAGTGGTTATCTAAGTGACCACCAGACTCGGCCGTTCACAAGGACAATGTTAGAATTCAGGGAAAGAGCTTCATTTCCTTCTTACATTGTTGAAGCAATAAGCTTTCCAGGCCAAAAGAGCAAACAAAAAAAAGTTACATTTCCATTAGGCCATGATTATCTTGAGTCTCTGTGGTAAAAGCCCTGACAGAGGGGAGATTATCCTAGGTAACTGTAATGAGCATTCCTCTTCCAGGCACTGTCACCCAGGTATTGTTTGAGTCTAGGGCAGTCTTTTGCTAAGGACAATATGGCAAAATGAGGTAGTCATGCTGCTAAAGCTATTTTGCTTTTTTCACTTAATATCAAGTTGGTTAGAATTAGCTTTCTGACTGGTCTGTTTCTACCTTTCTCTGTATGAGGTTATACAATAAAGAAAAAGTCAGATTTTCTGTCAAAGATGGCTATAAGCATTAACTGTATGCCCTTGAGCCTGTGCTTAACTTAAGAAGTAAAGCCTTTCAGATCTTACTCTACCCTCAGCCTTTGTTTATAGATAAGTGGTTCTGTACATCCTTGACTTTCACAGTATCCTTAGAATCACACCAGATTGGGAGCAGAGTTCTTGTTTGGAAGTCCCAGGGAAAGGCAATTGTCATCAAGTGAGTTTGCTTTAGTATTTGTTTTGTTTCCATCCAGCTTTAGTTCTAGTTATCTCCAGTCTGGAGTTCCTGAGAAGACTGGCTAGGGGACTGAGCTGGGGGAACCAACCCTCTTCAGGATTACCTCAGTCTCTTCAGTAGGCTCCATTGTGACTGAGTCCCAGGCTTGACACTAGACTAGACTTGTCACCAGGTCAGACTGAGTAGCTTCTGAGCCCATCCAACGTCCTCACTGTATTTTCAGCTATACTTTTGGAGGCCATTTGCTTCTACAGATGGTGGAAATCCAAAAGAACTTTCTTCTCCATGCCCCTTCCCTTTTTCAAGTCTAGTATTAAAATCCCCTACCTGCCCCAGCAATAAATAGTTACCTTCCCACCCCTTACCTGAGATACCTTAGGTTTTACCAATATATCAATGGAAAGGACTTACACTAGTTTCTTAAAAGCAAGGAATGTTGAAGTGTTGGGTTTTAAATATAATCTATTTTCATGTTTGAATGATTATTATCAGTTCTACAAGTATTTTCTTGTTACAACCCTGCTATGAATGCTCTTGAGTTTTGAAAGAACAAAGTGCTGAAATTTTCAGGAGACAGAATAAATATGAGGAAGACACATGGTCCAGAAGGGGGCTAATACATACCTGTCTTCACAGTAGCTCAGAAATTCAATGAAACAGAAGGATTTATTTATATTTACATATAAATTTATATGTAGCTAACATGTGCACAGCCACAAAAAAACACATTTCCTAAGGCTTCCTTTTTCTGAATGTTAATCCATTTTACAGAGCAGTGATTCTCAAACTTTCTTGAGATTTTGAGATTTGATGTTCTCATTTTATTAGATTTTATGACTTTCTATCCTCTTAAAATGTACTATATGTGTTATATGTATATATAAGTTAATGTGACTTGAACTTGATTTTGTTTTCATAGTCTCAAGAACCCTAGATATCATTACTGATACCATGAGGAGTCATAAGTAAAATGTGAACATCATTAACTTGAGAGTAGATGCAGAAAGAAGTAGCTTTGGTTCCTAATCAGTCAATCCTCAGGTGTTTGAGTAACCATCCCAACTAGACTTAACAAATGCAGTCAGCTGCCTAAGGAAAGGAAAGAGGGAGTTTTGGCCCATATTTCAGAATGCATTTTAATCTCCTACTCAGTTGTTATTTTTCGTTCAAGTATCCTCATTATATCCTAGGATAAATTTTTTTTAGTTTTAGACTTAAAAACAGATTTATCTGTTGGTGCAGTGGGATTTCCACAGAACTATGTTTTGGGGGCCTCTGTCATCTGTGTGGGGTGCAAATATTTATGTATAAATGTCATATGTACATCACTTCCAAACTCTCAAGGGAAAAGTTTCAATTCCCAGTTCACCAAAAGGTTAAATGCTAATTAGTTCAAAGGCCACTATCCTCAGAAGAGCTAAAATAAATAATAAAAGTTGAATTTTGACTGGTGCTTAGACATTTCTTAGCTATATTAAAATCAACTCAAGTGACAGCAGCACATTTACCAGGCTCACACCTGTGAGGACTTTACCTCCTAAATTTGATTTTGTTTTTCATTCCCAGGGCCTTAATAAGACTGTATTAACACACATGGCTATTTTACAATGATAGCACTAAATAATTTATTTTTTATTTCAAGAAAGAGAAATACACCTTAGAAAAACAAAACCCAAGATTTTATTTTATTTTTAAAGCCATATTTTTGTGCTAAGTAGCACTTAGATTGTTCCATATGTGAGATCCATATCTGCATTTCATTACCTGGGTTTGTTCTAAAGAAAATTTATTTTTGTTCTGTGAATAATTTTTGATGGTTCTTGTACATGTACAGATATAGATACATTTGAGGTCTTTTACTGATATTCCTACAAAGACTACAAATAAACTTTAACTTTAAACATTTCAGACTGAAGTTGCTTTGAAGTTACTGAAGTAATTTGACATTACTGTCTTTTAGTATGCATCTGGGTGCGTAGGACACTCGAAGAAAAACAAGGAAAATGTATGCAGGAACATTATTCTGAAGCTATATTTTAACATTAGGAAAAATGTGCCTTAGAATTTCCCAACTTAAAGGTAAAAAAGACTCAGGACAAATAACTAGCATTAACATGTGTTGTATTGTGTTAGCACCCTTAGAGAGTGCCTTACTCTGCAGAATTTAAAATTTTTTGACAGCTTGCAACCAGTAAACAAAGTTTCCTTCAGTTTATTTGGAATTGTTACCCTACTTACCTTCTTCATCAACTACTATCCTCTCTTACATTCTCCAGACAGATTAATGGGCTTTGTTTTCAGGATTTTTCTTGGTTGGTTCAGGGGGGTTTTTTGCCCTTGTTTGTCATTCCCAAAGTTATCATCCCCAAATACCGTCATCTTCTGCAGCTTACCATTTCATTCTATAAAATCCAAGGTTGCAGGTTTTATATGTAATTTTCTTTTGTGCTAGTTTCAGATCTATACCTCTTAGCATATTTCAAGTTGCTTATAAAATCCCATTCTTCCAGAAATTAAAAGGCTGAAAATCCAGAGTAGATTATTTAAAAAGGAAACTAAAAATCAGTGGACGTATGCTACTTTTTGTTCACTTCGAAGCCAACGCATTTCAATCTGAATTCCTCATGACCTAGTGTAACTTTTAAGACTTCTTGGATCTGAAACATAAAAAAGAGAGAAATGAGATTGGGAGTATAGCTCAGTGGTTGAAGTACAAAACCCTGAGATCCATCCTCACCCAGCACCACAAAAAGAAAGAAATTACTGATGCTATTTTATGACAAATGGTTAAGTCAGTGATTCTCAGTCTTAACTGAGCATCAGATTTAGCAGGGGAGAAAAGGGATGCCTTCTGAGCTCCACCACTGAACAATTAAATAGAATCTCTCTAATGACTGGGACCAGACTCTTTTTTTTTTTTTTTAACTTCTCTGGAAGATTCTAACTTCACCAGGCTCCAGGATTACTAGTCCAAATCAAGTTCTGAGCACTGTGTGAGGTTGTCTGTTATAGTGTCTTGTGTTCTTTTGTCCCAATTCCTGAATCTGGAATAACTTAGCTACAGGAATTCCTTCTTTCTATTTGGAATTTTCAATGCTGCTAAAACTAGTAATATACACCTAATTCCCCCTCCCCATACATACTTTGTTCCTATCAACCTCATTCTTTTAATCTGTAAGACAGAAAGTCTCTAATGTGGCCATCCATTTATGGAATAGATATATTCCAACAAAGTTGACCAGAAGATGGAATTTTCCATTTTAACCCTAGTTTTCCCAATGGTTCCAATTTAAAGCAGAAGGTAGATGGCTTCAATTACTACATCCCCCAAAAAGTACATAAAGGCTCAGGCAAGGACCAAATATAGTACATTTGACCTTAAGGAACAAACAAAAATAGAGAAGTCAAAATTACTTTCTTCACCTACCTCCACAAAGATCCTTAACTTTTGTATCCCTCATTCTCAGCACTGTAGTATTATTACTTGAAATTTTGCTAAGAAATTCATCAGATGCCAAATTATATCATTTGTACTTGTTCTTCTATCAATAGCAAAATGCACCAAAAGCTCTTCATTCTTACTCTCCCTTCTTGGCCAGCTTATGTATACGTACTTGCACAGACACACACAATATTGGTCTTTCCAGAAACTTGATTTTATGAAATTACTAGAATGAATTGCCCAGATGATATTTCTTTGGCCCTGTGAATAAGTTACAAATAGCTACTAGGTAAATGCCAATCTGTTTCCTTGACTGTAAAGTTATGATTTTGGCTAGACAATCTATAGGATACTCTCTTGCTGTGACATCCTATGATTGTTATCTGATATTACTGAGAAATGTACCCTGTAATCATTTTTATGCTATTCTCTCAGTATTTAGGAACAGTTCTTCCTCTTCACAATCTCCTATCCCATAATAACTATGAAAGAGCATGGAAAAAAATGTACTTTTGCTAATGATGATAATAATAATAGTTAATGTTTATAGCTTACCAATTTGCTAAGCATTTTATGTGGAATACATCATTTAATCATAACACCAACTATATGAGTTATGTTTTATTGTTCCTATTTCATGAGGAAATTAAGACTCAGAAAGACTAAGTTAGTTGTCCAGTTTACACAAGGAGTAAGTGCAAAGTCAAGACCTAAACTCAGGTCCTGCTGACTATGTTGTCTTTCTGAAGGAAGAAAAGAAAAAAGAGATGAAGAAAAAGATCTGAAGAGATCCTGATTTATTACTGATCCCAACTTGTCACTGTGAGTCAAAGAAATGGCAGAACAAAAAGAACTCATTTTCCAAAGCCTTTTCTCTTAATATACTCGTTTTCATATTATTGCCTTATACTGTGAAGTCATTCAACTGATCAAAATTAGAAGAGGGTAGAGGTCTCACCTCTCTCAAAAACTGCTCTTTCATCTCTTCTGGGTCCTTCAGAGTTGAGATGGTAAAATCTGCTTTCAGGATTCCAAAAGAGTACCCTGAAAAAGAAAGTGCTACCTGGTTCAAGAGATACTGGCCTATTCACTTGAACCTTCAAATTCTTAGAAGTCACGAGTGCCAATTGAGGATTTCAAGAAGAAAAAGAAGGAAGCTGCTTATCGGGAGAATGCTCAGCCACAATTAGGAACAGCCAATTAGTGCCAAAAAGGAAGGAATCCCATGCTATGCAGTAACATTGGCTGTTCTCCCGTAGCCTAGCCACCCATTAGTGGCTCTTACTTATTTTTCTCCTCTCTCTTAATAAATCTGTCAAGTAGTTCCTCTATACCATCACCCTTCCTTGGGCTACCCAGAAATCTCCAAAAAAGTTCTCTGAATCTATAAATGAGCTTAGTCTTCTGCTGTGAGCCCACCATAATCATCACAGAAACTACAACCTCGCAGTAGGATTATGTTGTATGTGCATAGCATTTTATAGCTTATAATGTACCTTTGCGTAATTAGCTCACTAAGTGCTCATAGCAACCCCATGATAGCAGGTAGTTTTTATGAGCCCTATTCGAAGATGAGAAACAGAGAGTAGGAAGTGAGGAAACTTGCCCCCCAAGCATTCACAGTATTCACAGAGTTAAAACTAGAATCCACATCTTCCTTCCTATCCCCATTGCCAAAAGTCCATGACCCTGAATGCCCTAGAGTGATTGTCCAGATTTAACTAAGAGTGTGAGTTTGGTAAAGAGAAGCAGTTACCTGATTCTGGTGCTGTTGTGTCCTCTTGAGACTCTGGGTAGTTAGGCGAGCTTAGATGTTGGACCTGAGTGGCAATAGCTATATCTCTTGAATCAGTGCCACCCTCTACACTGGTCACAGCTATAAGAGGGAAAAATAAAGAGGTTATTGCAAATGTAACCTGAAGTAAGGTGACTGTGAGCCAAAAGACAGGCAAGGGCAGCACTGCTGCACACGGCTGCTCCAGGAGCTATGCCAGCCCTTGACTTGCCCCGGGGCTCTTCTACCCAGCCCTTGAATTGCTATACCATCGTCTTTAAGATGTCAGGAATTGTGGGGATTGAGCAATATTACGAGGTTTGTCCTCAATACCAAATTTTTTCTTTCAGTAATCGTACTGTATACCCTAAGAGACCTTATTGGCTAGCCACACACAGCCCCCCACCAAGAAAGCCAGGGGCCTTGGGCGTCTCCATCAAGGTAGCACCCCAGACCAAGTTCAGCCTCTTCCCTAACAGCCTCCTCTCCCCTGTGTGGCCAGCTATGCACTGAAGCACTCCCAGCCAGAGATCCTAGATATCCTAAGCTGCTCTCATGTCAGTCACCAAAGACCTAGCAGGGCCTTGCAGATGTCCCCCCCACTTTTTTTTTTTTTGAAATATAGGCATAGCCATATTATTTTGTGCTGTATAATTATAAGTTATTCCAGCAAAAGCATCCCCTCCGTCAACCCAGGAACAACTGATATTAACAGTTTGCTATAGAATATCCTAAACACATTGAATTTTCAAATTTGAATATGCAAAGATCTACCTTACTCTCTTTAAAAAGCTGATTTTTCATTTCATTGAATGGACCATAACTTGTTTAACTGATCTACTTTAAGTAGGTTTTAGATTACTTCCAATTCTTCACTGCAGTAAGCAATACTGCAACAAACAACCCCATGTGAGGAGGATGTGCTGTGGACCTTAATCAATTTCTACCTGTAGAATTGCTGTCAAGAAGGGTGTGACATTTGAGAACACACGTGCTTTGCCTGAACAACAGTGCAGGTTACATGCTAGCAACCTGTTTTACCATCCTCATGAGCATCACCACCCTTTCAAATCTTTGCCATACTGGTAGGTGAAAAAATTAATTTGTAGGTGAATCTTTAATTTGCATTTCTGTGATTTAATGAACAAAGCAGAGTGTTTTTAAAGATATGTTTGTATTGCTATTTCTTTGATGGGTGTCTTTTGGAACGATGTAAACAGTTGCTTCATGTCCCTCACTCCACCAAGGTTCCTGGGTTCCACTTACACATGCTGTATAACAACAGTCTTCCCCTCACTCTTCCTTTCCCCTCTCCACAGACCCTATTCCCCACTCAAAGCATTGTAAATTTCTTTTAGTAAATGAAAAAAAATCAGTAACATTCAGAAGCACAGAAGTGGAGAAGCATCCATATTCTCATCACCTGACTACAACCACTTAAGATTTTCACATTTCCTTCCAGTCTTGTTTCTGAACCACCAGCTGATGTTTCTTGTCAGTTTCTTGTCAGTGCTGTGTGACTATACTATTCATACAGTGTTGAATCATGCTTGTTGTCATTTAGCATCCTAAAGCAAAATTTGTCCCCTGTCATGACCACCTTGCTTTTGGAAACTACACACCTGAGCAGTTCATCTACTTGCTGAGACCCTGGGGTGGCTGACAGTAGAGTCAAGTCTTTCAGAATTTTGCCCCAATCTACCTCTTTCCCCTCATGTCCTATCTCTCCTGTCCCCAAAATGTGAGCTACACCCCAGCCACAGTCCCAAGCAAACCTCACACTTTCATATGTGTCTGTCTTGGCCCATGTCATTCTCTCCCAAGAGAGAACTGCAGTATTTACTGTCAGTGAAATCTTCCCAACACCTTTTCTCCCTTCCAGGCAAAATGAATGAATCACTTTCCCACCTCAGCTCCTAGCTCACACTGGTGCAAGCGCTTACAGAGCCGTCCCACGTGTCTATCTGCTCCTATCACATTGCCTTCTCCCGAAAGCAAAAGCAAGTCCTCTCATCTGGGTATCCATAGTTCTAATGCCTTGTTCAGAACAGGCACTCGAGAAATGATTGTTGAATTACATCAGTAATTCCCCAGTCTAGACCTGGGGAACGAGATAGTATAAAACAGCCCCTGGCTTGTGAGATTCCTGATCCTTATAATTCATAGTTGCCACCATTTGTAACCATATGTAACAGAATGAGAATGAGGCTTGCCGCATCCAGAATGGAGATTGAGAAGGAAGGATACTAAATATAATCACTTAGTGGACTGAGACTAAAGCGGTAATAACTTCCATTTACTGCCTGCCAGATCCAGAAATCAAGGGGTACCTTAGAACGCTGAGGTTTTCTTCATTTTAAAGATGAGAGAAAAAAGGTTCCAAGAGGCTATGAAAGTTGCCTAAGGCCACACAGTAAGTAGTAGAGCCAACATTCCAAGTTTGGATGTCAGAGTATGCTCTTCCAGTTGAAATAGTTTCCCTCCCAGATCCCCGTGTCCCACCCCTGACTCCATCCTAACAAATTATAGGGAGGATGGGTGGGTGAACTGTCTAACCAGATAGGATCCCCCTTAGAGTGACCTGGAATGCAGCCCCACCCACCACAGCCTTGCCATTCCCCAGCTTTGAATGACAGCTGAAACCTGAAAGGAACTAGGACCCAGGTTGGGGTGCCCAGCCCCCAGGGATGCAGGCAGGCACCTGTTGTTCCTGATCGACTCTCTGTGATCTCCATGCTGGTCACCTGGTTCCAGGCTGCAGATGCAGAGGGCACAGTTGTTCTTTGGAGTTCACCTGGGCCCCCTGAGATTGATGCTTCTGAAACGATTTCTTCCATCCCCGGAGAGCTCTCCAGAACCTTGGAGCCCAGGGACCAAGTAGATATGGAGGATCCAGACGGCACTGCTGAGTCCTCCCGGGTGGAGCCAAGCCAGAGGCCCGTGGCCTCCTCCCCCAGAGTCAGGAGCCTGCTCTGGGTAGCTGGGCCCCCTTGAGGCACAGGTTCTTTAGCAGGGCTCTCAGTGACCAGAAGGGACCTGCCCACTTTCCCTGGAGACACCTGACTGATGAGGGCAAGTGAGGGGGATACTAAGTGCAAGGACACTGTCTGCGCAGTGACCTGTGGGGTCCTGGACCCTCCCCACGGGACAGAGGTACCTCCTCGGGATGCGAGGTGCAAGGACAGGGTGTGAACAGAAACCAGCGAGGTCCCAGGCCCTTCCCCTGGGACTGAGGTACCTTCTGGGGACAGGAGGTGCACAGATGGGGTCTGGGCAGTGACCAGTGGCGTCCTGGGCCCTTTCCCTGGGACCACTGATGTATTTCCCAGAGACACAGGGTGCAAGGATGAAGTCTGGACAGTGACCAGTGGAGTCCTTGTCCCTTCCCCTGGGACCAAAGTTCCGCCTGAAGACATGAGGTGTAAGGTCGGGATCTGAGCAGTGACCTGTGGGGTCCTGGGCCCTTCCGCTAGGACTGAGGTACTTTCTGGAGACACAAGGTGCAAGGACGGGGTCTGGACAGTGACCAGCTGGGTCCTGGGCCCTTCCCCTGGGACCACCAAGGTACCTCCAGGGGACATGGGGGTTGCCAGTGGGCTTAAGGAGGCCAGCTCTTGGGTCTGAGAAGCCAGAAGGCCTGCAGAAGTGGAGGTGGTAGAATCAGGATCGCTGGTGCAGGAGCCAAGCTCCATGGACTCTAAGCTCACTCTGTTCTGCAGGCTTGCCTCTGAAACCAGTCCTCGAGAGGTATCCACTGGGTGGGCACTGGTCCCTAGGACAAGAATAAAGACTTCTGTTGGGTCTGCTGTGCACAGGACCCCTTCCAAGGCCCCAGCCACAGGCAGGTATGGCGCTGTGCACAAAACTCCTGGCACTGCCAGCCAAGTACAGGGTAGGGCATTGGGCCCAATCCTTCTACACCTGGAGGTGCCCACCCATGGAAGACAGGGGTGAGCAGAGAGGGCCTTCTGAATCCACCAGAGCTAGCCCAAGTAGCCAGTATAACTGAGGCAACCAGGCCCTGTCTCTCTGACCTCTCTCTCTCTCTCTCTCTCTCTCTCCCCCCCTCTGTCTCACACACATACACAACACACCACATTAGCAGCTCTTTCTACCTGCAGTCCCCCACCCACTGATCTCCACTGGGCTTTGTAAGTCAACTCCTCATCCTTCAAAATAGTCCTCAATCACCCCTCCAGGAAATTGGCCCAATAATTTTAGGAACTGAAACACTCTGATGTCCCCTTCTCTGTCCCCACCATGCCTGTGACTACACTAAGCACCAATCTCTTCTCAGCTGACTGTGAGCTTCTTCAGAACAGACCCTACCTTTTTTTTCAATGTCCCCAGAATCCTGACTAGATAATACAGACTCCAACATTTTTAATGAGTGAATTAAGCCCTTCCTGACTTTGATCAAGTCCCCTAACTTCTGTGTCCCTCATCTCCAAAAGCAGTAATGGCTTTGTTTGGTGCAGGAATCTATAAGGAGGCCAGGAGAACTGTGATTTTTGCCTTCATTTATCTTAATCAGCTTCAGAAGTCTTGGGAAGAAAATGAGGTAATAGCTATGAAGCTGTTTCAAGAACTTTTAAATACTATAGGAAAGCTATCACTGTCAGTCACAGCTGAATCCCCACATGAAATTCCACCAACTCATCGTTCATCTTCTCTCCCAGCTGAGGAGCACACAGTTAGAAGGGACTTCAACAGACACCTCTATTGTGTCTCTCTCTCTGGACATTGAACCTCAGAGGCCTCTCTGATGGCAATTCCTGTCTGCCAGGCCATCATGCCCTCACCACCGTGCCTGAGAGACTGTGCTGGGTCTCCTGGCCCTGTAGCTGCAGCTTCAAAGGCACGGTTCAAAGAGAAATGAGGCTGATAGTGACCTAGCTCTCCACCCCTACCCTTGGCTGACCCAGAGTGTGGAGAAACAGAGAGCCAGCCTCCTCTTCACAAGTGGCTCTTCATTGCCTCCATTTGGCAATCACCTCATTTCTGCCACTCCCTGGCCTTTCTGTGAGGGTCCCTTGTGCCTGTTGCACACAACCCCCCATCTCTATACTTCCCAGGCTAGAAAAACCCCAGATCCAGCCAGGAACAGGCTCAAAGTACCCATACTTGGCCTGAGGGTTGTCCCCACAGTAACATCTGAGGAGGGAGTAACTTCAGAGTAGGATTCATCAAGGAGTGGAGGCATCTCTGCCAACTTCCGATTTCCAATGGAGGGGTCTGGAAGAAAACGGTGAGTGTGAGGTCTGTTACATCTAATGGGTTGTTGGCCTGTGAGAAGTCACACCAGGCTCTGCGGGGCGGGGGGGGGGGGGGGAGGGCGGCGGGGGCAGTGGTTGCCTGGCCTCCATCCCAGCAATCAAACTCAACAGGGCATATTGTGTACTAATCACGGGTAGGCACTTTCTCCATCTTTAGTCCTCACTACAGTTCTTCAAGGAATCCTTATCTGTTTTACAGATGTGGATCAAGATTCTCATCAAATCCAAACTGTGAAAAGAAAACTGCCAGGAGTAGGCACATCCACAGAGAAAGAAAGACTAGTGGTAGTGGTTGCTAAGAGGAGAGTAGGGAGTGACTGTTAATGGGTAAAATATTTCTTTCAGGAGTGAAAAAAATGTCCTGAAATTAGGCAGTGGTGGTGGGTGGAACAACCTTGTGAGCATATGGAAAACCACTGAATTGTGTACTTTTAAAGGGTGACTTTGGGGCTGGAGGTGTGACTCAAACAGTAGAGTGCTAGCCTAGCAAGCTTGAAGTCCTGAGTTCCATACTGCCAAAAAATAAATAAGGTGACTTTTAAGCTATGTGGATTATATCTCAATAAAGCTATAACAAAAACGGGAGGAGCTGGGCATCCATGGCTCATGGCTATAATCCTAGCTACTCAGGAGGCAGAGATCAGGAGGATCGCAATTCAGCCCGGGCAAATATCTCAAAAAAACCCATCACAAAAAAAAGGGCTGGAGAGTGGCTCTAATTAATGGCTAATTGCTAATGTCCTAAGGCTGCGTTCTCTAAATTTCCCCCAAATTAAAATATCACTTTCATACAAGTGTATAGTACAAGGGTCTCAATAGCCTGTTTGAAAATTCAGCTATCCTCAAAGCCTAGAAAGACTTCCTTACTTCTGTCCTTTGTGTCTGTCTACCAAACCCATTTCCTACCTCCTTCTGCCCTCAGTGACATAAAGGCTAGCAGGAGTGGACTGTCACGTACCATAGAAGCAGATGAAAGGTTGCAGGGAAGAGCAAACCACTGCATAAACCTCAGGCCAGGAGTCCAAAAAGGTACGGAGTCCTGCACACAGTCCTCTCCCAAATACTGGCACTGAATCCTGCAACCAGTCAGGGATGCTGGTGCCCAGGTCGCTGGACCAGCTCAGGGACCTGGATTTCATGTTGAGGTAGAGGCCAATCCAGGCCTCAGTCCCATCCGTGATGGACTTCAGGGTCTTCCTGTCTGCATTGTCCGTCACCGTCTGCAGGTCGGCCAGGTCTGTGTAGTGGTTTCGACAGTACTTGAGAGCAGAGGACCATGTCATTACTTGTTTAAATCGCATGAAGAGGAGTCTACCAATCTGGACCTGTGCTGGAGGCCAAGAACAGAACCATAGGCCTTAGGTCCTGGATCTCCAACAGCTCAACCTTCACTGTCCTGGGGACAGAGCTCTGGACTGACCAGGCCCTTCTCCCCAGTCTTCGGGTATTAGGTTTGATCAAAACTATGGTTTTATGGGCAGACCAAATACCAGGTTGAAAGAATAGATGAGATGGTAATCATAGAAGTAGCTGGGAAAACATTAAGGAATGCAGGGGTTAAGAGCACTCCCTGTAGCCATCTGACCTTTAAGTTAAATTTAAATCTCAATTTCTTCATCTGTCCAGTGTGGGTAATAGTACCTAGTACTAGTAAACTATATGTATATAGTTTAGCACAATGCATGCTAACAGTAATGCACTTAATGAAATGGCAGTCACTGTTTGGGAGAGAGTTGGTAGTTACTATGTGAGAGATAAGACCATCCTGGTTTGGAATCAGACTCATTCATGATTTCCAGGAGCTGTGCCTGCCACAGTGGCTCTCAGGAGGCTCCAGGGCTGAGTCAGGATAGAGAAGGTGTGGTGTTCCTAGACTCACAATGTTAGGAGAGCCAGGGAGAAGAGGCCAGCATGGTGTAGGACAAACCTGATGGGCGGGAGGCAAAGCTGGTCCATCCCCAGTGGCCCTGCTCCCTGGAGGAGCTCAGACAAGTAAGACACTAGTCTTCCACAGCCATAAACTAAAGTCCCTGCCCAAGGCTGGACTGTACCAGGTCCCAGAGGTAGGGCAGGCTGGCATCCTGCTGGGCCCCTCTCAAGCCCATGCATCTGTGGCTCCAAACAATGGAAATTTAGGAAGGATATGAGCAGCAGGAGATCCACCCAAGTTATTGAGTTATTGATTCCGGAGGCCTAGATAAAGGAAACTCCATTTGCAGAACTGGGAGTCACATCCTCACATTCAAATAGGACCTCCCAAACTCCAGCAGTGGCCTGTTCTCCAACACCCACCAAGATTTGCCTAGGATGAAGGTGTGGCTCAGGCGATGGAGTTGTAGAGCTTGCCTAGCAAGTGTGAACCCTGAGTTCAAACTCCAGTACTGAAAAAAAAAAAAAACCCACAAGATTTGCCTAATATTTCCCTGAATTTTCCCTATCTAAACTGATTTTGTGAAGTTATTCTACACTAAGCACCTAGCACATGCCAGCCCTGACCTGTGCATGCATCGTCTTTTTGAATCCTCATACTAATCCTAAGAAGTAGATGATAGGTGATGGCTCCAACTCATATTCAGTATCAAGATGAATTCACAGTTGTACCTGCCTTGGGAAGCCTGTGCCTTTTCACGCTAAACCATGTCAGCTGTTCTATGACATGCAGACAACCAACTCTACAAAGCAGAATGATTGTCTATATTCCTTTTATCACAGAATTTCTCTATATCAGATATGAAGAAACTTTTTTTAACACCAGTAATATCCAGGGTAGAAAACTGAGAGAAAAGCTCCACCTTTCTAGATGACGGGTAGGTTCCTGAACTGCAAAAATGAACTGCCTGCCCACCCCAAGAGAAACAGCCAAGAAAGATGCAGGGATGTGGGTGGCTTCCACTTTCTTGAACAAATCAAGTCATCTTTCCCTCTGGGTCCATCTGCAACAGGAAGGCATTGCTCTCCTCCCTCGATTCAGCCTGGAGGCAGGAGAGCCAGGCAGGTGTCCGGGCAGGGGTAGGGGGAGCAGAGGGGACCCACATTAGTGATCCAATCCTGCTAGATGTTCCAGGTAGATGAGTTCAAGGCAAAACAAGCCAAGTTCTCAGAAAAGGGAAGGCAGAGCAGGTGTGTACCTTGCTTTGGAAGAGCTGTCAGTCCAAGAATGGACTCCGAGGAGGTGCGGTGCCCTACAGCAGGGTCTGTAAAACAGAAGCAGACCAGAGTTACAGGGCGGGGGGTGAGGGCTGCCCAGGACCCTCTGCAGGCATGGCCACTGCCATGTTGGAACCAGGAAAAACCTAGCTCAAGTGTGGTTAGGCTCATTTCTTCTTCTCTACTTTATTCAGCAAATCTATATGGAGCACTTATTATGTGCAGATGCTTATTCTACGCCCTGGGAAAAATAGCAGAAGTAAGACAAACAGCATGTTTGACTTTGAAGAGAAGATAAGGAGCCAGCCGAGCCCAGGCAGAGCAAGGGCAAAGGTCCAAAAGCAAAAAGGAACAGTGTGAGTTTGGGACCAGAAAGTAGTCAACATAGCCAAAGAGATCTGGCAGGGCCTGGATGCCTATGGGAAGGATGAATTCTAAGTGCGTCATGGACTGCAGAATCTGTCTAAAGGATGTGATCTGATTTCCACTTAGCGCTCACGCTGACTGCAGTAGCCTCTGGGCAGACTCGGGGAAGAGTCTAGCAATGAACCTGCAGAACTGGAGAGAAGAGACTGAGGTCAGGACTTCTACGACAATGGAAGAAGCAGGGAGATGTCCCCTATACATAGCATAGCTCTTCCTTGGCAGCCCTCCCTTTGGAAATCTCTTTACTCCCTTGGAACTCAGGGCTCAAACCTAGGCTGTTATGGGTTATATTTCAAGACCCCCTGCCAGGCATGGTGTGACTGAGACTTAGGATACAGCAGGCTGACCTCCATGTCCTTATTTGGACAGGAAGGATGGTGTAGGCTTGGTTTTGACTGACAAAAACAGAAACTAGCACTTTTTGCCAAGAGAAGTCCATCCAGTCTCAGCCATCCCGTGTGATCTTCTCAGCCCCTAGAGAAAAGTGAGTGTGACATGAGCTGTGAAGAACGGAGACAGGCCAGTGGAGGAAAGGATGGGCAGCTGCTCCCCCACAGCTGGCACCATGTCCGTGAGTACTGATGGTGGACTTCCTACAAAGATGCCTATAGGAGTCACTCCCACTACTGAAGGTCCAGGAAGTAGGGGTCTCACGGGAGGGGGTGGCGAATATTCCACTTTCTCAATGCCCCTCCACCCGCCACCAGGAGACAATCAACCACATCCTGTGTTTCATGAGAAGGGAGAGACCTTGACCTCTGCTCTTACTTCTGCATAAGTCCAAATACCTTTTTTCTTCCTTGCCCAAATCTTTAATTAGCAGAAGGAAGAAACATAGTGGAACATTCTAGACTTTACTTTTTCTTCTATCCTGATTTATGCCCATTTCTCCAATGGGATCTTGGGAATGAGAGAGAGGAAACAGAAACACAGAGAGGAAGTAATGTGGCAAAAAGGGAAAGGAAAAACCAGTTACTTTCTGTTGAAGCACCCCTCTCTTCCCTACTTGCCTCCACCCCCTTACCCCCCACCCCACACTCTTGAAAGGCAACCCTGGAGGGAAGAAGACCAGGCCCAGAATTTGAGTCTGAACACACCATCATAGCAAATGAAGGGCTTCTGAGTTGTGCAAGAGACAGCCCTCAAGCTGGGAACAAAGTATACTTGAGCATACAGAATGGCACACAAGCCCTCCTTGAAGTTAGGCAGCGAGCACCATGTCGTGTTGGTGAAGTTAGAGCCGCTGGACCAGCTCAAACCAGAAATGCGCACGTCGAAGAAGAGGCCGGTCCACGCCCCAGTACTGCCGGTGAATTTGTAGAACGGCATGATGGACTTCTTGTCGTTCACGCTCTCCAGGTCGGCGAGGTCTGTGTAGTGCTGTCGGCAGTACCACATGGCCTTTTCCCAGCTCAGCTCCTGCTCCAGCCGATAGAAGCTCTTGCCGTTGCTCACCAGCTGCATGGCTGGGGCAGGAGAGGCTGTCACTGCATGACCGCCCCCACTCCACCCTAGTCCCCAAGACTAGCCACACCACGGTGGGCCTCTCCAGCCTCTTCTCTCCCAATCTGCCCCACCTCTGGCTTCTAGCTGCACTGGGCTCTGCCTTGGGGGCTTTGCACAAGCTGCTTTCTCGACCTGGAAGGACTAGCCATCCCTACTGGATCCCTCAGTTCCCTCCCCTCCCTGACCCCTTTGCCCCATCCAGGGCTAGGTGTCCTGCTCTAGTACTTAATAATGACAGTGAATGTTTACTGAGCATGTGGAAATTCTTCCAACAACTCCTTAAGATACCATTATGCCTGTTTAACAAATGAGGAAAACAAGTCAGAGTTAAGTGACAGGAATGGCCAAGGCTACCCAGTGAGAAGTAGGTAGAGCTAGGACTCAAGAGCCCTAGGTGGGGCTCCCAGGTGCAAGCCCTTTCTCACAATATAGTAAGTACTCCCTCTACATCTGGGGCTGTAATTGATTGTAAGAGATTACAATCACTCCAGAAGTTTCTCAAACACATCCTGGCCCACCCTCAAGCAGGTTGCTGAATCCACCTGTTCCAGAATTTTTAAAAAGCTCCCAGGGAAAGGGCCTTTTTTTGTTTGTCTGTCTCTCCCAGATCTAGGCAACTTGGGAGCAAAGAACAATTCTTTTTATGCTCCCAGTACACACCAGGGGTATATCAGAAGCACTTGGTGTGTTGGGAAGGAATGATGGAAGGGAGGAAGGAAACTTCTCCCAGGAATCCACCCCAAATCCTAAGATCTCGGTGTTCACTTCCTTCCTCCCTTGACTCCATCCCTTTGTGGGAGTCCCAACAAAGTTGGGCTAGTCCCTGTCTCTGTGCCAGACCCTGCCTGTGCAGGAGCAGAGAGGAATGGAGGGATTTCCCCTGGGATCTTCGGGGTGCAAGGCCACAAAGAACCAGGCTCAAGCCAGATGTTCTGGAAAAGGAAAATAAGACTGGGCACTGGGCATACAGAGGGGCAAGGATGCACATGAGGCAGGAATTGGGTGGGAAAGGGGAAAGGACTGTGGGCACTTCCCAAAAAGAATGAAGCTCTTCACACCCACCAGAGTCCAAGATGCTGGTCGCTGTGAATTGGAGGATCCCTGTGCTCAAGAAAGAGAACAGAAGGAAAAAAAAAAAAAAAAACCATTTTCATCAGAATGTGTGATTCTCTTTGATTGGTTCTATTCTCTTCTACAGTCTAACTTGTTCACCTATCTGGGTTTGAAAAAGCCTTCCAGCCTGCAGATCCCACAGTTCTCTGGGCTATCTGTGCCCCAGGACTCAGGACTCAAGGTACCCTCAACTTCAGACCTAGCCAGGACACTACTGAGCCATCACCAGTCACACAGTAAAGCCTGTCGGTTCTAAGGCTGCAAGCATCTCAAGCTTGCTTGAACTTTCTACCTCTTTCCATGCCTTCTGCAGCCCTGGTCCAGGTCATCGGTCTCTGCTGGCCCAACAGGACCCAGGGCTATCTACCCCAGGTCTCACCATATGGCCACACTGAGCCAGAGAAGCTTCTGAGGTAGTTGCCAGCCACAACCATGGTTCCCAGCTCATCAAGGCCCTGCCCGTGGCCCACTGTGCAAACCCTGTCTGCCCTCCTCTCCATCCCTAGGGGCCTTGTCCCCTGCCTTCTGTGCTGTTCCTCCTGTCCTTTTAGGCTCAGCCCCCTTCCCTTACTCAGAGCGACCTTCTGCCCACCTGGTCTGAGTACCCCAGTGAGCCGCCCCTGGACAGACTGCCTTCCTTCACTGCATTTGTCACGTAATCCTGTAATGGTCTTGTTTATGGCTGTCTGGATGAAGGTCTTTACCACCTCCCCAGGATTTAAACTTGGTGACATTGGGGCCTATTTCTGGTTGGTGCCTACTAGACCCTGACTTCGTCTCTGTGGGTTATATGCAGCAAACTGGTTCTCAGCCTGAAACACTGGATTTGTAAGGGGAGGGATGCAGAGGACAAGGTCAAGGAGCCCCAGGGGCAGCAAGCAGCCGATGTGTTCTCTCCCCATCTCTGGAATGATGGTCAAAACATTCAACTGGGCACCGAGAGGAAAGGCTCCCTGGGCGTGTGAGCCCTCCTCAGGGTCCAGGTGGGGTCTTACCTGCTGTGCAGAGGCCAAGCAGCACCCCCCAAGGCAGCATGGCACCAGCACAGGCTGGTGGAGATGGGAAAGCTCCCAGCCTTTGGCAGGGTCTGCACCCTGTCTGGTCATTTCTTCCTGTTCTCTACTCTAGTCCCCTTTGCTACCCAGCTAATGGATTTTACTAAGCAAATACACAGTGCCTGCTGCTTGCTAACCACTGTGAGGCACCTGGGGATACAGCCTGAATAAAGCAGACAAAATCCCCCACCTTACCAGAAGGCAACTTAGGTAATTAATAAGCAAAGAAAGGTAGGAAGGAGCCCAGCCTTTGGCTGGCTGCTGGTGGAACGAGAAGTCCAGTGGGAGAGGGTCAAGCCAGGGAACCCCTGGAATCCCGGAAGTCAGAGGAGCTATAGCCAAAGGAGAGGGAAGAGGAGACTGGGGAGAGAGAACAGCTAGCATGAGTGAACCAGGCTGTGCCAGACTATCCTCCTCCCCACCCTATTCACAACAGCCATACCAAGGTGACTCTGCCATTGACCCCAATGCATAGGGAAAAAGCTGTGGCTCAGAGAGGTGAAATAACTCACTTAAGACTACATAGTCCAGACACCGTGGTGCACGCCTATAATCCCAGATACTTAGGACAAGGAGGTAGGAGTATGAGGTCAACAGGAGCAAAAGTGTGAGACCCTATCTGAAAAACAAACAAAAACTGCAAATGGATTGGGGATATGGGTCAAGTGATAGAGTTTTGCCTAGAAGAGCAAAGCCCTGAGTCCAGTCCCTACTACTGCCAAAAAAAGATTGCATGGTAGGAAGTAGTTGGGACAACAATTCAAGCTCAGGTCACTGAAAAACATGATGTGGGAAGGTGAAGGCTCCCAATAAATCCTGCCTCAGTGATTTCAGAGCCCCCCCCCCCCACCACACACACACAGTGTAGGCTTGGGCTTCCATTGAAGCACACAGAGACTGGAGAGCAAGGCACTTGTTCTGGGGAAGCAAAACAACCTCCTGACTCCCCAACGTCCTGCTTATACCCAAAGCTCTCTGTATTGCCAAAGGGCCAGGCTTTTAGAAGCAAAGCCTGCAAGATTCTTTTTTCCACCCCCACCCCTCACAACCTCACAGCTGGAAGAAGCACAGACAGATCGTCTGACTGAATGGGCAAAAGAAGAGGAGAAACTTGCTAATCCTTCAATGATAATATCCTGCTGCAATATTCTCTTGTGCAGTGATGGCTCCAGACAGCTTCATCCCAGTGGTAGAAAACATTTTTGCCAAAGCCTGTTGGGCTGTCTGGGAACAGATGATTACTTGACAATCCTGGCCAGGAATGACCCTACCAGTCTCCTTGTATTTTGGTGTTCACCCAGACTTCTCTTAAGTCTCTGGAATGAAGGGCCCTACTGAGCTCCAGGCTTCCCAATGGGAGCCCAGAGAGAAGTGCAGCGAGGTGTGGGGGCCTCAGGAGACAGGACAACCCCACCAAGGGCTTGACAGCACCTCCCAAGGCAGCACTTCACCCTCAGGTTGATGCATTTCTCTTTCCTTCCCCTAGACTGTGAGTTCCTTGAGAGCCGGGCTGTGCCCAATCACAAAGCTTTCACTCCTGGGTTCTAGAACCAACCTGCAAGGAAGAAGACTGCAGGCCCACCAGGAAGCCCCAAACCAAAGAATCCAGGCCCCAAATTCCTCTTCAGAGGATCCAAAAGTCCTTCTTAGCCATGGGACAGCCCAGTGTCTCTGTTGCCTGAGCCATCCCACCCTTTCAAAGGGAAGGCCTGCAGCCCTGGCCCTAATTTACATGGCCATCGGGCAGTGGCCAAGCTGTGCAAATAGGCTGAAGACAGGAGCCTGGAGTGGTAAAGTCAAAGCCACAGTCTAGGTTTTGGGACTGGGGTTCAACCTCTTAGAAAATATTTGAGAAAGCTCGGAAGGAGCCTTGACAGGGAGCAGCTTTGGCCAATGCTGCTGAGGGAATCTGAAGAATGGGAATGGGCGAGGGGTGGACACAATACCCTCGTGTGAGATGGATGCTGGGGAGAAAGTACCAGGAATGAACAGAGTTACAGCCCTCAGAATTCATAAAGCTGAGCCCATAGAGAGAAATATCCTCCTGGGAGATCTGCCTTGACAAGCTGTGGTGGTGAGGAGGGAAGAAGAAAGGAGCTGGTATCAGAAGAGCCTGGTACCAAGAAAAGCTGGTATTGGGGTCTGAGTGGAGGGAGGGGCCTCCCTCTGAGACTGCCTTGGAAGGAAGGCCAAGAGAGAAAGGTCCTGCAGTTGACCCAGTGAAAGGTCTGTCACTGAGTATGAGAGTGTGGAAGATGATCTGTGTTCCAAAAAAAGGAGGGATGGATCAAAAGGCAGGCAGGAGAGACAGGTCAAGAAAAGGCAAAGCTTGATGTGCAGGAGTCGGGGAGGGGAGGTCCATTGGGCAGCAGAAGGAAGGCACCCAGGTGAGGTTACTGACCTGGATCAGTGACCTCAAGAGGAATCTCACTGGCACCGGGAGCAATGCCAAGTCTCCTTCACGTGGACCTTCCATTTTTCTAGTTCTCCTGGTGCTGAGATCTCAAAACCTGAAGTTGTTACGTTGATGAATGTTCTCAGGAACACCTCAGAGCCACAAGGGAGAGGAGCAGGAGGAGGTAGGGAAGAAGACTGAAGAGTAGGTTTGGTTCAGTCTCCTGTTGCTTCCTCATGGCAACAGATGGAACAGGGCTGTTGGAGAGAGCATTCTGGAATGAACATACAAGGTGAGGAGACATTGACACTTGTGAGGAAAGGGCCATCCTGTCTTGATGCTAACCTGCCTGTCCATGTTTGGCTCTAGATAAGGTGAAAGCACTTGTAAAAATAAACAAAAACACAAGAGGCTTCCATACAAGGCATCTGATGCCCTTTTGCTTTTGCCTGTTTTCTTTTTTTTATGGTACTTGGGCTTGAACTCAGGACTTCCCACATGCTAGGCAGACATGCTACTTGAGCCACGTCTTCAGCCCTTTTGGTTTTAGTTATTTTTCAGACAGGATCTCACTTTGTTTTGTCTCACTTTGGGGGATAGCGAGGAGTGTTTTGGATTTTTTGCCCAAAACTGACCTCAGATAAGGATCCTCCTACCTCTGCCTCACATGTAGCTGGGATTATAGGTGTGAACCACCACACTTAGCTCCAATTCCCTTTTTAGAATGGCCACTAGTTAAAATGAGATGTCCATAAGATGTCATCAAACAGAGGTTCACAGCATCTCCATAGGAAGTGTTCGTGTGGGTCACCAGCCACACATAGGACTTCCCAAAGATCTTTAGGAATGTGTGGCCAACTTCGTCAGTCAGACTCTTAGAACCCACATTCAGCTGGCTTAGTTGTTGGGAAGGCCAGAGAGAAATGCTGGGCTCCCAGGACTGGTGTTCACAGCCACATTAGAGAAACACTGGTTCAGATGCAGCCACCAGTGAAAGCCAGCATCTGTGCCCTGCTTACCCCAGCAACAAGTCTGTTTCCTCAGGGTGGGTCTGGGAGCCTCTACCAATGCCCTTGCAAACAAAGAAAGAAACTCTGTGTCTGTATAGAAGCCAGTGATGTAACAAGAAGAAGCAAAACTCCCCAAAATCACCAAGTTCTTCATCTTTAAGTGTGCCTTGATTCTCCACTCACAACTCAGTCCCCGGAGAGCCACCAGGCTGGCATTGGTGCTTAGATCTGTTCTCTCTCTCTGGTCTCTCTCTTCTCCCACTGGTTACCTGCTCCCTAAGGCCATTTCCTCTCATTCTTGGGAGAAGCCTGGACACATTTCCCAGCCTCCTTTGCAATCAGATGTGGCTTTTTGGTTGTGTTCCAGTCACAGGGATATGAGTGGAGTGACAAGGCCTGCTCCCAAGTAAAGCCCATGGGATCCCCCTATCTGGGATCCTCCAAGGACACCACGTGAAGCGATCCAGAGCAGCGATGGCGTCACCCAGTTTTATCATTTCAGTGGCAGTGGGAATGCGAGGTATCAGAAGGAGACAGGAGGCAGTGAGGGAATAACAGCTGTGGAGAACCTTTCAGCAAGGGAACTGAGAGGCGGGACTCCCTTCCAAAGAGTTACTAAGTCAGAAAGACTAGGAACCACATGTGGCAGGAAGAGCCTGGTGGCTCCGGGGGGGGGGGGGGGGGGGGGGGGGGGGTTGTTTCTTGTGTTGTTTTGCACAGCGGGATGTTCTGTTACCATTGGTTGTGGGAATAGTAACGGTCCCTCTGGGTCCTGGGAGCTGACAAGGGCGTGCCTGTCTGTCATGGTGAAGGCACAGGAGAGAAAAGCAGTCCACACACAGCACCTTTGTTGTGACTGCTCGCTCATCAGCTGTACGAAAACAGCTGAGGGTTACAGTGATTGCTTCGGATCATGTTTTGTTCCTGAAATGAAAGTACCAGGAATTCCTATGATAACTAGCTGGATATAGTTTTCCCACAGAAATAAAAAATAAGAAAGGGCTGGAGGTATAGCTCAAGAGGTAGAGCACCTGCTTTGCATGCAGGAAGCTGTGAGTTCAAATCCCAGTCTCAACAAAAAATAAGATAATAACATAATGCTATAAAATAATAATTATAAAAATTTTAAATCTGAGCCACTATAGAAACAATCAGAAATTGCATGTAATCAGTGTCAATAATAAAAGATACCTGCTCCGCACAGAATATAGCTCTGAGTAGGACGACATGGGAACCAGTCATGAAATCTCTTTAAAGTGTAGGTAAGCAGTTCCCCTGGAGTTAAGAACCACAGAGCCTTTCTGGCAGTATATCAGGGTGTCAGAGCAAATCATGGGGACACATACATTGATTCGTGTCAATTCAAGCTGGGTTGGAGACCACAGCTTTGGGATTCTGGCCACCCTAATGAAAGGGCTTTAGAACACTAGGGGTCCCAGTGGCCAAACAGGTCCCTGAGCCTCCCCAGTGGAACAGAGTGATGGGCACGTTCTCCTTCCATCTTCAGCCTCATGAGGCTTCCCACTGCTGGAGGAAGGAACCTGGCCTGAGCCCCTCATCTCAGTGGCCAAGGCCACAGGGGACCCAAAGCCACAGTGACACTCCGGGCCATCATATGGGTCCTAGGCATTGTGACCTCAGCTGTTCCGTACACAAAGAGGTGGCCACCTGCCCTCACCTAGGCCTGTAAGTTGCATAGGACAGTGGCCTGGTCACGGAGGGGCTGTCATAGGGCAGTTGGGAAGTTGCAAAACACCCTGGCCTCTTCCATCATGTCGGCCAAGAGGGCAGAAGTGAAGAAAACAAACCTGGTAAAGGAGCAACCTTGCTAGAGAGCAAGGCTTCTTTGAGCTTCCTACGGAATGGAGTTAGGTGGGGAGGATACAGAGAACGCGCCAGCCAGCCCAGCTCTTCTCTTCTCCCCATGTTCTGAGCACAAAGTGGCCTGTCAGCGCCAAATGGATGTGGGATTGATCCCGCCCTTGGGGTGGGGAAGACAGAGGCCTCTGCCGATTCCTACCTCGTAATGCTCCCCGCTCCCATGACTACTTACAGCCCCTGAACTCAGGCTAGGCCAGCACCCAGCCACATCTAACTGGCAGGCCTAAGGCTCAAAAGAACCCTGTTAGAAAATAGATTATCACCTCCATGAGAAAATGGAGGCTCAGAGGGACCATAACTCACAGAAGTTAGCTCAATTAGGAGACAGGACACTGAGACTAGAACCTAAGTCTGAGCTGGGTGTGGTGGCACATATCTGTAATTCCAGGTACTCAGAAGGTGAAGATTGGAAGGACCACAGGTCAAGGCCAGCTAGGCAAAAAAAAAACTCCATATCAGCAAAACCAACTGGACATTGTGGCACGCTCCTGTAATTCCAGCTCCTTGCACTCTAGGCTGACCTGGGCAAAAATAAGAGCCCCTATCTGGAAAATACCTAAAGCAAAAAAAAAAAAAAAAAGAAAGAAAGAAAAACAGAAAACGAAACCTACCTGGGTCTATCCCCAGTCCACACTCCTGAAACAACCCTGATGGATTCCCCAGAGTTACCTCCAAGAGCTCCTCGCCTGCTCAGTGGCAGATGAGCACTCATTAGAAGAGGATGCCGTGAAGCAGACTGGGGACTGGGGGACGTGGGAGCTAGCACTCAAGTGCAGTTGGACAGGCAGGGTTGGTGGGGGGGCCTCTTGCAAAGGCTGTTACCTGCCCCCAGTCCTGGTTCCTGGCAGACTAAATCCCAGCTTCTCCTCTCTGCAGAACAAGAACTACAAGGCGGTTTGCCTGAACCTGAAGCCAGAGGTGGTCCAAGTAAGAAGCTTTTTTGAGGCCATGCCAGCAGCCAGGCCTGAGATCCGTGGTGAGGTGACTTGGACTCAGGGGTCATTCATTGTTCCTGGTGGCCAACACCTGTCCCAGGTGCTGGGAGATGCAATGAGAGAGACCAGCTCCTTGTCCTCCTGGACTGTCACACTAGTAGTTAGCCATACACGGAAACAGCACAGAAGCAGGCAGTAGCTTTACCAGCTGTCAGAGAATGGGGATCCGGCGACAGTGCTGGGGGGCTGCTTGGATGGGAGTTGGGAAAGGCCTTCCTTGGAGTGAGACCTGAAGGACAGGGGCTAAGGGGCAGAGACTGAGGAGGAACCTTCTAGGCAGCAGCATGCACAGGTCCCAAGTATGCGAATAAGCTTGGCTGTGCAAGGGACAGAGAGCTGAAGCCCAGTGGGCCCCCAGGGGACTGGAACAACATTCGCGCCAGAGGGAGAAGGATGGAGGGAACTTCTGCACAGGCAGGGCTGCCATCTTTATCTCTGCGCTCTGTCTCCAGGGAGGGATAGAAGGTTAGGGCAATCTCTCCTGCCCCTGCTATTCTGCCCCATACCTGCCATTTCCAATGCTCCATGTTTCTGTTCAATCCACAGACATATGACTACAAAGGAGTTAAACACGAAGGTCTGTTCACCAAGACAGGGATGACGCAGGAGCTGAAGGTCAGTGCATGAGCCCAGGTGGCCAGGGAAAGATCTGGCCAAGTGGCCAGTGTTGGTGGTTGGCAGCTTCCAGTGGACACACCCACTGGCACCTGTGGCCTTGCAACTTTATGGCCTCTGGCTTTTTTTTTAAAAAATCTTTTATTTTGAAACAATTTTCAGACTTAATTAAAAAGTTACAAAAAAAACGCTACAACGAATATACCCTTCACCCAGAATCCCCAACTGCATGCATGCACATACGCACACAGCTCTTCATATCCATGGATTCCACATCTGCAATTCAACCAACCTCGGATTGAAAATATTTGGAAAAAAAAAGATCTGCATCTAACGTGTACTTTTTTCTCATTATAATTTCCTATGCAATACAGTATAACATTTATTTACATAGCATTTCCACTACATTGAGTTTTACAAATGATCTAGGAATGATTTAAAATGCGTGGAAGGGTATTTACAGGCTATCTGAAACCCTCCACAGCTTTATATAGGGGATATTTGCATCTGCAAATTTGGGCATATGCGGAGGTCCTGGCACTGATTCCCCTAAGATCCTAGGAATGCTGTATGTGACTTCCTGCCTGAGCTCTGCTTTTCTGGACACTGGGTGGGCACCATGGCCGTATCTCCCCTGCCTGGGATCCCCTTCCTCTCTACATCATGGGGCTGTGGAAGCAGTCCTCCATGAAAACCAAGGGATGACTCGGTATTTTCTGAACCATTTGTTGGAAAGTTTTCTCCAAATCTTCATTGTGTGTTTCCTAAAAATGAGAACATTCTCTTACATCTTCACAGAATAATTATCAAGTCAGCAAATTAACATACCAGCACTAAACCTTAGCCCTTATTCTGATTTTGCCAATTGACTCATTCATGTTTTTCAGAACAAAAACCAAACAAATTCTTCTCTGGCCCAGCATCCAATGCCTTGTCACCTCTAGTTGTCCTTCCTCTACTTTCATTTAATCTGGAATGCTTCTGCAACTTTTGCCTTTCAGGACATTGACATTTTTGAGGATTGCAGGTCATTTGTTTTACTGAACAACCCTTAATTTGGATATGCCTGATGTGTATAGATCAGGGTGATTTGGGCAGGCCTTCCAAAGAAGTGATAGTGGGCTCTTTCTGCACATCCCATCAGAAGGCCCATGGCATCTGCTCATCCCAAGCCCATTGTCTTAGCACTATCTTCTTTCTTTCCTATGGAAGGACCCCTTTGTTGCCCTCTTGGACATGCCCCAGGATCTGCCTCTTTCCTCCTGTTAAGTTACCATTCCATCCAAGATATTTCTTCACTCCCTGTCTCTCTCCCATTTTATTTCCTCAGAATGAACTCAGAGAGGTGAGAGAAGAACTCAGAGAGGTGAGAGAAGAACTCAAGGAAAAAATGGAGGAGATAAAGCAGGTAACAGGATAAGGCATGATATGTAAAATAAAAGGCAGGGAAAGTAGAACTTCAAGACAATGCCCCAGGTATGGTAGTTTACGTTTGTAATCCCAGAGGAGACAGCAGGAACAAGTTCAAGGCCAAGCGGGGAAAGTTAGCTTATCTAAAAAAACAAACTAAAAACAAAACAAAACCGGTCTGGGGGAGTAGTCAAGTGGTGAAGCGTTTGTCTAGCAAGTTGCAGACCCTGAGTTCAATCCCCTAACTTTGAATAGTAAAGAAAGTCATAAATTGCAAAGGAAAAGCAATCAAACTAACTCAGCCCTAATCTCATATTGTGCGGAAGTGCCCAGCATCTTAGGTTATCTTTTTTCTTACCTAGTTGATGGCTAAACCCAATTTTCAAGTGATGAAGGATTCCCCAAGGTGCTAAGATTGTGGTGCTGTAACCTCAGAGACAAAGCTGAAGGAGAGGGGCTGACTTGGAACTGGGGAGCAGCAGGGGACCAAAGGCACCGTCCTTGTTCACCTCTCCAGAGCAAGCTGCTTAGCAAGAACTCCCTTGTTTCTAAGAGTCGATCACCACTAGCCTACTAGGGACAGGACTGATGAAGCAAGAAGGTGTAACTGAAGCTGTGGTCTGAGCTCCACGCGTGAGCCATGCCACGGCTGGTGGTGGGGTGATCTGATGCTCCATGCACCAGAGTCCCTTCTGAGCTTCTCCAGAAGAGAGTGGCTTTAACATACACACCTGAGGTGTTCATGCCGGAGGTGCAGCTGCTGCCTTTTGCCTAAAATGCTCCAAGGATGCCACCCCCAACTTCAATAATATGCTCTGTGCTTTTTCTTCCTCACCAGATAAAGGATATAATGGACAAGGATTTTGATAAGCTTCATGAATTCGTGGAAATTATGAAGGTAAGCTTTTCCCACGGGTCCTCACAAGCACTGAAAACTGTGGGAGAGGTGCCAGATCCTGCTCTCCCAGTACTCACAACTCAGATGGAGACCCAAACTTCATTGCAAGACAGAATTGCAAGCTAAATTTTAGGCTGTCAGTAATTATGGATTTAGAGATTTAGTCACGAGCAAAAGTCCTCAGAGAGGGGTATTGAGGGGGTAGGGGGAAGAGGGAGGGGGCGGAGTGGGTGGTAAGGGAGGGGTGGGGGCAGGGGGGAGAAATGACCCAAGCCTTGTATGCACATATGAATAAAAAAAAAAAAAAAAGAATCTTATTGGTCTTTCAATTAGATTTGCATTGAGCTTCCAACGCAGTCTTCAAGGCACACCTGAAGTCTCACTTTCTCTCTGAGGACTTTTTTTTTTTTTATTCATATGTGCATACAAGGCTTGGGTCATTTCTCCCCCCTGCCCCCACCCCCTCCCTTACCACCCACTCCGCCCTATCCCTCTCCCCCCCACCCTCTCAATACCTGGCAGAAACTATTTTGCCCTTATTTCTAATTTTGTTGTAGAGAGAGTATAAGCAATAATAGGAAGGAACAAGGGTTTTTGCTGGTTGAGATAAGGATAGCTATACAGGGTGTTGACTCACATTCATTTCCTGTGCGTGTGTGTTACCTTCTAGGTTAATTCTTTTTGATCTAACCTTTTCTCTAGTTCCTGGTCCCCTTCTCCTATTGGCCTCAGTTACTTTTAAGGTATCTGCTTTAGTTTCTCTGTGTTGAGGGCAACAAATGCTAGTTGTTTTTTAGGTGTCTTACCTATCCTCACCCCTCCCTTGTGTGCTCTCGCTTTCATCATGTGCTCAAAGTCCAATCCCATTGTTGTGTTTGCCCTTGATCTAATGTCCACATATGAGGGAGAACATACGATTTTTGGTCATTTGGGCCAAGCTAACCTCATTCAGAATGATGTTCTCCAATTCCATCCATTTACCAGCGAATGATAACATTTCGTTCTTCTTCATGGCTGCATAAAATTCCATTGTGTACAGATACCACATTTTCTTGATCCATTCGTCAGTGGTGGGGTATCTTGGCTGTTTCCATAACTTGGCTATTGTGAATAGGGCCGCAATAAAATGGGTGTGCAGGTGCCTCTGGAGTAACCTGTGTCACAGTCTTTTGGGAATATCCCCAGGAGTGGTATTGCTGGATCAAATGGTAGATCAACGTTTAGGTTTTTAAGTAGCCTCAAAATTTTTTTCCAGAGTGGTTGTACTAGTTTACATTCCCACCAACAGTGTAAGAGGGTTCCTTTTTCCCCGCATCCTCACCAACACCTGTTGTTGGTGGTGTTGCTAATGATGGCTATTCTAACAGGGGTGAGGTGGAATCTTAGTGTGGTTTTAATTTGCATTTCCTTTATTGCTAGAGATGGTGAGCATTTTTTCATGTGTTTTTTAGCCATTTGAATTTCTTCTTTTGAGAAAGTTCTGTTTAGTTCACTTGCCCATTTCTTTATTGGTTCATTAGTTTTGGGAGAATTTAGTTTATTAAGTTCCCTATATATTCTGGTTATCAGTCCTTTGTCTGATGTGTAGCTGGCAAATATTTTCTCCCACTCTGTGGGTGTTCTCTTCAGTTTAGAGACCATTTCTTTTGATGAACAGAAGCTTTTTAGTTTTATGAGGTCCCATTTATGTATGCTATCTCTAGTTGCTGTGCTGCTGGGGTTTCGTTGAGAAAGTTCTTACCTATACCTACTAACTCCAGAGTATTTCCTACTCTTTCTTGTATCAACTTAAGAGTTTGGGGTCTGATATTAAAATCCTTGATCCATTTTGAGTTAATCTTGGTATAGGGTGATATAATGGATCTAGTTTCAGTTTTTTACAGACTGCTAACCAGTTTTCCCAGCAGTTTTTGTTGAAGAGGCTGCTATTTCTCCATCGTATATTTTTAGCGCCTTTGTCAAAGACAAGTTGGTTATAGTTGTGTGGCTTCATATCTGCGTCCTCTATTCTGTTCCACTGGTCTTCATGTCTGTTTTTGTGCCAGTACCATGCTGTTTTTATTGTTATTGCTTTGTAATATAGTTTGAAGTCAGGTATTGTGATACCTCCAGTGTTGCTCTTTTGACTGAGTATTGCCTGGAATATAGCATGAGTATTGCTATTTGTGGCCTCTTGTGTTTCCATATAAATTTCACGGTAGATTTTTCAATCTCTTTAATGAATGTCATTGGAATTTTGATGGGAATTGCATTAAACATGTAGATTATTTTTGGGAGTACAGACATTTTTACTATGTTGATTCTACCAATCCATGAGCATGGGAGATCTCTCCACTTTCTATAGTCTTCCTCAATCTCTTTCCTCAGAAGTGTATAGTTTTCCTTGTAGAGGTCTTTCACATCTTTTGTTAGGTTTACACCTAGGTATTTGATTTTTTTTGAGGCTATTGTAAATGGAATTGTTTTCATACATTCTTTTTCAGTTTGTTCATTATTAGTGTATAGAAATGCTAATGATTTTTCTGTGTTGATTTTATATCCTGCTACCTTGCTATATAGCTATTGATGGTGTCTAGAAGCTTCTGAGTAGAGTTTTTTTGGGTCTTTAAGGTATAGGATCATGTCATCTGCAAATAGGGATATTTTGACAGTTTCTTTACCTATTTGTATTCCTTTTATTCCTTCTTCTTGCCTAATTGCTCTGGCTAGGAATTCCAGTACTATGTTGAATAGGAGTGGAGATAGTGGGCATCCTTGTCTAGTTCCTGATAAGATTCTTTTTTAACTTAAAAAAAAAAAGCCACTAGGAGAGTTTGGATTCTAGAACACTAAATGAACTTTAGTGTGTTTCAGAATTGCCTATAAAAGTAGCAAAGAAAACAGAGCCAGGTTCCTCTTCAGACGGGACATGGGCCCTTGTATTTTAGCCAAGTTCTCTGGGTGAAAGTTTGAGGACCAGTGGTTTGGTATATAAACAGGCAAAACGCAAATAGCTATGACGTTTTCAAGAGTGTGAAGGGTTACTAGCCTTACCAGATAATTCCTATTCACAATAAAGCCAGAGTTATCAAATCAGGTGGTACAGCCATGGAAAACCAGACAAAGGAAGGAATTGGAACAGGTAACCCTATATCAACTTTTCTGCCAGAGATGTCCCGGGAATCCCTTGTGAGGATTTTAAAAATCCAGATACCAGGCTCTGGCCCAGATGAACCCAATAAAAATCAGTAGGGCACAGCAGAGCTGTTTTCAGCTCCATAAATGGTTTTTCTTTTTGAGACAGTCTTGCTATGTAGCTCAAGCTGACCTCGAACTCTTGATTCACCTGCCTCAGCTTTTCCGATTGTCGGGATTGCAAACAAGCACCTCTATTCTGTAAGTGATTCTGATGCTTGCTCTTGGATGTGAACCAGACCCAGTGAGCAACCCTGGCTGCACATTAGGATCACCTGGGAGTGATTTGTCCCCCTCCCCCTTCTACCCAGGCTGTAGCCATAGCAATCAGATCAGAGCTGTTCGGACTGAAGTGCAGTGCACACCCAAGGCCGAGAATTATAGTTCTACAGAATTTAAAATATGAGAAAGGTGATTTAAATATCAGTGAGAAGGAAAGGATTACATAATGATATCAAGAACATTGCTCAACTCTGAAGAAAAAACTTAATTCAGTTAGTGATCTAAACTGAAATCATCTATAAAGCGAGTTTAAATAATAAAAACCAGTAAGAAGTTGTAAGTAGTAATTTAAGTGGATGTTCAGTGTACGATGGAAGAAGTCTCAAAGAAAATATTGATATATTTAACTATATAAAAGTTTTTAAAGAATTATGTCAGAAAAATATATACAGAATTTAGACAGAAATAATTTGGAGAAATAATTTTCCACAAATATGATAAGTATAGGCAAAAGGTTTTTATCCACAAAGTATAGAGCTCACACAAACCAAACAGAACCAAATAGGAAAAGGGACAAGGGTACAAACAGACATTACCTAAACTAAAAAGCAACAAATACACTAAATACTTCTTTACCTCATGAATAACGAAATACATAGAAGTTAAATAACAGAAGGAAGAAAATTTTTAATTTATGACAATTATAGAAGATAAAAATACTCTTAAATTGGGCATCAGAGTGCAAATTTATACAAAACTGGGCTAGCATACAATAGGTTTTAAAAACTTCTTAATTCCACTTCTCACGATTTAACCTGCGAGAATAATTGGATATGCCAGTGTAAGTACATAAAAAAACTTTCATCTCAGAATTATGTATAATAAGAAAAATGTGGACACAACCACCATTTTCAACAATAGAGAAGTAGCCAAATAAATCATGGTATATCCATATAATGAAATTAGGAAGTATTAAACACAATGGTTAGAAAGAATGCTTCTAATGAGAACTAGGAAAGGCCCAACACAAGTAATATGTACAGGCTGATCTCAACTAGGTGAGTATAGGTATAGAAAAAGACTGAAAAGAAATGTACCAAAAGGCTAATAGCAGTTATTTTGGGGTGAGAATAGTAATTTTATGTATTCCTTAGTATTATCCAACAGTTTTGCAAAGGGCAGGTATTATTTCTACACTAGCATGCAAGTACAGTAAGGGTTTTGCGGTAGTGGCTCTGGGCAGGGAAAGGCACAAAGGAAGCTATTTCAGGCAGAAAACAGCTTGAGCACAGCCGGATGCAGGAGGAGTGCTGAGTTTCATGGTCAGTGGGGAGATCCATCATGAAGTGGGGTCATTCAGGGAACTGTGAGAAACAGACCTGCACAGGCACAAAGGAGGTATCTGGAAAACAGCAGACAAGCTGGGACTTGGTTCTGTAATCAGCAAGAAGTCTCTGGTGATTCTTAATCAGAGAATAGGCCAGGAGCAGCTGCTGGTAGGTAGTCTGGGTGGGGGCTGGGAGCGGGTGGGCACAGTCTGGCAGCAAGGTGAAAAGAGGATGACTAGGGTAGGAAAAACAGGAAGAGGGTCAACCTGAAAAATGCATGAAGGAAACTTAAGCGTTCTCTGTGACAGGTCCAAGGTAGATGATGAAGTCTCAAGAGGCAAGTGTCCATGATGACACCAAAGTCTTAATCTGGATAATTAGAAAGGAGTGGTGACAATGACAAAGACAGCTGGGAAACAGCTAATTTAGAAGGGAAAAGGATGAGATCAGTTTAGAACATGATGACTTTGAAGTGATGGCAAGGCCTGTAAGAACAAGGGACATTTTGACTTTGATGTTTTGAACCTGGGGGCATTCAAATATGAATTTGAATGAATTCAAATGCATTCAAGCATATTTTGATGCTATGGATACAAGTATTCTATTAAGAGTTTATCCTTACATTTAAAAATGTTCTTCAAGAGGTGTTTTCTGAAATCATCTTTCCCTTCCCCAAAGAATATAATTCCTTGATCAGTTTTCTACATCAGGTTAAGCTGATTCCAAATTTATTAAATTACTTCCACTGGAGTAAAATTATTTATTTTTATATTTTATGATTGTTAGTGCGAATTTGGTTTGGCCCCAACAAATGTTGTCACAAATAGTTTCTGCCACTTTAGAATTTCTTTCATGTCCACCATTTCTACCCAGTTTTCCCAGGTCAAAGTTTTATAGATCTGAACTCTGCCAAGTAGTTTTTTTACTCTTTAAGTTCTCAGTGAATAACAAATGTGCTGTACTACTTTAGCTGCTGTCAGTTTTGGTCAAAACACTGGAGTCAAAGTGACTTTGAGATCCTAAGATTTGTCTTCTTGGTTTCATCTTTTCCAAGGCATCAACCCAAAGTAGCTGTGGGCTTCATACTGAGGTCAGGTAGAATAGTTCCTGGCCTCTCCCCCATCTATGAGAGTCCCCTAAGACTCAGCCTGCACTTAGGTCTCATCATGGAATTGGGGTGGTGGTAGTTTTGGTTGTCATGGATACCCCATCACCCAGGTCAGGGAGGACTCTTGATCAAGTGAGAGGCAAAATGGTTGCAGAGAAGCGGGAGAAAGGATTTCAAGGGTTCTTCCAAAGGAAGGTTCTAGTCTTGAATTCTCTCTTGAAGGAAATGCAGAAGGATATGGATGAGAAGATGGATGTTTTAATAAATATTCAGAAGAACAACAAACTGTAAGTGTCACCTGCACCTGTCTTTCCCCATCCTTGAAGTCTTGCCCTCACTGTGCCAAATGCCCTCGGGGTTCCAAGCACACTCAGACTCCTCAGGGAGTTTTCTTGCCTCTGATGGCTTGGAGTCAAGATCTTCCACAGACACCTGGGTCCTGTTAGAAATTTTCTCCCCAACTCTCTGCTCCTCCCTGACCCCCAGTCCCCTCGGAAGAGGACCAAAGGAGCAACAGGAACTCGGGCTGATAGGAAAGATGGACGGAGACCCCCAGCTCAGACTCAAGAAAATGGGTGGAGCTGATGGAACCCCATTGGCTCTTCACAAGATGATGGCACCAGAAAAACCAAAAAAATACCTACTGGATTCCCTTCAGCAATGTAGGAACTGCTGCGTAAGTGAGGCTCTTCTGCCCTGAGTCAGCCCTGGTGCTAAGGTCTGGGCTACCCCACCACCCCCTACCTCCCCAAGCACTAGCTGGGAAGGGGCTGGCACCTTCCTGCTAGCCCTTGGATGTCTCCCTAGTCTAGAGCCTTCCTTAGCTGTCTGCCTTCTAGGCCCATGGTGACATAGCTCAGCTCTGGATGCACCTGCTCCCGAGCTCCACTGTGTTATTCTATCCTTTCCTATAGCAAGGCCCGATGAGGTGCCCAGCAGGCTGGCCATCTTGGACCAGGGGAAAATGATCTTTCTTGTGCCGTTTCTGTCCTCTGCAGGAGAAATGTTTGTTGTGTGCCCTAAAGACCAACTACAATCAGGGGTAGGTAGAGCCCTACAAGAAGTCCTTGTCTTAGCCGGGTGTCTTGTTATCCCAGAGGGCGTGCACTCCAGCTGCCTTTGCACCCAAGCCCCCACCTGATGGTTGTGCAGGGAGCAGGGACAGTTAGTAGACACTGCCACCCAGCACAACCACCCAGTCAAAGAGGACATGGCACCAGGAAGGAGGACTAGGGTGGCCAAGCCTAAGGCTGCTGCCCCAAGGCGCCCATGGTGGGGAGGCTGCCCTGCCAGCAGCAGGCCTCAGGTTCCCGCCTTTCTCCCCACCTAGCAGGAACCTGTCACGCCAGGCCTGGGCGCCCTTTTCACCCTTGGCATCTGGAGCTGCCTTCTGATGTACTTGTACCTCAACCCCTGTGACACGGAGTATGTGCTTCCAACCTAGCGCAGCCACAGAACCTACCAGCAGCCCTGGTTCATCCCCTCCCCACTCCTGGAGCTGTACAGCACAGGCTTGTTGCCCTCTTTAAACACCAGCCCTGCCCAGGCCTCCCGGAAATTAAACATCTGCATTTAAAGCTGAAGGAGTGTCACCACTTTGAATACTAGTCCAAAATGTGGGTGTGCAGAGCATCACTATTGTTTTCTAAAGCAGCATATTCTAGACAGACTCTTCCCGATGGTGAGGACAGTCCTAGGTTATTCTACGGTTTCATCCCTGTCCTCTCCCACTGCCTCGCTCTATTCCACCTGGTTCTACAAAGGTCCCTGGTCAAAGTCCTGGAACGCCCCTGGCACGAGTCTGTGTGGTCTCTGGAGAGACCCCCCACAATCTCAGCACCTGCACTGAAGGGAGGGTGCCATGGGTGGACATCATGGGAGACTCAGGGAACCTCCAGGCCTCTGGTCTTGCCTGCGCTGCTTAGTGAGATTGTGTCACTAAGCAGGAGTCGGATCCCTGCTGCTCTTAAGAACTTTGTGCCCTCCTTGGGCTCTGGGGGTGGCGGAGGGTGTGGGGGGGTGTGGAGACCTTCCTTGCCCTCTTGAAGCTTTCCTCTCCCTCCCTTCAGAGGCCTTAGGCCTTTACGAGTTGGAGGTAAGTCAGTGACAGCCCAGGCTCCCACTGGCCCACTTGCTGCCCACCCTGACACCCTAACTGAGGGAAGATGAAGCTGGCTGCCAGCTTGAAATGAGAGGAGAGAATCAACTTGAGATGAGAGTGTTTCAGGAAATCATCCTGGCGCAATTCAATGGAGGAGAAACTAATAAGATTCCATGTTTATTTCACACCAGCTCTTTCTTGTTCCTCCTGTTTCCTAAATTGACTGCTTCTACTTTTAGATAGTCTAATAAATAATCAGTCAAATTCTTCATGGCAGCATCAGTTACTTTTTGACCAAAATGCCTGAGAGAAAATCTAAGGGAGGGAAGATTTAGTTGGCTTACAGTTTCAGAGGGTTCAGTCCATAGCTGCTTAGCCCCCTGTGCTTGGGCAGAACATCATGGAGGCAGAGGAATGTGGTAGAGGCTGTTTGCCTCATGGTGGACAAGAAGCATATGGAGCAATAGAGAGGGGCCTGGGATAAATTACAGTCCCCAAGGACCCTTCTCCAGTGACCTACTTCTTCCTGCTAGGTCCCACCTCCTAAGGTTTCTAGACCTTCCAAAATAGCATTATCAGCTGGGGACCAGCCGTTCACCACATAGCCTTTTTTTGCGGGGGAGGGGGGAGGTACACTTCATATCCAAACCATAGCACACAGTAATGAGCAAGGTAGAGTGTGCTTCAGATATACATTGTAAAAACCAAAACCGAAACATAACATCAGCTTGTAGTTTTGAGAGCTGGCAAACATGCATAATGAAAATGTAGACCATCTGTAAATAGGTAGAATAATCATAAATATGTGAGGAGATCAGAAATGGACTGGAGATGGGAAAGGAAAGATGGTCTAGCCATACTGTGTTCACTTCCTATTGTGGGTTAGGGGTTTTTTTTGTTTTTTTTTTTTTTTTGCCGTACTGAGGTTTGAACTCAGGGCCTCACTCTTATAGCCAGGTACTCTACCACTTAAGCCACTGCTCCAGTCCATCTTGTATTGGGTCTTTTTGAGATAGGGTCTCCCAAACTATTTGCCTGGACTGGCTTCGAACCCCGATCCTCCTGGTCTCTGCTTCCCGGGTAGCTAGGATTACCAGAGTGCAGTTCATTTCCTATTGTTACTGTAACAGATCACCACAGTTTTAACACTTAAGGCAACAAGAGATGGGTCTCACTGGGCTAACATCAAGGTGTCAGCAGAGCCATGTTCCTTTTGAAGGCTCTTGGGGAGAATCTGCTCCTTGCCTCTTCCAGCCTCCATAGACTGCCGTATGCCTTGGCCCATGGCTGCCTCCCATTGTCAAAGCCAGCGGAGTCTTCCTTACACTGCACCACTCTGACACTTCCACCGCTTCCAATTCTAGGGACCTTTGTGGTTACATTGAGCTCACCTGCATAATCCAGAATATTCTCCTGTTTTGAAGGTTACCTGTTTAGCCACCTAACTTCCTCTTTGCCATGTACCACAACATATTCACAAGTTCACGAAATTAGAACACAGATATTTTTGGAGGACATTATTTTGCTGGTGTACCACCGTGAACTCCCCAGACTCTATGTCTTTGCTAAATTATCAAACCTTCAAACCCTGTACCACTGGGGAGGGTAGAGTTAAAATGAGCCCATAAAACTCTTTGATACTCCTTTGATATTTTGCCCTTCAGAAGGAAGCGAATTCCTTGAGTGTAGACTAGACGTAGTAACAATGAATAGAACATGGCAACTTCTAAGACTAAGTCATAGAAGACAGTAGTTTCCATCTGGGTGAGGCCAGCTGCTGTGCTCTGACGACATGCAAGCAGTGCCATGGAGAGGACCTGCTGGCAAGGGACTGAGGCCTCCTGCCAAGAGCCATCTGAGGGTAATGTATTAGAAGGGGATTTGCCAGCCCCAGGCAAGCTACAGGTGACCACAGCCCCGGCTGACAAGTTGGCAGCAGCCTCATAAGAAGACCTTGAATCAGAGCCACTCAGTTAAGCTGCTCCCGAATTCCAGTAGAAACTATGAGGTAATGAATTCTTATTCTAAATTTGTTTGCTAATTATTGGTAATAAAGTAAGTTGCCCTATTTTGAGGGACATTGTTCCACACAATAGATTTTACACGTGCATAGCTCCTGTTCACTTATTTTCAGAAGACGTTAAAAACCAAGATACAAATCACACGGTTACACATATACGTTCAGCTTGACGGATGTTTACGTGTGCATATATTGCTGAAATTGTTATAGAACATTTACACATTCACAGGACCTGTTCCCCATCCACACCTGCTCTCTGCCTGAGTTGTATTTTATTTTGTCTTTTTTTCTTTCTTTTTTTTGCAGTTTGGGGTTTGAAGTTAGGGCCTTGACCTTGCTAAGCAGACACTCTACCACTTGAGCCACACCTCCAGGCCTTGTTTGCTTTTAGTTATTTTTCAGAGTCTCCTTTTGCCTGGATGGGACTTGGACCTCAATCTTCCTATTATACCTTTCAAATAGCTCAAACTACAGATGTGTACCTCTACACCTTTGCTCTTTGAGGTGGGGTCTCATTTTTTGCCTAGAAAAAATGCTTGATTGTGATTGCCTGAATCACAATCCTACTATCTCTGCCTCCCAAGTAGTTGGGATTATAGTGTAAGCCACCATACCCGGCTCCTAATTTCTTTCGTATTTTTCTTGGTTATTCCTCTGGGGTCTTGGTCAATTTAGGCTGCCATAACAGAATACTATAAACTAAGTGGCTTATGAACAACAGAAATCTGCTTTCCCACAGTTCTGCAGACTGAAAAGTACAAGAACAAAGCACCCACAGATTCAGTGTCTGGTGAGGACCCCTTTCCTGGTTCATGGCACCTTCTCACTATGTCCTCCCATGGTGGAAGGGGAAGGGGATCTCTCAGGTCTCTTTTCTAAGGGCACCAGTTCCACTCATGAGGGTCTGTTCTGGAGATATAACCACCTCTTAACACCATCCTCTTGGGGACTAGGTCTCAACATACACATTTTGGAGGCACATAAACATTTAAACTATAGCACCCGCCTACATCTTCATGTGGACAAGCTCTAGGCTTTTCCTCATAGCCCTTTACTGCCTCCAGGATCCACTCCTTTGCCTTCTGGGAACTGCAGGCAGAAATCAAGTCTGTCTTGCTCCACACTGCAGCCCTGGGATAAATACACTGCTCGCTGAATGAATCTCTAATCAGCACCGATGCTCAGGGATCAGAAGCTCAAATCCAAACATGGGCCTCCTGAAAGAAATAAACTGGTTCATTAATTTATTAATAGGGAAAAGAAAACTATTCTGGAGCAAAAGGAAACGCCCATGTGACCCTACAACCCAACCCCTGGTCCTGTCCTTCACGCTCAAGAAGAATGACTTTCCCCCCCTTAATTAGGTGTCCATAATCATAACTTGATTAATTGGAAAATGTTTCCCCATCCTTTGTTCATTAGCATTTATCTGCCAGCTTATTCTTCCTGTCAGATAAGCTGGCTGAGAGGGAATATAAATCAGTTTGAGAGGAGCCAATGTTAACTTTGCTCTAAAGAAGAATGAACTTGAACACTGGTCTCAAATCATTGTTTCTGCCAGGTGACCCCAAGCCTTAAACTTTAGCCTTGATCTTAGATCTACCTGACCCTATGAGGCCGCACTACCCTGTCAAACTCAACAGAGCCAACAATAGACTTCCCATCTGTGCTCCCAAATCCATTCTTTGTCCAGTGCCCCCACAGGGGTCCTTGTCCTTGTCCAGCTTTCTGACAGCTGGAGCACAAAGGCTGGGCTTTCATCTCTAGCAGGGCTGTCTTCAGCCCATCTGTCTGCCTGTCCACCTGGTGTCCCGGACCTGATATCCAGAAGACCCAGAGAGCTCAGGGCCCTACCCTAAGCAGCCAGCCCCTGCTCCCCTCCTGGAGTTCTGAGAATGTGGGTAACTTTCCTGTTACAGAGCTGGCAATGGAAATTTCTTTCCTTTTTATCCTTCTATCACCTCCTCAATGATCCCCTCTCTCTCTCTCTTTCTCCCTCTCTCTTTCCTCTCTCTCCCCCCCAAACCCCCCTCCCGACTCTCTCCCAATCCTCCTGACTCTCTCTCTCCCACCTCTCTCCACTGGGGCTCAAACCCAGGGCCTCATGCATGACAGACAAGTGCTCTACTACTGAGCAACATCCCCATCCTCCATGATCTCTCTTTGTTGATTCTTGAGGTCTTCAAAGAGCTGAGGATGCGAGGAGAGGATGTGAGCTCCAGGGCAGCGTCTACAGAGAATTCATTGACTACCCTTTATCCTGCCACTCGATAGATACGTGATTACATAAATGTGGAAACCATTCCCTGTTTCTGACATTTTCTCTCTATCGGTCCCACAGAATCTTCCTAATCTTTCAAATGTCTATTGCCAAATCCCCCACTCCTCCCTTACACACCCGATCTAGACATCTGCATCCTGTTACTTACAGCAGCTTCCATCCGAACCATTCCTCTCAACTCCAGCCGGTACTCCACGTGCACCCCACTTGCAGACATCCCATCCCTAACTGCAGCTCTCCCTCCTTCACCCCTTGCTCAAAACCCTTGGTGTCCATCACGTCCAGGTTAATATCCATTCTCCCTAGCCTGTCACTTGTGACCTTGCATTTCTGAACTTTCTTCTCCATTCCTGTCTATAAATCCTGCACTCTAGGGTCCCAGCTGTGCCCTTCACCTTCCCACATCCTTGCCTTTGCTCACCTCATTCTCTCACTTCCACTAATTCCCTAATTCCTTCATTGTCCTCTATTTCCACACAAGCCCTCAGAGACCCAGTGACCAGGTCATTCAGCTACTTAGAGGCATTCCCTACTTCCTTGCTATTTCCAACATGATATGTGCCTGCTCTCTGGGAGGATGGTCAGCTTTTGGAGGCAGGGCCCTCTTTAGAGGTCAGACCCATTTTTGACAGATGCTGAGGAAATGGCCAAACTTGCTACCTAGCCTGTAGCATTCACACATCGGCCATCTTGACTTCTTCCTGCACTCCTGGGACCTGTGGTCTTGGCATTGTGGATGTGCCCTTAGGGCCCCAGGGTGAGAGCAGGGGCCTCCCTCAGGAACCCCTCCAGGACTGGGCAGGCCTTGGGGAGGTCCTACAAAGCTCCTGAACCATCTAGATTCCCATCCGGGAAGTGCAGTATGTGATGGTGTCCTGTGCTCAGATTGGCCAGTGAGATGAGGAAGTTTTCTTCCTACCTGTCTTTGTGCAAAAGCTGCTGCACTGTGCTCAAACTGAAGGGCATGGCAGTGGGCAGTGGGCCCTGCTCCCATCCCTCGACTTTCCCAAGCTGCCCCTGCACTCTGTCCCCGGCTCAGGGAAACAAAACAAAGGTGTATCCTAAGGGACAGGTTACCTGACTGTCAAACAGCTGCTGTGTGTGCCCTTGGGGAGGGACTTGCAGGGAGCCACGGCTGGACAGTGGCTGATGAGTCTGTGCTCTTGCTGTAGGTCCCTCAATGTCACCTCATCTGAACAGAATGATACTTATTTTTTTTTATTTTATTCATATGTGCATACAATGTTTGGGTCATTTCTCCCCCCTTCCCCCCGACCCCTCCCTCACCACCCACCCCACCCCCTCCCTCTCCCCCAACCCCCTCGATACCCAGCAGAAACTATTTTGCCCTTATCTCTAATTTTGTTGTAGAGAGAGTATAAGCAATAATAGGAAGGAACAAGGGTTTTTGCTAGTTGAGATAAGGATAGCTATACAGGGAGTTGACTCGCATTCATTTCCTGTGCGTGTGTGTTACCTTCTAAATTAATTATTCTCTAACTAACCTTTTCTCTACTTCCTGGTACCCTTCTCCTATTGGCCTCAGTTGCTTTTAAGGTATCTGCTTTAGTTTCTCTGTGTTGAGGGCAACAAATGCTAGCTAGTTTTTTAGGTGTCTTACCTATCCTCATACCTCCCTTGTGTGCTCTCGTTTTTATCTTGTGATCAAAGTCCAATCCCCTTGTCGTGTTTACCCTTGATCTAATGTCCACATATGAGGGAGAACATATGATTTTTGGTCTTTTGGGCCAAGCTAACCTCACTCAGAATGATGTTCTCCAATTCCATCCATTTACCAGCGAATGATAACATTTCGTTCTTCTTCATAGCTGCATAAACTTCCATTGTGTATAGATACCACATTTTCTTGATCCATTCGTCAGTAGTGGGGCATCTTGGCTGTTTCCATAACTTGGCTATTGTGAATAGTGCTGCAATAAACATGGGTGTGCAGGTGCCTCTGGAGTAACCTGTGTCACATTCTTTTGGGTATATCCCCAAGAGTGGGATTGCTGGATCATATGGTAGATCTATGTTTAGATCTTTAAGAAACCTCCAAATTTTTTCCAGAGTGGTTGTACTAGTTTGCATTCCCATGCTCATGGATTGGTAGAATCAACATAGTAAAAATGTCTGTACTCCCAAAAGTAATCTACATGTTTAATGCAATTCCCATCAAAATTCCAATGACATTCATCAAAGAGATTGAAAAATGTGCTGTTAAATTTATTTGGAAACACAAGAGGCCACGAATAGCCAAGGCAATACTCAGTCAAAAGAACAATGCTGGAGGTATCACAATACCTGACTTCAAACTATATTACAAAGCAATAACAATAAAAACAGCATGGTACTGGCACAAAAACAGACATGAAGACCAGTGGAAGAGAATAGAAGACCCAGATATGAAGCCACACAACTATAACCAACTTGTCTCTGACAAAGGAGCTAAAAATATACGATGGAGAAATAGCAGCCTCTTCAACAAAAACTGCTGGGAAAACTGGTTAGCAGTCTGCAAAAAGCTGAAACTAGATCCATGTATATCACCCTATACCAAGATTAACTCAAAATGGATCAAGGATCTTAATATCAGACCACAAACTCTATACAGGAGTTTGTGATACAGGAAAGAGTAGGAAATACTCTGGAGTTAGTAGGTATAGGTAAGAACTTTCTCAATGAAACCCCAGCAGCACAGCAACTAAGAGATAGCATAGATAAATGGGACCTCATAAAACTAAAAAGCTTCTGTTCATCAAAAGAAGTGGTCTCTAAACTGGAGAGAACACCCACAGAGTGGGAGAAAATATTTGCCAGCTACACATCAGACAAAGGACTTATAACCAGAATATATAGGGAACTTAAAAAACTAAATTCTCCCAAAACTAATGAACCAATAAAGAAATGGGCAAGTGAACTAAACAGAACTTTTTCAAAAGAAGAAATTCAAATGGCCAAAAAACACATGAATAAATGCTGACCATCTCTAGCAATAAAGGAAATGCAAATTAAAACCACACTAAGATTCCACCTCACCCCTGTTAGAATAGCCATCATTAGCAACACCACCAACAACAGGTGTTGGCGAGGATGCGGGGGATAAAGGAACCCTCTTCCACTGTTGGTGGGAATGCAAAGTAGTACAGAATGATACTAAACTTTGTCTCTCCTTCTCAAGATGCTATTCCTGTCCTGTGTACATAGCTTTTTCGGGGCCTCCCTCCCATCCAGGCCCCCACTTATTTATGCTACATGACCCTGTCGTCCTGAACACATCCAGAACCCAGTTGACTGGACCAAAGTGGATATCCAACCTGACCTGCCCAGGTGGATTTCCTTCTGTGGGTATTTGGATTGGGATGTGGTGAGACTCAGCCTTTAGGCTGACAGCTGGGGATTCAACTGAAAACAAAAACAAAACAAACAAAACAAAACACAGCTGCGCTTGGTGATATGTGCCTGTAATTCCAGGTACTCAGAAGGTGGAGGCAGGAGGATTGCTCTGACAAAGTTAAAGAGACCCAATTTCAAAAAAAAAAAAAAAAAGCTAAGGGTCTCGCTCAAGTGGAGACCCTACCTAGTTCAATCCCTGGTACCACAAAAACAAAGCAACTGCTTGATGATGATGATGATGAAGATGTTACATCTGCTATTCCTTGAGTCAAAGGCCTTCATTCTCAGTCCAGATTCCTGACACCTTCGCTGGCTCTAGTCATGGGCAGACCAGAAACAAAACCATGTTTGATCTACTTAAACTTTAAAAATAAACAAACGCAGACTGGGGGCAGGGCTCAAGGGGTATAGTGCATGCCCAGCAAGCATGAGACCCCAAATTCCACCTCAGCACCACAAAATAAATAAACAAACAAACAAATGAGCTAAAACTGTTTTTGAAAGGAGGAAGGATGTGTATATAAGGAACCACACAACCGGAAAAAATATAAGTGTTATGAAGATGGGAACCAGCTGCTCTAGAGGATGACAGTCTGTGACCTCAGATGGTCAGTGACAACAGAATGACTGGCTCACCCAGCCCACCCACAGACAGCAGGTGCTGCAGTCCCAGGCCCTGACTCATGCATCAGCAAAGAAACATGAAGGTGAGTCATTTGGCAACAGTTAGGGAGAGGAGGGCTGGGCCTAGGAGGAAGGCAGACTATGCCATGATTCTCATCTCTGCCATGGGCCCTGGCACAATGCCCACTCACAGCATCCCTTGTTCTGGGTCACAGGCCACAGACCAGCCCCAGAAGGTGGGCGAGGATGGGACCAGTCATCTACCACCACAGACTCAGCCTAGACCAATAGGCTCCACAGATCTAACTGTACCCCTGACAGCCACGAGGGCCTCCTAGACCTGTGATCAAGGTAACTTTGGGATATTTCTGTGCACATTAAAGCAAAGTACAACCAAACTAAATTCTGTCTCCAGAACTGAGATTAAACAGTCAGCCTGTCCCTTCCCACTGTAGATGACCCCAAAGGTGGAGCAGGGCGCCCCCAACAGGATGAGGATAGAGTAGCTCCTAGTGGAGGGAAGTTCTGCCAATTTAACACTGTCAAACTTCCAAGAAACTGAAGAGGAGGCAAGTCTTTAAATTTGTTTTATGAGGCCAGCATTACCTAACACCAAAGTCAGAAAAACGCACTACAAGAAAAGAAAATCACAGGCCAATATCCCTGATGAACACAGATGAAAAAATCCTCAACAAACTAAATTCAACAGTACATTAAAAGGATTGTCCACCATAATCAATAGGATTTATCCCTGGAAAGCAAGGATGAGTCAACAAATATAAAACATTAAATATGATTCACCATATTAACATAATAATTGACAAAACTTAATTATCATCTCAATAGATGTAGAAAAACTGACAAAATTCAACATCCTTTCATAAAATAAAAACAAATAAGTATAGAAAGAGTGTACACCAACATAAAAAAGGATATATATGACTTACCTATGGCCAATACCATAAAAATGTGGGAAAGCTGAAAGATTTCCTTCTAAGATGAGGAATAAGACAACTCCCACCACTCCTATTCAACATAGTACTGGAAGTCCTACCCAGAGCAATTAGGCAAGAAAAAAAATTTCACTTAATCTTAGATGAAAGGCTGAGAAGTGATGAAGAAAAAGAAATAAAGTTATTCAAATAGAAGAGAAAATTTTAAATGTTTGCTGATATCAACTTTTAAAAGTGGTCCAAAAGGGTTCTGGGTTTTTGGAGGGGGATGAATTTCTGCAGAGATAAGCAACTCTGGAAGAAGTCTATTCAGTACAGTCTTTCCAAGGGGCAATTTTGTCAGTATCGGATACCTTAAAAGACATGAAAAAACTACAGATGTGTGCCAAGATTTCACTAGAAATTCATCAAGGAGTTACTTATAGTACATATTTAAAAACTGGAGCTGGTGGAGAGGCTCAAGCAGTAGAGAACTTGCCTTGCAAGTGTGAGACCCTCAGTTCAAACCCTAATACTGTCAACAAAACAAAACAAAATCTGGAAACAATAAGTGAATACCAGTTTGTTAACTAAATTATGGCATATCCATAAAACAGAATGCTCTACTAACATTTTAAAAATTATACATTGTTGAAATATATAACATCAAGAAGTGTTGACAACATAATGTTAAATGAAAAACAGAAAATTATGGAACTGCTAGAACATGATGACAATATTGCCTGTCTTCTTCTCAAGAATGCAAGCTCCTTAAGAGCAGAGAAGCCCCTGTCAATGCTGTATTCCAGGACAGTGCCCAGCACAGCAGAATATCAGTAAACACTGACAGGAAAGACACATGGTTCTCTGTATATGTGCCAGATGCCAGACACTGCAGGCTCTGTGCCCAGACACTTACCTGTATTATTTCATTTTATTCTTACGACAACTTGATGAAGTCTCCCTGTCTGTCATCTTATGAAGTCATTCAAAATGTCATTTGTTCCCACATTATACAGAATGAAACAGACTGAGAGGGAAAGTAATGAAAGTAATCTGTCCTGATGTCATGGAATGAGTGACAGAGCATTTTGATTTCAGAACCTGTTTTCTCTGCACCCTAGCTTCCCATGGAGAGGTCCCCAGACCCGTGTCCCCCTTCTGTGAGCCGTACAAGGGAAGCATCTCTGGCTGTATCCCACGCCTACTGGATTGGAACCCATTCTCTAGCAAGACTTCCCAGAATGCTCTGGTGCAGAAGGACACAGGAGTAGCACTGCTCCAGACTGTGTTGTCTGGTGTGTGGACAGGGGCCTTGTGCTCAGCAAGAGCTGGCCCCTACCTCAAATCCAAGAGCTGTCTCATCCCTGTGGCTGAGGAGGGTCTGGTGCAGATGGTGAAGATTTTGGCTTTCTCTCCAGCTGTCCTGCAGACCTTGGGGACAGCCAAAGTGCTATGTTCATCTTGAAAATTCAGGCTATCTATGTGCAGGACCAGCCCCATGAGACAGGGTTGTTTCTGTTTCTGGAAGGAAAGTCTCTGAGTTCACTTAGGGGACAGCAGAGAGTACCTCTCAAAAGCTCATTTGACATCAGAGACACACTGAGCCTGGGGTAGAAGTCACCCCTACTTGACACTTCTTAGGTATTTGGACCATGGACTTTGTCAAAGCAAAAACAAACCCCACTCTCGTTTGGATTATCAGTGCTAGGGATCCCACTCCTTTTTATCAGGAGTCAGCTTCAGACTTGACATTCACAGAGTGGGCCTAGAATAAAACCAGAAATCCTCACTTCCAACTTTCCCCAAGCCCAGTAAAAGCAAATGCATATATAAACCCAAGTAGGAGAAAGCCTACCATGAAAACTCACCAGCAGAGGGTGCTGGGGCCCTGGCAGTCCCTACCCACTGAACTCTCCAGAAGGAAAACCTGCACCAAGGAAACAGACAAAGCCAGGGAATCTGTACCCTGGGTCTCATCCTGGTATGACTTTGGGAATTTTATGGGAGCTCAGGACACCTGATGCCACTGATTTATGCCTATGGGAAAGCCAGTGGTCACCACATAGTTCCTGAAGGCCACACCTAACTGCAGTCTTGGGAACTCACAATGGATTTTCTTCCATTCCTGTATTTACCTAATCAGCACTAGACACCTGCAGGAGCCAGGCACAGGGCTACACGATATATTCTCCATTAAGAGATGCTACAGCAATGGTAAAATGCCAAGGCTGGTGCCCCACCCCCTCCAAAAGAAAAGCCATTTACATCTTAATAAAATAAAATTAATGAGGCTACTTTCTGTTCTAGGGCCAGTGAAAAGGAATAAGGGAAGGATAGTGTGGAAAAGAGAAAAGAAAATGTGGGGAGAAAAGAAAGGGCAGACAGAGGATCTGGGGAGAGGAAGGTATGTCCCAGTCTCTCCCTGGTACATAAAATGCTAAACCACAAAAGGTCATCTTTGGTATCCTCCCTTTGCCCTTTCTAGACCATGACCTGGGACTTATCTCTTTGGAAACCCAGGACAGCCTGGGGCACCCCCAGAACTCCTCAGCACTCCCAACCTGCCTGCCCTCAGCCATGTGCCCCACTCACACTCCTAAACCCACAGGGTTCCTCTCAGCCCAGTGTCAGCAGGAGAGCAGTCCATAAAACACCCCCCCCACACCCGATGTGTGCCACACCTGCCCTCCCAGGGACATTCCCATCTTTTGAAGCATTCATTCCCCAATGAATGTCAATAAATTCCCAGGCAGTAGGCTGGAGAGAAGGGACAACTTCAGGGTGTCTGTGTGAAGGATGGTGTTTTGCCCTGAACAGGGGTCTCTTGTTCTTACACAGTCTCTCAGAGGAGCTGGCAGGAGTGACTCCTAGGGCTGAGGGGCTGGGATCATTTGTGAGTCGGGGTTTGCAGGTCAGGGATAATTATCTCTGAGCAGGTTTTCATGGGCGCAGTGGTGGTTTCTGTGTAATTCTGTGTGTGCACTTTGACAAGGCCAAAGAAAGGTCAGTTCAGGAAGAAGGACAGCCTGAGAACTGCTGAGCTGGGAGAAAGGGCCTTGCTGTGACAGCTGCAGGCCCAACTCTCCAGAAGCCACTGCGTAGGAACCCTCCTGGTCCAGCGTGGCTTTCAGCATCCAGTGGTGCATGCCAGATGGCCACCATTGCTGAATTGCCCACTCAGTGGTCCCCTGCTGTCATACCTGCTAAAAAGCCCCCTCTCAGCACTGAAGGGTGGACTGAGGCCCACAGGGTGTGAGGGGAGGTAGCAAGAGATACATTGAGACTAGCAAGGTAAGAGGATGGTAGTCATGACGAGGCCATTGCAAAGATAGACTCCTTTCTTGCAGCCACCTCATCCCTCCACAAATTAGGCTCAACAATGGCATTTCAGGCACAAGTGCACAGGGCATATCACTTCTTCAACTCTGCCTCCCACAGGATCCCAACTGGGAAGCTCGCCTTCCTGCTTATTATTCCTCAGAAAGGCCCTGCTGACTGCCCCAGAGGAAAGGAGGGAACCTATTTGCTCACCAGGCTATGGTAGGACAACAGGGACACCAAGGGACCTGCAGTACAGAATTTAAAGCTGAGATCTCTCTCCCTCCCTCACCACAGGGAGTGTGACCTCAATTGTACTTCTCAAGTGCCAGTCACCAAAACTAATTCACAGTGACAGAAATCACAGTAGGGGTTCCCGCCAGGCACCAGTGGCTCATGCTTATACTCCTCTTAGCTATTCAGGAGGCAGAGATCAGGAGGATCGCAGTTTGAAGCCAGCCCAGGCAAATAGTTATTGAGACCCTACCTTGAAAATACCCATTATAAAAAAAGGGCTGGTGGAGAGGCTCAAGGTATAGGCCCTGAGTTCAAACCTCAGTACTGCAATATATATATATATATATATAATATATATATATTTTATATATATATATATTTATATATATATATAGAGAGAGAGAGAGAGGGAGAGCCCTTTAGGGTCTCCATCTGAACATTGAGTGTGTTAGGTGTGTACAATGTGTAAAATTCTTCAAAATGAATGTGTAAAATAGTACAGCTTCTTTAGAAAACAGTTTGGCAATTCCTCAAAAATCTAACATGGGGTTACTATTACCCTCCTAGGCTAATACCCTGCAGAACTGAAAATACATAACTACACAAAAATGTGTACGTGACTAGTCACAGCAGCATTGTTCATAGCAGCCAAAAGATAGAAATGGCTTGAATGTCCATCGGCGGATGATAAATGGATAACAAAATGTGGTTGATGGAATATTATTTAGCCATAAAAATGAAATGTGGATAGACTCTACAGTATTAAGAACCTTTAAGATATTGTGTTAAGTGGAAAAAAAGCCAGTCAAAAATTACCACATACTGTATGATTTTGTTTATATGAAAACAGAGATAGAAAGTAGGTTAGTTACTGCCAAGGGCTGGCAGAGCAGAAGTGAGGAATGACTGCTAATGGTTGTGGAATTCCTTTTGGGAGGTCATGAATTGTTCTGGAATTTGCTAGCGGTGATGGTTGCACAATTCTGTGAATATGCTACAAACCACCAGATTGTCTGTTTTAAAAGAGTGAATTTTATGGTGCGTGAATTATACTTCAAAAAAATCCATTCACCTGTACACTTATGATCGGTACCCTTTGTTCCGTGTATGTTTTAAAACTTTACTTTAAAAGCGAAGGTGGCTAATCTCAGCTACTTGGGAGACAGGAATCAGGAGGATCGTTGTTTGAGACCAGCCTGGGCAAAAAGTTAGTGAGATCCCCACCTAAGCTGGGTGTGGTGATGCATGCCTATAATCCAGCTAAGCAGGAGGCCTAAGGAGGAGCGTCACTGTCTGAAGGCCAATGTTGGACAAAAAGCATGAGACCCTATCTATAAAACAAACTAAGCAAAAAGGGCTGAAGGCATGGCTCAAGTGATAGAGCTGCTGCCTAGCAAGCACAAGGCCCTGAGTTCAAACTCCAGCAAAAGGGCCACCTCCTCTGTGAAGGCTCCATCATCCCTGTGCTGAGCTCCTGAGCACTTAATGTGAACACCCACAGAGCCCCGCATCACCCAAGGGCTTGTTAGATGTGCAGCACCTGGGGCCCCCAAGCCCACAGACTCCGACTCTGCATTATAACAAGACCCAGGTGGTTCCAGGGCTGCTCCGGAGGCCCCACCCCCACCTGCAGACTGCGTGTGTTCAGAAACCTGTGTTGATTCACTGCCCACATTCATCCTGGGCAAGAGCTGTGTGGTCTCAGAATGAAAGCCAGCACCTATTCTGATTTTAAGACCAGGACAGACTGAAATTGGAGGACACTTTGGGCAGATAGAAGAATAGGGAACTCCTGACACCAGAGTGAGACCTGAAAGCCTCTTCCCATTAAAGGGAACCAGGACTCCTTGAAGAAATGACTGATTCCAGGATTGGGCAGAAAATGTACAAGATGAGGCTTAGACAAAATTGGTCACTTTTGGAATTATGTTGAAAGAATTCAGGAGCCAATGACAAAGACTCCCAGTAGCCAAAATGCGACCCCTGGAGCACCAGCCTTGCAAAAAATTGATATACATCTAATGTGTCAAAATCCACTCATCATAATGACCCCAAAACAAAACAAAACTCTAACTGCTTAGTGTTGAGTGTTAGGAAAGCAGCTCATGGGCTCCGTAGTAGGGTGCTTGGCTAACACACAAGGCCCTGGTTTTGCCCTCCAGCACTGCAGAGAGAGATGTGGGGGGGAGACCAGTTCATTCTTTGTAAGTGCTAGTTTATAGGAAAGAAAGGACAGGGAGCACATCAAACTGTGCCATAGGAAGGTCATGGGCAAAATCTTGTGGACAAATCTACAGGGTATAAACCCAGTGTCTTCGGCAAATACACAACCATTTGGGGGCTGCACTAGGAGGATCAAGAGTTCAAGGCCAGCCTGCAGCTACATAGAAAGGCCCTGTTTCAAAACAAAAACATAAAACAAAACCAAAAAATCACCAGAAAAATAAGCTGGTGGAGTAACCTAGAGACTGAAACAGACTAAGAAGGCATATTAAACAGCTTCGAACTCTGAGTCTTATTTGGACTCTGCTTCAAAGTCTTGAGAGAGATTCCTGCAGGACAATTTTGAGGCAATCGGGAGATTTAATTAGTTTTGTTGTCGTGTGGAATTGTAGTATGATACAAAAGGTGTTCCTTTTGAATGATTTACTAAAACATGTACAGATAAAATAGTATGATAAATGGATGAGTGTGGAGATGGGGCTGGTTTGGCCATTGGTGGGGCTGGGGCTGGGTAGCTGGATGGTAGTTGATGATCCCGTTCTGTTTACTCTTATGTATATTCAAAAGCCTTTTAAATTGTTAAAGCTAAAACAAAGATTATGTGTATTAAACAAAAATATATGCAACATATAACAAAGTATTGATTTAAGAGAAACAAATAAAAGCAAAATGAAACAGACTTTAAGGAGTCATAACTGTGTAAAAACAATAAAATTATCTTTTTTGAGGGGGGAGTACTGAGGATCGAACTCAGGGCCTTGTGCATGCTAGGCAAACTCTTAACCACCGAGCTACATCCCCAGCTAAACTGATCTTTCTTGTTCATTCTCTACCTACTTTTCCATATCTGGGGTTTTTTTGTTTTTTGTTTTTTTTAGATAATGTAATGATTTGCTATCAGAGGTGCTTTATTTTATTTTTATTATTGTGCTGGGGGGGTAAATTGTGACATTTATGAAAGTTCTTACAATGTATCAAATATGTCATCCTTGAATCACCCCTTCCACTGTTCTCATTTATCCCCTCCTCCCCTCATCAGAGGTGCTTTATGAACTGTGACTCTCAACCCACAATCCAAAGAATTAAGCAGAAACTTAAAAGCTACTGAAACCCAAGGAGAAAGAGTGCTTAGAGAGACAATTATGGATGATCCTGGGCTAGAAATGAGTATGGTTGAGTTCGCCTGTGGAGGACACACACCAGGCTTCAGTGTGTTGGTGACCAAGCTAGACATGGAGGGAGCAGGTCTGCTTAGCGTCCTCTTCCCTAATAGACAGGTTAGAGCCAGGGTTCACAGACTCTCCAGGGAGCTCAAGAAACACGTGGGGGCCCAGGCCTACACTGGAGCCTCAGTCTGAGGCCTGGGGCTGCTGGAGTTCCAAATGCCCCCAGTGACTTGAATGCACAGCCGGGGCCGAGACTCAGGGCAGGTGAGTTGCTCATGCTTAAAGTCAGCTGGGTAGACAAGGAGGGAAACTATGGCAGCCACTGCTGGGTAAATGACAAATTGAGTTACAGGCGAGACACTGGGTATCACCTTCATTCAGTTTGCTGTGAGTCACCGAGGTCATTTGGAGCCTCTGTGTCTGACCTGAGTCACTTCTCTTGGTCTCTTGGGTGTGGCTGAACTCCCAGTGGACCAAAGGTTGGCTCGTTTGGACTGAGCCGTAGGCTCCTTTGGCAGCAGGTCTTAGCAAGTACTTAGCATTAGCAAGCACTGAGGGTAAACAGTTGGTCTGGATAAAGTCAGGGAGGGAAGGTGGTAGGGGTGCAGGAGGACTGGCCTCCCACTGTGTGCTGAGCTGTGAGTCAACCCCAAGTGACACCCAGCACTAGCCCAGACTTCATCTCCACAGTAATGAATTCCTCCCTCAGGGTCAGTGTTCAGAGCTCAATGGTGACTGTCATCAGCACCACAGTGGAAAATGGAACTGGCAAGTTGACAAAGAACAGAGAGATTTGAAGCTTGTCTGTCAGGAGCCACTGATCCCTGCGAAGGGGGAGGGGCAGTTTAGTAGCAACCAGCACAGTTATGGGAAAGGGTGACACAGTTTCCCAAATTCCATTCTCAGGCATTCACAAGACCCCTCCTGCACCCTCCAGGCCAGTTGCTAGGTGGGAGGGCCAACTCCATAGCTGAGATGAGTGTTGCTGTCCAGGAGAAACTTGTCATTTGCAGGCCCTTGTGAGCCCAGAGGGAAGGCATCTGCCCTACACATAGAACTTGTGACTAAGCTGGCCTTGTACCATGCCCTCCTTCTGCTCCGGTGTGCCTCACCCTTTGGCCTTCCCTTTGCCTCAGCCCCACTGATTCACCTGCTCTGACCACTGACTAGTCCAGCATTGCTCATGGCTCTCTGGCCTCAGGGTCCCAGGTTAGGGGGAGGTCCTTCTGTAATCCTAACTACTCAGGAGACAGAGATAAGGAGGATGGCAGTTTGAAGCCAGCTGGGCAAATAGTTCAAGAGACCCTATCTCAAGAAAAACCATCACAAAAAAGAGTCAGTAGTGTGGCTCAAGGTGTGGACCCTGAGTTCAAACCCCAGTACACAAAGAAAAAAAAAAGAAAGAAAAGAACCTCCCTTCTCAGGCAGTGCTAGCAGGTGTGGCCTGGGCCCTTCCTACCTCTGACTCTGGCCCTTGAGGCCCTGGCATCGCTTACCTGCTTCCGAATGAATAATGACAAGGAAGGTTCTGTGACCAATCAACCAACTGATCAGCCAAAGGCTTGAACCCTCAAAGAACTTTGGGACTGGCATGTTTGGTGAAACAGGATCTGTGTGAGGCAGAGTGGTACTGGTGTGAGGATGAAGGCCCTGGAATTGGGCTGGCTCCCTGGAGAAGGTGGAACCAGGTAAGGTCAGGATACAGGTGAAAGGAGATGAGGCTGGGCTGCACTGAGTGTGGGGTAGAAGAGTCAGGAGGCAATGGGTGCCGAGAACCCTTAGGGATTATCCTAAATATTAAACCATGGGCTCTGCCCCTCCACAGTCTAGAAGTACTGGATTGTACTTCAGGGTGGGAAGGTGGGTCCTGGGAAAGGGCCCAGGGACTCAAGCAGCAGCTTTTTACCAACCAGTGTAGAAGAGGCTCATTATTTAATAACTATAGGACCATAAATAGTGAGACTAGATGGGATGTCAGCCATGCCTGCGGGGTGGGTGGTAATCTGGCCTTACACCCCAACTATGAGACGCTCTGAGGGACAGGCTGCATGCTTGTCTGCAGGAGGGTGGTCATGAGACAGCAGCTACCACTTTCTCTCCCTTCTTGGAAGGGTGGTGTGCTCCAGTATGGTGCAGAGGGTTCCCCCGCATCCCTGACTGAGGAAAGCTGAGGCACCTCTATTCTGGCTCCACCAGCCCTCCCATGCAGCCAGGCCCATATGGGGAACAGCTTAGAGCCTCCCCAGTGGCCTCTGACTCTGAAACTCTGTCTCCCTGTGAATCTGACTCTGTCTCTGAGGGTCTTGTGAAATCAGAAGAAATCCTACTGCTGGCGAGAGATAAACTAAGACTTGTCCAGCCACATTTAGAGCCGGAGAAATCAAAGAGTCATCACTGGGACGTGACAGTTGTAACCTTTATCATTGGGCTTGGGCACTGCCCAGCCACTCTAGCCAGGAAGTTGCAAGGCCTCCCTGGGACAGAAGTCTTCCTCTTTGTGGAGGGCACCATGCTTCAGAGGCTGTCATGAGGATCTGGCCTGAGTGGCAGGGTTGGGCAGGCCAGGAATCCTTCTGAGGGACCTAGCATGGAAAAATCCAAACTCTGTTACTGCAGAGCTGGGAGCTGGGCCCTGCCACTCAACCGACAGTTCTGGGGGGAAACACAGAGCCACACTGGTAATGTGATCTACAGACTCTTAACAGGACAGCAGCAAGGAGGCTGGGGGACCTCACTGTGGAATACACATGGCCCAGGGCAGGCTGGCTGCAGGAGATGCTGCCCAGGCCAAGTCATGTGGGAACAATGGCTTGGACCCACTGCTGGCACTGCTGCCACCGGGCACAGAGGCGGCCCGTCCGATTCCCTCTCGCCTTGCTGCCGTGGGTCTGTCTTGCACCTTTCCCTTTGGGTCAGCGCCCAGGACAGTGCCAGAACAAGAAGTCTGCAGGCTGTGCGGGGTGGGTGGGCAGGAAAATGGGGAGACATGGCTGTAGGCTGGTGCAGGGGAACCCTACAGGCAAGAAAGGAGCTGGGGACTGGGCAGCCATGACACACAAAGCAACAATAGCAAATGTTCCTTGTCCATCAGAGAAGCAATTTTGATGGAGACGGTGGAAGGATCTAGTCTTGTTTTTAGGCTTAGATAATATCCAAATTAACGGCACCACCTCACAGGTGAGGAAAGAGGTGCACGGGGCTGTGGCTTCATCTTCCTGTTCCTCTGGGGCAAAGCTAGACCACATGTGTGAATGTCGGGGAGCTAAGCGCTGCACACGCAATGCATTTTAATGTCTCGTTCTCCCTGCAGAGAGGTGCAGCTTCTTCCTCACAGGAGACTGCAGTGAAGGTCCAGGAAGGTTCTGTGGGATACAGTGATATTTGGCGGGTGGAAAGAGGCTTGATGGTCACACTAGACTGGCCTCTGGGAGCCATGGACACCCTGCAATTGTATGCAAATGTTACATGAGTATGGCACATGTCATTTTATGGGATTCTCGGAGGGAAACAGGCAACAGTATTTCCTAAGCCCTCTCATATCCTGACACCCCAACACCTGGCAGAGTGCTCTGAAAGACTAACCTGCTCCCCTCATTGGCACAAGGCTGTAGTCCCACTCTCCAGCCTCCTGCCCTCATCTCTGCCACAGTTATCCCTCCAACCCCAAATGCTCTTCCCCGCCACCCAGGGCAGTCATACACCTGACTGCTGAACTAAATCTCTCTCCATGGATGTCTGAAAGGCATCTCAGTCTGAACACACCCACACCTCCCTGGCCAAGAAACCCCATTTGTCCCAGGTCCTCCCCCAGCTTCTGCATTTCAGGTAATGACATCCCTCCTTTGAGAATGATGTACTGATTAACCTCGGGGTCCAGATCCCAGCTTTTCCACTTGCCAGCTGTGTGACTTTATCCAAACTGACAAAAACTCTCTGGGCCTCTAATTCCTCTTCTATAAAATGGGGACAAGCCAGGCACTGGTAAGCTCACGCCTATTAACCTAGCTACTCAGGAGGCAGAGATGGGGAGAATTGCAGTTCAAAGCCAACCCCAGGCAAATAGTTCATGAGACCCTATCTCAAAAAAAACCCATCACAAAAAAGAGCTAGCAGAGTGCCTCAAGTGGAGAGTGCCTGCCTAGCAAGTGTGAGGCCCTGAGTTCAAACCCCAGTGCAAAAAAAAAAAATGGGGACAATAATAACAGTTAGCTCATAAGAGTGCTGTGAAATTTAAGAAAATATTGAAGAATCTAGAAGATGGCCTTCTAACAATGACTATCAGCTGTTGTCTTTCTTATTCTTCCAGTTGTTCAGGATATATCCTGAGAACAGTCCTTTATTTCTCTTTCCTTTGTATACCACATCTGCACCTATCAGCGATTCTCATCCATTTCCCCTTCAGATACACAACCTGTGTGACTTCCTCTCACCATCCCTAGTGCTTCCAGCTTCATCTGATCCACACGTCACTTGCTGGGGCCTCCCAAAGGTCTCCTGCATTATCACCCTGCCATCCTCTTCCTACCAGTTCCCCAAATGGCAGCCAGGTGAGGTTTTAAAAGTGTAACTCATCCTTTCCCTCCTGTCAGACTCAGAATGTCAGTCTCACTCTTTGCTGTGTCTGGCAGGGCCCTCCTTGCTCTGGCCTGGCCACCTCTCTCACCTACCTTCTGCCACATCTCTTTCTTCCCTTTACTCTGGGACTTACTTTGAATGTCACTTAGCCCTCCTTCAGCCTTGTGGTCCATTCTTCCCAGAGCAGAAGAGGAGGAAGCAGGGCTGTTTTGCCCAAGGTGATGAGAGAAAATTTCTCTGACATTTGGACAGCCTGAATTAAGTGCACACTGGTATGAGGAAATAAAAATAGAGATAAACAGATAAGTAAATAGATAGGTAAATATTTTTTGTTTATTCACAGTGACCTTTTGTTTGTTTTAATTTTTTTTTTAGGTATGGGATTACAGGAGTGTGCCACCACACCTGGCTGGGTGCCTGATTTTCTGTGATTGGTGCTGTGCTATTGTCAAGGTAAGTGTCCCCAAAGGCCACGTGTTGAAGGCTTGATCCACAGCCTGTGGTACTATTGGGAGGTAGTGGAACTTTTAAGAAGTGGGGCCTAATTGGAGGAAATGAAGGACTGTGTTTCGAAGGGGATATTGGGACCCCAGCCTGCCCCTTCCTCTCTTTGCCTTAGGACGCAATGAAGGGAGCCTCTTACTCTGCCTCTGGCTCACACTCCTGGCCATAACATCATTCTGCTTTGCCACAGACCCAGGCCTACCCAAGGCGGACCAAAACCTCTAAAACCTTTCTTCCTTGTAAGTTGGTTGTCTCAAGTATATTGTCCCCATGATAGAAAAGCTGACTCATGTGGTCTGAGAGGCTCCCACACCCCTGCAGGGATGTAGGGACACTTCTAGGCTGGCCTCAGGGGGATGGAGATGTGGAGATACAGACCAGCTCTGGTTTCCAAGTACCACTGTCCCATCCCCTGGCACTGCAGGGCCTGGTGAGCCGCAGGGATACACTGTGGTGCAGGTGTACCCACTGGTGCCAGGGAGCATCCTCAGACAAGGAGGGGACATGGACACCACCTCCCCTTCTCAAAAGCCAGTCTTCCTTTCTGCTCCTACTGTAGGGGTGTTACCAGCAGAAACTGTGCCTTCACTTTCTGGGGACAAAAAGAGAAGGGTCAGAAGCCCCACAGAGTAGCTGCCCCGGCTGTAGGCAGGAGGGAGCAAGTGGGCAGCTGTTTGGGGAGCTTGGAGGGCAGCTCAGGGCGTAAATCAATGCCTCTAGGTAATGTCTAACCCAGGACTGACTGCAAGACACCGCATGGTGAGAGTCCTACAGACCACTGACTGCCACCAGCTGTCAGTTCACTGGCCCTGGGGAAGGGTAAAGTGCCATTTGGCAGGGTAGCTGTCACCATCTTCGTCAGCACAACTGGTCTTACCACCACTGCGGAAAAAAGTTGACTCATTCCCGGCAGAGGAACGACAGTAACCTTAAACCGAGGTTTGCTAGGTGCCAGGCATTGTCCCTAATGGTCTTGGTGTCCCTTGCCAGGCCGCGAGGGGAGGGCGCGGGCATCGCGGCAGGCGTGCAGTTCCCGTCGTGACCGCTGGGTGGCGTAGGCGCTGCGCTTTGTCTCGGGCAGCGAGGCTGACCTGGCCGGCTGGGTGAACGCCTGAGCGCCGGCGCTGAGTCTCTTGTCACATGAAGGCAAAGGCCCTTCTTTTGCTTTCCAGCAACGTTTTTGCTTGGGGACCGTCATCTCACAGTGCAGGATCTAAGGCTAGTCCACGGATGGACTGGAAGGGGGTTCAGGAAGGTGAGCCCCAATCTTGGAGCGAATCAAGGGGACACAAAGGAATCTATCTATGGTCAAGGTAAGGCCTGTGCTAAGGTCTCCTGTCCCCTGCGTCCTGGTGGGCAGGGGGGCCGGGCCTGCTGGAAGAGGGGAGCCCTCCTCTTCTCATCCTCTGTCACTGGGGCGGCTGCTTGGCACCTGCTCCCCCAGGTGGGACTTTCTGGCATTGTCCCCTTGCTTGTGACTTGACCCATCTTCCAACCTGGGCAATGAGTCATTCTCCCAACCAGGTCTGGCTTTCTACTTGTGAGAAGAGAGACAGTTAAGGCTGGGCACTGGAGCCCAGGGGACTGATCAGGGGAAGTAGGAGGTAGACATGGGAAGGTGGATTGAGAACACATGGATTGTACGTCTTGGGCACAAACCCATGCCTAGGACACTTCTCTGCATACAGCAGGGACCCTTTGTGTTTAGTGGCTGACCCTGTTTGACAGCTCTGGGAAAGAACATCAGGCTGATGTGCCCCTGCACTACTTGTAAAAAATGCAGCTTTCACCACCGCCTCCCCCTCCCCCTGCTTACTCCTCCTGTCACCACCTCCCAAGTAGCTAGGATTATAGATGTGAACCACCATGTGTGTGCCTAATTTGGCTTGTTTTTTTTTTTTTTTTTTGAGACAGGGTCTTGATAAGTTTGTCCAGATTGGTCTTCAACCACAATTCTCTTATCTCCATCTCCCAAGTAGCTGAGATTACAGACATGCACAGCCCACTTGTCCTCCATCTTCTCATTCTTAAAGGTTCCATCCAATTCAGGAAGACCAAGATGGGGGGTAGAATCTGCATTTTAACAAATATCCCAAGATTCCGAGGCACGGAGATAGGCCACATTTTGGGAAACATTGACCAAAGCTTTGATAACTTCCTGGTGGTGAGAAGGTTTGAGTGATAAATCCTGGATCAGTTCTTTTTTTAAATGACAAATAAAAATCATATATATTTATAGTATGCATCATGGTGTTTTGAAATATGCAGTGTGGAACAGTTAAATAAAGCAATTTAACATGTGTATTACCTCACATACTTTTTTTTCACTAGGAACACTTAAAACCTTCTCTTTGCAATTTTCACCTATATGATATACTGTCATTAACTGTCATCACTGGGATTCACAACAGGCCTCTAGAACATATCCAGGTTCAAACTAGGGTTTGGACTCAGGGCTTTCTTGCATCACGCCACCAGCCCTTCTTGCTCTGGTTATTTTGGAGATAGGGTCTTGCTTCTTGCCCAGGCTGACCTGGACAGCAACCTTCCTGTTTTACCTTTTCCACGCAGCTGGGACAACAGGCGCATTTGCAGCTTTTTTCCATTAAGATGGGGTCTTGCAAACTTTTTTGCCTGAGTTGGCCTGGAACCACTGATTCTCCCAATCTCAGTCTCTCAAGTAGCTAGAATTACAGGCCTGGCTTACTATTTCTTTAATTCTTTATACCCCTTGTGGAATTAGAGGTACAGATTTTTTTTTAATTAGACATTGCTTGAATGTCTTTATCTAGTGAAAGAACATAAAATAACTGCTCTTCTCTGGGATTCATTTTCCTTCTCAGCTCAACCTTCCATCATAAAAACAGGAGGTTGGTACACATATTATACTGGGAATTCTGGGTATTTTATTTTTGCATTTTTTTTAAAGCACATGGTATTGTGGCCCTGATAATGCACAGAGTGATCACTGGGACAGTGAGTCACTGGCACCTCCCTGCCCTCTGACAACCCAGGGGCGAGATGAGCCACACAGGTAGAGGGCTGAGCTGGCGGCAGGAACACCTCAGACAGAAAACAGTAACTGGGCCAGACAGGCCCATGGTTTTCACACTTTGAAGGAAAAGTGGGAAATGGAAAATGGCCTCCTTACCTTCCTAGCAAACACAGGGCCTTGCTCAGAAGTTCCTCTGCCTTCCCATCCCTGGACACTGGCTGCCCAGTTCCACAGAGTGGGATCCAGAGAGAAGCTGAAAGCATTCAGGAAAATGAATGTTCTTTGGACTCTGTGGGGGCCTTGTGGTCCGTGCAAGCTGAGAACTTGGGGAGAGTCCTGACTGCGTTCCAGCTGCATCTAGAGCCTTCTAGAGCTATTGGGGGTAGGGGGAGAGAAGGGGGGATATTTTAGCCACTCTCTAAAAATTATATTTCAAAGTTTTTGCCAGTATTTAATGGCACCTCAGAAAAGAGCGAATACATGGTACTCAGCTTTCTAGAATCACCTCTGCTACAGCTACAGAAACTGCAATTCACCTATATTTGTGAAGAACAGAGAGCAGGCTCTGAGGCAGCTGCCACTATCTGGGGATCCCTCAGGCTGTGCAGACCCTTACCCCAGGACCACACAGGAGACAGGAACAGGAGCACCTGAGACTTTCCAGGCCCGACGGCAGCCGCTGGGCTCTAGGCACTGCCTCTCTACCTACTAAGTGCCAGCTGTGCCTTTCCACTGCTTTGACTTTCCCATCTTCCTCTCCAGCCCATGACAAGTCACCTATCCGCAAATGAAGAAAGTGAGGCCCAGGGAGACTAGCATACTGGTCCCAAGTCACAGTTGCTGTTACTGAGCTGTGTGACCTGGGTGCCTAGAACATCCAGGGCCCTAGGTGCGTGAGTGCACAGTGAAGGGTCAGGGAGGGGCTGGGGAGCCGTCCAGGGTGGTGACTCACAGCCCCAGCCCTCACGGCTGTGGGTAGCTCAGAGGTGGAGCACGCACTTCACAAGTTCAAGGTCCTGAGTATCATCCCCAGCACGGAGGCAAAAACCCAAAGCCAGGATAGTGTTCATCTGTGTCCCCACTCTATTTGCTTACTTCTGAAGCTGTGTAAGCCAATTATCATTCATGCCCTACACCAAAGAATGAACTCCACAGTTTTAAACATAAACATTACAAAGAACAAGTGGCCCAGCCCACAGGGAAGACAGCAGTAAGGGACAGCTACAAGGAGCCTTGGGATTTATTTCCTAAGTCACCACTCGGGCATTTTGAGTCATTATTTTAGGGACAGAGACAGAAAACCCAAACATTTCCTCCCTGGTTTGTCACTTGTCATAACACCCAGCGGATGAGCGAGAGCATGATTCTGGGCCAAGTCTGGAAAGACAGGTGGAGCACGCCTGCACTGTGTCAACAAATCCAAACAACCTCTTTCAGACAAAAATGTTCTGCTTCAGAAACTTCTCAAACTTCCATGGCCCTTGATTGTGGTGGAGCTGAACATTTTAGAAACCATTAAAAAAAAATTTGAAAATTTGAAGCACTCGTGGTGGTGTGGGGCTGGGATCGCTGGTCTTTACGAGTCTGTCTTCATTTTGAGGGCCACAAAAATGAGATGGGCAGAAAACTAAGCTCTTTCCAGAGTGGTTTTCCAGACAAAAAACTCAGAAAAAAAAAAAGAGAGAGAATGACAGTGAATGAATTTCAGAGGTGAGAAGGCCATCAAAACATTCTGGTGGCTTACCCCTGTAATCCTAGCTACTCAGGACTCAGAGAACAGCAGGATTGCAGTTCAAAGCCAGCCCAGCAAATAGTTCCCGAGACCCTACTAAAAAAAAAACCATCACAAAAAGGGCTGGTGAGGTGGCTCAAGGTGTAGGCCCTGAGTTCAAACCCCAGTACTGCAAAAAAAAAAAAAGTGCTGATTGAAGTAAAAAAAAAATGCTGATTGAAGTAAAGGACAGGTCTCTCCTACTTCATTTGAGACCTGGTTCAGGTCTGGCCTCTAAGCTCTTTCCCTTCTCTAACCTCACCTAAAGTTGTTCAATGTAGGACTGGGGTATGGTTGGGGCATAGAGCACTTGCCTACCAAGTGAGAGGCCCTGAGTTCAATCCCTAGTACCACTAAAAAGAGGTGGGGGAGGGGAGGGCAGGACTGGTAGTACATGCCTGTAATCTCAACTACTTGGGAGGCAAAGGTCATAGTCACAGGGTATCTGGGCAACAGTACGAAACTCTATCTGAAAGAAACAAACAAACTAAAAGCAAGAGTACGGGGGAGTGGCTCAAGAGGTCGAGCACCTGCCTAGCAAGTATGAGGCTCTGACTTCAATTGCGGGGACACACACATACAAAGGAAGTTATTACAATGTGGAGAACATGCCATAGTATTTTAAATGATCCACTCGCTCATGTTCAACGAGCACCTCTCCAATACACAGTTCAGGGACAGGAAGTGCATCTTCAATGAGAAAAATGAAGACCTGGCAAACATTGTCTTTAGACTCAGGCAAGAAGTATCCTAGCCTTGGGGCAGCACTTTCAAAGGCCACGCCCACAGTCCTCCCTTCTAGAACATTCTCTAGGAACCCAAGACTTCATGATCACCTCTCCAGGTCTGTTGTCCCTGGGTGGACCATGCTGCTAGGTGTACACCCCTATTTCCACGGAACAATGTCTTACTTTGTTGGAGCTGCTGTAACAGGATACATGAGACTGGGTCATTTTTAAACAATAAGAATTTATTCTCATAGTTCTGCAGGACAGAAGGCCAGGTTTGAGGGGTCAACCAATTTGGTGTCTGGTGAGACCATTCTCTGCTCCCAAGATGGCAGCTTCTTGAGGCATCCTCTGGAGAGGATGAATGCTCTATCCTCACAGGGCAGAAGGGATGGAAGGGCAGAAAGAGCTCAACTCACTCCCTCAGGCCTGCTGAAGGGGCTCTCCTCCCATCTGTGAGGACACAGCTCTCATGACCTACTTGCCTCCTGAAGGCCTCGCCTCTTCATACTGAAGCGTTGGCATTAAGCGTCAACATGGATCTTGGAGGGGACCAAAGCATTGTGCACACCCCTGTTTCTATGACAGATGGGCTGAGCACCAGGAACCACCACCCAGTACCACCACATTCTAGTATGGAGCTCCAAGGAGGCCACGAATTCTTCACGACCCCCCACACTCAGGTTCTTGCAGTCCCGACAGAGGTGGCAGAGCCAGGAGTACCTTATGGGCAGACGCTGCCTGGCTTGGAGTGGGAGTAGAAAGGAGACACCGCCCAGCATAAGGAATGTGGCTTTCCACTGGGTCTCTGGTTCCAAGCCCCACGAATGTTGCAGGTAGCCTGGGTGTGTCTTGGCCAGTTCAGTCCCTCAAAGCTCTGTTTCATTCTAATGTTGCCATGGTTGTTACTTATCTGGAGCCAAGAAACAAGTCACCCAAATAATGAAATGCCGAGTTAAGCTTAAAAACAAAACCCTGGAGCCTTGCTAAATAAATAAGTTATGGAAAAAGAAAGTGAGGACTGCAGGTCCCTGTTATGAATTCAGACCCTTTTCCAAGATTGAATTAATTTAAACAAGGGATTTAAAGGCAACAACCATGGACATTGCATCCTTTGTGGTCTTGTCCTGTGTTGTGCTTGTCACTTCTTCTTTTAGAGTCGGCTAATTTAAAATGTGAATAAATGTACAGTTAGGCTGACCCGAATCTCTCTTCTACATTGCTTAAAAGAAAAGATTTACTAAGAAAACTCAGAGGACAAACAAGAGTGCTAGGTTTAATTAAGGAATCAGCTGTTTAAAGGACTCCAGCAGAATATTGTTGGTATGCAAATGAACCATGAATTATAAATGACTCACAGTTTCTTTGAAGGAAGCTAAGCAAGATTTCTTCCTGGAAATACTAGGTAGCATTTTGAGTTGTTAAATGATAGTAAGTTGCCTTTTGTCATCTTCAGGTAATAGGACTGAGTCCTTGAAAAGCAGGTGACAATTCAGAGGCGCTCCCACCATGCCATTCCTTGTCTTCACAATAGGCCTATGATATATTAGGTGTGTGTATTATGGCCATTTTACAGCTGAGATAAAAATTCAATTCTCTTCCCAAATCACCCAGCTAAAGGCTAGGGAGACAAAGACAGGGCAATAGACTGACTTTCAGGCATTTACTACCTCATGTGTTTTTTTTTAAATGCTGTTAATTCTCTAATTTTAATGAGCTCAGACCAGCTTCTTCCTCCAGCTGATCTGAATTTGGTGAGTTTCACCAAAAGAAAACACTATGAAATCTTGCCTAACCAGCTAGCTATTGTGGTGCATTATGGCGGAAGAGAAGGAGAAAGTCATCTTGTGGAATATTCTATCTGCACTGAGGAAGCACTTGCAGAAGAGTATTCTGACTTCCAGATTGTAACGTGGTGTTTATTATGCCTGAACAATGACAAAAATAGTGATGCTTTTGCAACAAAACCTTGAGGAAGCTATGAATAAGTTGGCATTTCTTTTTTTTTTTTTCTTTTGTAGTACGGAGGCTTGAACTCAGGGCTTTCACCTTGAGCCACTCTACCACCCAAATTTTTGTGAAGGGTTTTTGGAGCTAGGGTCTCGAGAAACTATTTGCCCAGGCTGGCTTCAAACCATGATCCTCTTGATCTCTGCCTCTGAATAGCTAGGATTACAAGTGTGAGCCACTGGCACTTGGCTACAAGTTGGCATTTCTTTTGCATGTGGAAATGTTTGTTTTATGTACAGTGGATTATAGCAATGGTGCTATTTAATTAAGAATCTGATGTGGGGAAGGGCAAGTTCATGAAGTTCACCATATTGCAGACAAACAGAAAAGCAAACAAAAGAAACTCATCTAAATGGCCACTTATCTCTCTCCAACAATCATGTTTACGCGGTTTGAGAGATGTTCAGCAGAGGAATTCTATAACTATGTTGTATCTTTTTATAACATTTTTTATGGTAAATTGATCTAACTAGTAACTGTAAATTGGCTTATAAATATTCAAAAAAGAAAAGCACCTTGAACTTGCATGTTTTTGTTTTTAGCACAGTGTCAGGACTTGAACACAGGGCTTTTCGTACGCAAAGTTTGTGCCCTACCACTGAATTCATCCCCTGCTGCCCCTCCCCCAAATTTGACAATAACTAAAGAGACTATCTCCATGTATTAGAAGGATCTAGTAACTTTTAAAATTCCCAATAAAGCATTGACATGTTCTAATCTATGTGAAAGACATGACAGAACCAAAAAGATAAAGAAAGCAGGTGTGAATAAGAAAGAAAAAGTTTGAATGGGAAAAGCAGGCTAAGCAAAGCAGAGAACGGAAAAGGTGACAGAGTGGCCTCTATTCACATCCCCATTCACTCTAGGCAGCCAATCTTTACACCTTTACCTGGAAACCTGGCTCCTCTGTCTCTGCCATGGGTCTGGCTATCTCGGATGGAAGTGCCCCTCCCAGCCTCCCTGAGCCATGTCACCTGGACTGATGCATTTGTTCAGAGTAAGCATTTGTTGAGCATTAACTATGTGCCAGGTACTGGACACACCCATGAACAAGGAGAGCAGGTCCCTGGCCTTTGGGGGCTGACATTCTGGTCAGAGGAGACAGTCTGTGAACAAGTAGATAAGTAACTGCAAGAGATGCAGATGGCTATTTTGTGCTAAGAAGATAAAGTGGGATGAAGCGATTGTGTGATAAAGGGAGAGAAGGCCTCTCTGAGGTCAGGACATCTGAGCAGGGAAGGAGCCAGCCATGGGGGACTCCAGAGGGAGAGCACTCCAGGAGGAGCAAATACAAAGACTCCAGGCAGGAAGGAGTTTGACGCGTTTGAGGATGAAGGAGATGAGAATGAGAACGGGAGAAGTCACAGAGGCCAGGTCAATGTGGATCTTGGAGACCTGGCTAAAAGTTTGAATTCTCTTCCCAGGGGAATGGGAAGTCATTGGAAGATATTAAGTAGGGAAGCAATAAGGTTGATTTATAGTTTTCCACTGGTGGAGACCGAGCTATAGGAAGATGAAAGGAAGGAGAGAGACATGAAAAGAGAGACAATCGCCACCCCATTTCCTGCCCACAGAGGTGAGCACAGGAATAAACTGCGGCCCTGGCCAGGGCTGAAGTCCAGGGCTGCCTAGAGGGAGGTAAGAAGGGTGGACACCTCAGCCACTGTGTGTGTAGAGGGACAATGGCATGGAGGCCGCACTTCCAGACCCTGAGGCTCAGGGCTGTTCGGTTCCTGCAGCTCTTCCTTGGGTTCCACAGCCTTCACTGAAGGGGTGCATCCTGGAGGAGAGGGTGGGAGCAGATGGCCAGAAACAGGGAGCTCACCCTGGCCTGGGAACTAACTGTGGTGAGTGACGTCCCTTATGCCATCTTAAACTCAGTTTGACCCTAGAGTTGTTTGTCTCCCGTAGAGATGGCCTCTCCCAAGGGGAACATCCGGTTTCCCAGCATCTGTGCCAGAACACAAGACCCAGCTCCTGAGTACACCCCTCCCCCACTGCCCGCAATGGGTAACAGACAAGCCAGACAGAAAAAAGTCCCCCCACCCTTTACCAGGACTCTTCTTTCCTATAAACCCCCAGTCTGTAAGTGGCGGTGGGCTCCAGCATGTGCTGATGTGGAGCCTTACAGTGGGGTCTGAGAGGAGGGAGGCAGGGATGCAGGAACTCTGTGACACAGAGGACCCCATGACTCAGGCATGAGGACAGCCACATGGTCTCTGCGCACCCACTTCCCTGGGCAGCTGTGGCTAGCTGTGAACACCACAACGGTTAAGAATGTGAGTTCTAAAAAGTCAGAGTGAATGGGCTGAGGTGTGGCCCAGAGGTTGAGCACTTGCTCAGCATGCAAGAGGCCTTGGGCTCCACCCCTAGCACTGAAAATAAAAAATCAAAATGGTATTTAATCAAAGCAACATAAAAACAAACAGGAGCAGTGCCTTAGTGTGTATAAAATAATGGGACTAAGCAGAATTAATTTAGAAGTGTTTCTCTAAGATACCTGTGTAAGCCAGGCATGGTGATGCATGCCTATATCAGTACTCCAGAAGTGGGGGTGGAGGATCGTGAGTTCAAAACCAGTCTGTGTGGCTTAGTAAGAACCTGTCTCAAAATAAAATACAAGGGATGGGGGTGTAGCTCAGTGGTAGAGCACTTGCCTAGCATGCACAGGCCCTGGGTTTGATGGCCCCTGAGCCCTGTGGAAACTGCAGATGTGGACTGTTTTTAAATAAATGAATAAATAAACAAGTAGGTAGATAGATAGATAAATCTGTGTAAAAAGATCCTGGAAAATTTCTACAAATTCTAATGGGAATTAATACAGATGAGCAAAATCTCACAAGTCTTTATTCTGTGTGGTGTCCTTGTTATGTCAGCATCTAGCTTCATTTCTTGCTTCAGCTCCCAAGTCTGTGTCTTTCCCCATTAGGGTTTAAGGTCCTCAGCCACAGATTGTCCCTCAGGGATTCTGTAGCCCACCCCCTGCAGGGAGCAGGAAGGACAGGGGAGGTGGGAATGGCGCCTGCCTGGGGGTGGGGGTGTGGATTGTTCTTGGTGACTCTAAAGCAATAGATAGAAGTCAGGCGTGGGCGGGGAGATACCCTTCATGTAGAGCGCCAAGGTCCCAGTACCCTTCTGTAGACATCGTTGTCCTTTTCGTGCTGGTGGTCACATTCCCCAGCTCAGCACTGTCACCAGGACACGGAGTCCTTGCAGGGCAGTCACCTGATGGCTAACTGGGACAAATGCTTTCCAAAGGGACCTCTAACCAGCACTGAGCTGTGTGCAAGGTACAGGCAGGGTAAGTGTGGGAAACCATGCTTAGTGCAATAGACTTCCAGCTGGTCCTCCTAGCTCTGCCCTCAGGAGCCAGCCCAAGGGACAGGACCAGGCAGTGATCTGTGGACAACTGCCAGCCTTTCCTCCACCTCTCCTGAGAGCTGGACCCCTCACATGGTCAGGCTTGTCTAGTCTAAGATGACACCTATCTGCAGCACTTCTGTCCTGTATAAAAAGACTTTCGGTGACTTGGTCCCACCAGTTCCCCAGGCCGTATTCTAGACACACCCGTCTTCCCTGCCCCCATCCCAGACACCCAAAGCCAAGGGTGCTAGGAGCTAGCAGCTGAAGTGGCAGCTGGGAAAGGATGACTTGGCCTGCAGCACAGTCACCTGGAGCACTTGCTGGAAATAGAGGTTCCTGCTCCTGCTGGATACTCTCACTCACTGGCTTGGGCCAGGCAGGGCCCGAGCACCTGCCTGCCCCCTACCCACTTCATCACTGGGATGCACTGGCTGGAGGACCGCATGAAATATGGGGCTTGAGGGAGGCTGAGCTGGAGGCCAGGAGGTTGGTATGGAGCTTGCATTATGGGTGAGAGAGGGCAAAGGCCCAATTGTGTAGGAGGAAGAGGAGAAGATGGAATCCAGGGGCAGAGCAGGGAGCAGAGTTCAAGCGAATGGGCTCCGGCTGGGTGGGGGAGAAAGGAAGACAGGTGCATGCCACTGAAGTCCTGCTGGCCTCCAGGCAGCTCCTGCTTCCCCACACTGGCCTCTGAGGATTTGCAGCTCCTCACAGGCATGCATGGAGAAAGGTCCTGGGCTCCCTTTTCTCCCTCTGGCTCCAGCTGGCTCAGCTCCCCTTGGGGACAAGCCAGCGCCACTCCCCATGCTCAGGTTACAGCTCTGCCCTGGCCTCAAACACAGCCTTTCCAAGGCCCACCTGATAAAGTTACCAAATGTGAGGGGTGACAGATTCCTGGAGGAAGACTGAGAGTGGAAAAGATGTTGATCCCAAATGGCTGTCTTTTAGGTCCCAACCCTGCCTGGTGACCACAACTACACCTGACATTTCCATACCCTTCCTCTGCTGGACACAGGGGCTTTGTGACCCTGGACAACTCCTACATTTAGTGTTTTACACAAGGGATGGGGACATACATACCGTGTAAAAATCATCTATTTGTTATTAAGTAGCAGAACATTAATCTTACTCTACAAATGTGGATAATGTCTGGATAGAATGACTCCCTAATTTTAGAGGTATTTGGTAAAGAAGCCCAAATTATTGTGAGTGGGACCATTGAGGCTTAGAAAACCTTTTTACCCCTTCTCCTTGAAACTCATCTATCCCTTGAACTACTTGCCTGTGGGGCCATATTAGGAGAATTCTGGCATAACAGGCCTTGTAGTCATTTAGCTATAATGCTTTGCTAGGGCAATAATTTCACAATAAAAGGAGCTATCTCTTGCCACGTTGAGTAAGCTCTTCACGAGTACGAACATGTCAGGAACCATGAGAGTCTGCGTGGGAAAAGTTGATCTTACTATATTCTAGATTCCACATTCAGGTTGCAAAGAAAACAAGCCAGTGTATCCATTCTCCCCCTCAACACCCTCTCCCACGCAGCCTCACTGTAGCCTCACCATGACCCCTCTGAAGTAGGAAGGGCATCTCCATTTTTATGATAGAAGCAGAGGTTCAGAAAAACTAAGTGATTTGCTCCGGGCCCATACAGCCAGGGTGAGGCCAGCCAGAAGGAGAAACTGTGTCTTGTGGTTCCAAGTACTTTCTCTTAAACATTGCTGCCATTCATTTTGGCTTGTCTCTGTTCTCTTCATTCCTGATTTTCACAAGATCTTACATCTGCAGGGAAAGTGCCCATCTGACAGATAACTTGCATTCTTAGTAATGCTATTTATTCAACTCACCAACAAAGTCAATCACAGAACCTGAAGCCATGAGGGATAAACTGAGTCCATATGACCCTGACTTCACTTTCCACCTTAAGGTTAGTGCAGGCTTAAACCAATGCCTCCCTGGTGGCCTGAGGGGACATCCTGGTGCTAGGGACCTGCTCTGGAATTCAGAGAGGAAGGAATCCCCCCAACTTGACCTCACGTTTTGGGGCTCCCTTTGTGATAGATGCTTCATCCTCAGAGGCACTATGACCAGCCTTAGTGACTACTGGTCTTTTATTTGTGAGTGCTGAACAGCTGGCTTCTGCTTTCTGGAGGGACAGGCAAGTTGACAGGGTTTTGAGAGGGAAACTGAGGTATGGAGTGGAGTGAGCAGTGGCCAGGGAGGCAGAAAAGGAGACCAGGAGAGGAACTCTAGAGTCAAAGCAGAAAAAGGAGACAATGTAGCTTGTGACATACAGTTGTTCCTGTTTCCCCATGAAACCCTCAGTTCAGTTTATGTTACTAATTGATACACTTGGACTTAATAGTGGTGGGGGAGAGGGGCTGGGATGTGACCAGCTGGGCAAGAGGTGAAAATAGGGGCTGCCCATCTCTCTAGTCAAGCACAGGCTGTACGCTAAAGGTTTCACTGGGCAGAACAGGGCCTGGTTCTGGCCTGAATCAGCAGGACATCAGTCTCCCAATCTGAAATGTGTAACAGGACATCCTCTTTTATGTCCATTCCAAACTACTCTTCTCGTTCAAAATCAAATCCAGTTCTGGTGTGGCTCAAGTTGAGCCCTTGTCAGTGTCCAAAATTTTGACTCACAAAATCCACAGCTGTAGAAAACGTAGTTGGTACTATGGTTTGAATATGAAATGCTCCCGTGAAATGCTGGTGGTGCTTTATTGGGAGGTTGTGGAAACTCTAAGAGGTTAGGGTCTAGGCCTGGTGGAGTGGCTCAATCAGTAAGAGCGCCTGCTTACTAAGCGTGAGGCCCTAAGTTCAAATTCCAGTGCTGCCAAAAAAAAAAAAACCAAAAACAAGAAGTGGGGCCTAACTGGAGGAAGTAAGTCACTGGGGGTATGTGCTTAGGTGCTATATCTTGTCCTGCCTTCCCCCACCCCACACATACTTCCTGACTCCCATGAGATAAGCAGCCTCTACCACAGTTTCCCCTTTCTTCCTCCATGATGTTCTGCCTCACCACAGGCCCAGAATCAGTGGAGCCAAGGAGTATGGACTGAAACCATGAGCTAAAGTAAATCTTTCCTCTCTTAAAATGTTTATGTCAGGCATTTTGTCAGTGATGCAAAGCCTGACTAATACACTGGGAAAGGAAGAAGGGTATGATGAGAGTCAGCAAAAATTGTGGATCCTGGCAGTTTTGGGAAATGAATTACACTGTTACAAGACTGAAACTTAGCCATGGAAAGAAGCTATTCTGCAGAAAATATGATGAAGAATTCCCACTTGGCACAATAAACAACCACAAAGAGAGACTTGGAAATACATGGACCTTCCAGTGGTATAAATTCTAATGCTGATCACCACCCAGCTGAAGTAGCCTACAATATCAACAGCAATTAAGCAGCAGTGGTGGCATTCATCATTAGTTCAAATGCACCCCAAAGTTACTGAGCACTATTCAGTGTCCCCAGTCCTTTCCTAGCTCACATACAAACCCATTTTCTGTCTTTGTGGGTACCCATGGGTGCTCCCCTCTTTGACAGCAAGACTAAACAATGTTCTCAGTAAAGCTCTTCCTGTTTGTGTCACATATACCCCATCCTGTTTAGCTAAGGGTATTCTGTGTAGAAATACACCGAACATTACAATTCGTAAATCTAACTAGAACCTGCCACCCCTCAGGGCTTCATCTGTAGAGGTAACTAGGTTGTTTTGTTTTGAAAAGAAATGTCATTTTAAAAAACCCTCCATTTTTATCTGCTATCACTTAGATTTCAGGGTACATTTTACTTCTCATTTCACTTGACATATGAGAAAATCGTTGCATGCCAGTTGAGCTGTAAGGTGAACCTGACTGTGATAACAGGACACAGCAAAGACAGCAGGGTCAGCTGACCAGTGTTCTGTTCTCTGCATGCTATATCCACTGATAGTCTTTGTTCTCCAAAGACTATCAGATTATTACCAGGGTCCAAGTGTACCTTTTGACAATCTGTAAGGAAACCAACAAATGCATTTGGAATAAATGGATTCAAAGAGATAGATTAATATTTGTAATGAATCCCAGACAGACAGCTTTGCATTGAACAATCAGCCTAAATTTGAACAGTTCTTCCTTTTCTCATATGGGCTTGGAAATTCTTGGGTGGGTGGGGAAAATGTTTTACATAGGAAATGTCTGTTAAAATCTCTAGTCCTACTAGGTCAACTCTATCAGTTAGGACGGGCTACATCTGCTATAGTAACAAACAGTCCCATAATTTTAGGATTAATACAACGTGTTTAATTATAGCTCACATCGTATCTTCTGTGAGTTCAGGCAGCTCTCTAGGGCAACTGTCCTTGGGTGTTGATTCAGCATTCCACTCAAAATTATAGCTCTGTATCAGCATCTGCTTCCCTGATTGCCATAACAGGGGAAAAGCAATTAAATACTTCCACCTGGAAGTGACATGGCTCATATTTAATTTGCAAAAGGAAGTGCGCTGAGCTCTAAGCAGGCCAATTGAAGTTATTCTTATAAAACAAACCATCCCAAAACTTATGCTTTGAACAATAAAATTTATTATTTTGCATGATTCTGTGAGTTGCTGAACAACTCTTTTGCTGGTTTTGACTAGGCTCACTCAGAGAACTGTATTTGGCTGGATGATTGGCTGGACTAGAAAGGTCAAGATGTCCTCAATTATATGAGTAGCCGTTGGAGCTGGCTGTCAGCTGGGTACCTTGGTTATTTTCCATGTGGCTTCTCATCTTCCGGTAGGCTCAGCTCACCTCCTTTCATGATGATCTCAAGAAAATAACCAAGAAGATAAAGGACAAAAGCTGCAAGATCTCTTGAGTCCAGATTCTAGGACTGTGTAATACTCTGCCATGTTTCACTGATCAAGGCTAATTGCAAAGCCACCCAGACTCAAGGAAGAGCACGTGGTCTCTTGGAGGAGTTACAAATACGATAACCACGTGTTTTACTTATTAAAGTAGGTACACATTCAGCTGATTCTTGTTATCTGTGGCAATGTTCTATAAAGTCATCACAGACACTGAATTAGAGAATACTGAACCATTCATTGTTTCTAGGGGAAGTACAGGGTTAGTTTTCTTCAAGCTTATAGTCACAACATTTCCATCAACTAGCCGATATGCAGTCTTGTTTTGTGTGTGTGTTATTTAAAGACATTCATAAACATTGAACTCACAGCCAACAGCATTGTGACTCATGCCTGAACAAAACTTATCCAGAACATGTATTTTCCCCCAAAGCGACATCGTGAGCTTAGGTACATCAACATTACATCTTTATGTTGGGAAACAGCAAAGCATAGACTCCCAAATGTACACCTGTTAGCAATACGAGAGCTGAAACAAAGGCAAAACATTGCTTTGTCATACCAACACAGACCAATGTGTTAGCAACTCAAATTTTTCATCACTCTGAGTGTCCTTTGAATGACCACGAAAGAAGCATGAGATTATACATGAGTTCTAATAAGTAGGTAAATGTACAAATACAAAATCCACAAATAAAGAATATCAACTGTACAGAGAAGAGGCAAAAAAGACAATGGTGAATAATGGTGATTTCCGACACGCCCATTCATGGGAAAACAAGAAGAAGAAATGAACATTTATGGATCCCTTATGTTTAGGCCTTATGCAAGGCCTCATTTAATCTTCACTAAATTCTATGAAATAGTTATGAATATCATTTTTAATGCTGCTGGGTTTGCTAGTACTTTATTGATAAGTTTTGCTTTTTATAATTTATTTCTGGGGGTGGTACTGGGGTTTGAACTCAGGGTCTTGGTCTTGCCTCCAACCCTTTTTGCTTTAGTTATTTCTCAGATAGGATCTCATGTTTTTGGCCTAGGGCTGGCCTCTGTCCACAATTCTCCTACTTGTTGGGCATGCAACATCATGTCTGTCTTGTATTTGTTGACGTAGGAATTTCACTAACTTTTTGCCTGGGCTGGCCCACTGTGATCCTTCCAATTTCTAATTCCCATGTTGCTGGGATTAGAAGTGTGTGCCAATTTTCCTGGTCCCTATTCTAAGTCTCTCTCTCTCTCTCTCTCTCTCTCTCTCTCTCTGAACTCAAATCAGGTGCTCTACCACTTCAGTGATGCCTCCCTTCTTTTTCATATCCATAAGGGATGTTGGTCTTACAGTTTTCTTGTGATGTGTTTGTCTAGCTTTTCTATCAGGGTAGTACTGTCCTACTGGAATGAATTAGGAAGAGTTTCCTCCTTGTGTGTGTGTGTGTGTGTGTGTGTGTGTGTGTGTGAAGGATTTGTGTTAACTCTTCTATAAATGTTTGGTAGAATTCACTAGGAAAGGTATCTGGTCCAGGGCTTTTCTTTGTGGGAAAATATCTGACTACCTATTCCATTTTTCATTATAGGTCTAGGCAGATTTTCTATTTTTTCTTGAGTCAGTTCTGGTAGTTTGTGCCTTTTAGGAATGTGTCCATTTCATCCAATATAATTGTTCACAGTATTCCCTTATAATCCTGTGACATCAGTGTAATATCCACTTTTTCATCTTTGATCTTAATAATTTGAGCTTTTTCTACTCTTTTCTTAGTCAACATAGCTAAAGTCTTCTATCTTTTCAAAGAACCAACTTTTAGTTTTGCTGATTTTTTTCCACTTTATTTATTCCCACTTACCTTTGTTACTTCCTTCTTTCTGCTTGCTTTTAGTTTGATCTTCCTTTTCCTCATTTCTTAATGTGAAAACTTAGGTTATTGATTTGAGAACCTTCTTGTTATTATAATAATTCACTGCTCTAAGTTTCCTTCTAAGCATTGCTGCATCCTACAAGATTTGGTATGTTGTTTCCATTTTCATTTATATTAATGTCTTTTCTAATTTCTCTTGTTATTTCTTCTTTGACCCATTGGTTAGTTAGGAATGTGTTGATTATTTCTACTTATTTGTGAATTTCCCAAATTCTCTTTGTTATTGTTTTCTAATTTCATTTGATTGTGGTTGGAGGACATATTTTGTGTGATTTCAATCCTTTTAAAATTACTGACACTTGTTTTATGGCCTAACATATAGTCTATCCTGTGAAATATTCATGCACACTTGTATTTTGCTATTTTTGGGTAGAGTGTTATGACCTAGTTGGTTTATAGGGTTGTTCAAATTTCCTGTTTCCATGCTGATCTTATGCCTTGTTTTTATATTCACTATTAAATATATATATATATTTATTTCACTATTGAAAGTGGGGTATCAAAGTCTCCAACTATTATTGTTGAATTTTCTAATTAATTTTTCAATTCTGTTAGTTTTTGCTTCACATATTTTGGGACTCAGTCAATAGATGCATATATGTTTGTGACAGTCTTAACTTTTTTGAAAGGTTTTATCATTTTAAAATTCCCTTTTTTCTGTGGCAACAATTTTGTCATATATTAGCATAGTATAGTATAGTAATATAATGTAATTATAATAATACTATATTGTGGGGAGTGGATTATGAGAAGCCTATGAGAACTTGACAAAAGCACAGTTGTGCTCAATGATCTACAGGCTGAGTTTGGCACAGCCCCAGCCGCAGAAGAGAGCAAGAAGGCAAAATGCAACTCAGCTGCTTTTCCTCAGTTGTTTACATCCAGAGGAGTGGAGAGCAGGTTCCTCTTGTCACAATGTCACACCCCTCCACTAGAGCTGTTGCTCCACCTCCTTGTTTACCACTGGATATAAAAGACTGGCTAAAGGAGGTTATGTAGTTTTTTTGATGGAGGGTTTTTTGATGGGGGATGGATGGTGGGCTGCTTGAGAGAATGACGCTGCTGGTGCACTGCTGAGTTATGCTAGAGATTAAAGGGTATATGGGATGGTGCACATCTGCACCAAGAACTTTATACATAGGCTTTAGAAAAGCTAACCTAAAGAAAAGCTAAAGAGAACATGGAACAGTGCAAGGCTAAGGACCAAGACTTTAAGAGTTATGCTAATACAGTTTTAGTGGCTGCTGTTGTTTGTCTGCAAGTCTGAGGGCAAGACTTTTAGAGAGAACATGGGACAGTGCAAGTCTGAGCACTGAGACTTTAAGAAAGCAAGTCTAAGGAAAGACACTTTAAAGAATAGAAAAGAAGACTTTAGAAGCAAGGTTTTAAAGAATAGTAAAGCAGCAAGGCCTTAAAGAATAAGAGAAAAGAAGCAAAGTGAAAGAAGAGAATAATAGAGTAAAAAAGCAACGAGGCTGTTGTGTGTCTCCATCCAAGTGCCCAACACACCTGACCCCTACTTTGTACATGTCTGTCTGTCTATCCTTCATCCTTTCTGCATCTACAGTTGCCCCTAGTTAGCCCAGTTAGGTTGGTAATAACAGGAGCAAGAAAAAGCTCCACTATATTATAGTGTTATAATGCTATTATATTACATAATATAGTGATAATATAATTTATTGTGTAATATTTTATCTGAAAGTAGCATAACTATCCCAGATCTCTTTTGCTTATTGTTTACATTGTGTATCTTTTCCCATTGTTTTATTTTCAGCCTGTTTGTGTCTTTGGATCTAAATTGTGCCTCTTATAAAGAATACATAATTACATCATATTGTGTGTGCCTCTGTGTGTGTGTGTGTCTGTGTGTGTTTAATTCACTCTGCCAGCATCTGTTTTTTTAATTGGAGTGGTTAAGTGCTAACCTTATTGAGAATACTTTGTATATGATGAGTTTCTTCTCTCTTGCTATTTTCAAGATTCATTCATCTTTTGACAGTTTGATTTTGAAGTTTCTAGAACTCCACTTATGCATATATTGATATTCTTGGAGTGACCCATGCAAGTCTTTGAGGCTATTCATTTTTCTTAATTCTTTCTTGTTCTACTCTTGAGTCTGGATAACTTCAACTTACCTGTCTTCAAGTTTGCTAATTCTTTTGTCTGGCTGCTCACATCTTCTTTTGAGCTCTTCTAGTGAATTTTTCATTTCAATGCTAGACTCTCTATTTGGCTGTTTTTTCAAAAAGTAATTTCTGGGCTAGGGTTGTGGCTCAGCAACAGAGCCCTTACCTAGCATGCACAAGGCCCTGTGTACAATCCCCAGCATGAAAAAAATTCTTCGTAATTATGTCTAGTGAGATATAATTCCCACAATTTGCTTGAGTTCTTTAGACACGGATTCTGTTAGTAATTTAATATATTTAAAATAATCAATTTTATAAGTCTTTGTTCAAGCCAGTGCTGGTGACTCATGCCTATAATCCTAGCTACTTAGGAGGCAGAGATCAGAAGGATCCTGGTTCAAAGCCAGCCTGGGAAAATAGTTTGTGAAACCCTATCTCAAAAAAAAAAAAAAAATCACAAAAAAAGTGCTGTTGCTCAAGGTGTAGGCCCTGTGTTCAAACCCCAGCACTGTTAAAAAAAAAAAAAGTCTTTGTTCAGTAAGTCTAAAAAATCTGGGCTTCCTCAAGGACAGTATATTGACTGCTTCTTTCCTGTGTGTGAGCCATACTTTTAAAAAATTTGCTTGCCTGGTAATCTTTGGTTGAAAACTAGACATCTTAATTAACACAATGTGACAACTCTGGAAATCCTATTCTCTGCCCTCCTCAGGTTAGTTTTGATGTTACCAAGTTTTTGTATGTTTGTTCAGTGACTCTTCTGAACCCTGCTTTCTCTGCTGAAGTCTCTCTGTTCAGTTAGTCTAGTGGTAAGTGACTGAATAGACAGAGATTTCCTTCAACACCTGGAGCCTGTCTTGGTCTATGGCTCTGTGTGAGCGTTGGAGCATGCTATCAAAACTGAACTAGGTGGTTGACAACTCTGCTTCAGCCTTTGCTTGTGTTTTTCAGAGAGATTGGAAAAATGGGTCTTTATTTTGGAGGCTATGAATTCAACTAAAAACCAGGAGTTTATTACTGCCACATTCATTTTACAGGTGAAGAACCAGATTTAGGGAAATTCAATAGTTTACCCCAGGATACTCAGGTGGTACACAGTAGCCCTAGGATTCGAACTAGGTGACTTGACCTTAAAGCCTGTGCTCTTTTATGGGGAGAGGAATTGACACAGGATCTCACTATATAGTCCAGGCTGGCCTTGAACATTCAATCCTCCTGCCTCAGCCTCCCAAGTGCTGGGAATATAGGCAGGTGTGGGCCACCATGCCTGGCTCTAAGCCTGTGCTATAGCCACTTTGTCTTATTGTTGAGGATATTGAAGTTTAGAGGTAATGCAACTAGCAAGTGCAGATTTGTCTGGCCCCAAAGCTCATCCCTTTCCACACTCTTTGCCCAAACTACCTGTTTTATTCTGGTGAGCCACCAGGAGGATGAAGAATGGAGCGCAATGTTCAAGCTGAAAATATCTGGTAGAGGTCCATGAAAATAACTAAACAAAGCATAGAGTCCTTTAAACATGCCAGTCCAATGATAAATATCTGAAGGTCAGCAAAGAGGCCAAGATCATAGATATTCCAAAAAGAGCTACTAAGGAACAAACATGTGGAACTTGCTTGTGTCTGGAGCAGGATTAAGGAATCTGTTAGGTACAGGCTGTGAACTGCTATTAAGAAATCAGTATTACAAGTGGCAGTCTCCAGTGCAGCTTTGAGTGCCTTTGGTTTTGCTTTCCTAGTAATCTCCTAGACTCCCAGTCCCCCTCCAACCAGTCCATGGGTCATTATCAGTCCCTTCCACCCACATGCTGCTCTAAAATGGGGTGAGGCCCAAGTTAAGCCCAGGTCTTATGGCTCCATTGAGCCCACCAAGGTCTAAAAGATGACTCTAGCGTCTGCTTAACTCGCTCATTGCTTTTCTTGCTTTGTTAATTTGTTTCCTTCACTTCGGATTATCCTAAAGCTGAGTTAATTGAGAACTGGATGTATTCATGCATATTGTAATTACAGAGTCAAGAAAAAAAATTCAGTTTGACTGGAACTCCCTTTCATGTCCTCAAAGGATACACCCAAGAGAGGGTGTCAATGGAATTGCAGTGTGGTGACTAAGGCAGTCCCATTCATAGCTGCCCAAAGATAATCCACTGGTCTGTGGTTTGAATTCATTACAAAAAAACAAGATTTGGTTCCAGTAGCTGGAGTAATTTTAGCAATCTAATGGTGTATGCTTAAATTACCAAAGTGAAACTCATAGTTAGACCTTGAGGCAGCTGCTATCTCTTTCCTCCGTCACTACTGGAGTCGCCTCACTGTTATTAGCACAGTGGCCCCACTAGTAAGTGCTCCCTCCCCAAACCTGCTCTGGTGGCCCCTACCTGACCTCTCTCGATACCCTTCCCTGCACACACCTGTCCAAAACAGGCATGGGAACAGCTCTAGCTTCTGCCTTTGTCCTCCACGTGAACTTTTTCAAGTTTCCCCACTCATCTTTTTTTAACTTCACACATGGAATCTTTCTCCATACAATAAAGTTAAGAGATTTATCATGAGAATACCAGACTTCAGTTAATTAAAAAAATTTGATTAAACATATTATTTTTAGATAATTATAGGTTCACATTCAGTTGTAAGAAACAATATAGAAAGATGTGATGTGTACTTGTACCCATGGGATTTTTTCCAGTGATAGCATCTTGAAAAACTATAGTATGTATCCTATCATAACCAGGATATTGGTGTTTTTACAATCCATAGATGTTAATCAGATTTGCCTGTATTACATGTTGTGTGTGTGTGTGTGTGTGTGTGTGCATGTGTGTGTGTTTGGTTCTATACTATTTTATTAAAATAGTATAGTATAGAAATGTGTATCAGTCACCATTTCTAATGTTGCCTTTTTATAACTCACCTATTTCCCTCTTGTTCTCTTCTCCATCCTCCTTCCATACTAATAGGTTCTATCGCTATAGTTTTTTGGTTTCAAGAACATCACATAAACCAGGTGTAGTGGCATGCACCTATAGTCCCAGGAACTTGGGGAGGCTAAGGCAGAAGGATTGTTTGAGCTTAGGAGTTTAAGACCAGGCTGGGGAAAATTGTGACGCCCTGTCTCAAAAACAAAAAAATGTCACAACCAGGTACCTGTGGCTCACACCTCTAATCCTAGCTACTCAGGAGGCAGAGATCAGGAGGATCAAGGTTCAAGGTCAGCCAGGCAAAATGAAAGTGAGATCCTCAATAATATCCAACACAAAAAAGGGCTGACAAAGTGGCTCAAGTAGTAGAGTGCCTGCCTAGCAAGTGTGAGGCCCTTAGTTCAAGCCCTAGTACTGCAAGGAAAAAAAAAAGTCTTATAAATGAAATCTTAAAACATGTAACCTTTTGTAATTGGCGTTTTTCACTTGGTCTCTCTTGAAACTCATGCAAGTCCTTCCATGTAGCAATAGTTTTACCCCCTTTTGTTGCTAAGGAGTATTCCAAAGTATAGATATAACAGAGGTCATTTAACCACTCACCCAGTGAAGGATATCTGAATGGTTTCTGGTTTGCATCTACTCTGAATAAGGCTGCTGTGAACATTCATACACAGGTTTTTGTATAAGCACAGAATATTTTTATTTTCCTGGGATAAATACCTCAAGTGTACAACTGCTGGGTTGTATGATAATACAAAATTGCAATTGGGTTGCAATTTTTTCATATAAAAAAAGCCTACCAAAATGTTCTCCAAAGTGATTGCCCCACTCCCAGCAGTGTAGGATTGTCTCTGGGTCCTGGTGAGCAGTTGGTATTGTCACTATTTTAAAATTTACACATTCTAATGTATGTATAGTAAAATTTCATCATGGTAATTTAATTAAAAAAATAATCTGTACATTCCAGCTTTTGTTACTGATTATTTGTACAGTGCTTACAATATTTTTTGCAAAAACTTCTTTAATATATAACCACTGTGTGACCCCTGGAAAAACCCCAACATTATTTAACATAATTCCACTTTATTTGCCAATTCACATTTTTTTCATTATATCCAGAATTCTCTCTATGCCTGCTTTTAACACATGGCTTGATGTCAGGTTTCACCTAATGAAACCTTTTAAATAATTGTCAACTCAAAAGTTGACAATTCATGTTCTACATGAATAATGGCGTTAGTGGGCCACTCTGGCCATCACAGATTTCTTACAAAGGGAATTGCTTTGTCCACATACCAACTATGGTTCCACATTCATGAAATATTTTTTGTCAAGAAATTAATCTATGAACGCTGGGCACCAGTGGCTCATTCCTGTAATCTAGCTACTTGGGAGGCTGAGATCAGGAGAATCTAAGTTTGAGGCCAGCCCGGGCAAATAGTTCACAAGAGCCCATCTCCAAAATAATCACAGTAAAGAGGACTGCAGGCATGGCTCAAGTGGCAGAGTGCCTGCTTTGCAAGAACAAAGCCATTAACCCCAGTCCCACCAAAAGAAAAAAGTTAAGCTATGAAAAAATAGACACCTGGCTATATCTTTTTGAGAATTAATTTAGGCCACCTGTCTCACTCTGATCTACAGGCTGCCTCGTGGATTCCTAGACTCTCTGTAACCCAGGCCCCACCCTGTCTTCAGGCCCTTGTGCTTATACCTGAGGGGAAGAAAAGATAAGATAGGAGGTTCAGTGTCCTGGGCTGGACTCATTTGTTCCTGAGAGATATCTTACATTCTTAGCAGAAAACCAAAATATCTTGTTTTAAAAAGAGTAGAGACCAAATTGCTGGCCGGTTACAACCAGGAATGTATACCATTAGATCTGCGTGTGGCCTGTACTCTCTTTGTCCCTATTGGGAGATTCTAGAGCGTTAAGAGGAAAATGAGAAAGGTCTAACAAATAACATATCTACTTGGGCTTTCCTTTGCTGATTTTGTGTGTGCATGTGCGTGTGAGTATCACACACCACACACATATACCCAACAAGTGGCTTAGTCTAATAGCCCTACAATAATCAATCCTTATAGATTACCAGGGAGTTTCACTTAGTCTTGCCAGCAAAGCGACTTCTACAACGACTATAAATAGCAGGCACGTGCCTAGTAAGCACTTCAGCTATTTATTTTTTTAATAGGGGATTCTCATGTTACAAGGACATCACAGATTACTGAATAATTTATTTAATGGTAGATTATATGGGTTTCACTCTGCCAATGAGCTCATTCCCAATGTCTAAAGGAGATAAGGTGAGCAAAAGCTATAGAGTTCAGGCTTATGTGAGCTCTGTTTATTTATCAGATACCTGTAACTATTAAAGCCATATGTATGTATTTTATGTAATATTGCCTCAGCTGCAAAGGCCATAGATATAATGGTGGCCCTGCCTTATTATTGACATTTGGCTAATTCATAACAATGAATATAACGCACAGCGTGAGAAACACAGACTAGAATAATAAATAACCTTCTCTACACTTGGCGATTTTAACAAAGGACTGTGATATAGAAGGGTGTGTTTGTTCTCTACAAAAAATACAGGGAAACGACATGGAGAAAAAGTCAATGAAAGGATGTTAGAGTTGGAAAATGGAGATAAGAATGACCTGGGCTGGAGGAATGGCTCAAACGGCCAGAGCACCTGCCTGGCAAGTCTGAGGCCCTGAGTTCAAACCCCAGTACCACCAAAAAAAAAAAAAAAATCATAATAAAAAGGAAGAACAATCTGGAAGGACGCTTTTTTTCCTGTGAGCTTCTGTTGTTATTATCTTCTCAATGATTTGGAGCAAAAAGCAATCACAATTAAAGCTTACAGAGCTTAGACATTCTACCTTTAACTCTAGTTCTCAGGAGAGAACTCTGTAAATTTAGGCGCACTTTTCCATCGTCTATAATTTTAATGACAATGACGTTTATTTTAAAAGAAAATTTAAATTTGGCAATAGGAAGAGAGTAAAAAATTTAAGTCACATAACATCAAAGGAAATTCATGCGACCAAAATTAGCAAAAACTGCTTGGTTTTATTTAGTAAGCAGGGAAATGAAAATTAAACTCATCATGAGATAGCACTACACTGAAATTTTAAAGTTTGGGAGGATGGAGTACTATGGAAACTATTGCTAGTGGGAGCTTAAATAGAGGCAAGAATTTTGGAAAACACTCACCCTTATCTACTAAGGTGTGATTCATACAGCCTATTAACAATTGGAGAAATTCCACTGTGGGAAAATTCCCTGGAGGTAGGTGTATATGTGTATCCTGTGAACCAGGGTATATACGGGAGTGTTTATAGAGCCATTGTTCATAATCACCCCAAGCTGGAAATCCTCCAAATGTTCACTAACATAGAAAGAGTAAGGAGTAGAGTAATAGAACAACTGCACTTTCAGCAGCCCACAGATGAATTTCCCATAGTGTTGAGCAAAAGAAGCAAGATGCAAGTTCATAGAGTGAGGGCCCATTGGCATAAGGCTCAAAACCAGACAAAACTACACTAGACTGATTAGGGTGGTACATATGGATGGCAAAGAAAATAAAGGAAGGAGATTGTTATCAGAAAAGCCAGAATGGTGGTGGGTTACTTTTAGGGGAGCAAGAGGACTGTGACCAAGAAGACTGAAATGTCTGCACACTGAGAATGCAGTTTTGTGGTTTTGTGGGTTTTCATTTTATAATTATTCACTAGACTCGATATTTATGTTTAATATACTTTTGCATATGTATGTTATATTTCATTTATATATACTGCTTTCTAACCATACTGCTAAATACTGAAAGATCAAGATCTTAAAAAGAGGCCAGGTGCCAGCGGCTCATCCCTGTAATTCTAGCTACTCAGGAGCCAGAGATCAGGAGGATTGTGGTTTGAAACCAGCCTAGGCAAAATAGTTTGTGAGACCCTATTTCAAAAATATCCAATGTGAAAAAGAGCTGGTTGAATGGCTCTAGTGGTAGAGCACTTGCTTAGCAAGTATAAGGCCCTAAGTTCAAACCCCAGTACCACATACACACACAATCTAAAAACAGAAACTCCTTCAATTTATTATCTTTGAAAAATGAACTTGAAATATTCCACTGAGTGGAAGGAACATTTAAAACAATAAAGTGCATCTTCCATACAGTGTACCCAGAATTCTGCACTATGTTGTTGGAAACATGGCACAGAGGAGTGAAAGGGCTCAGGGCCTCTCCTGCAGCTGGGTGAGGACCTTGTTCCTCATCTGTAAAAAGCCCAGGTCAATCCGAGCGCCTGTGACAGTCTTTCCTAATACATTCTTGGGAGTTCTTTGTGGGAACTTTAACTTTTCTAAATAAAAAAATCATTTTCATTTTGACAAGAATCTTATGAGCATATTCTGGGTCCTCATATATCCACTTTATTTATGATCCCATTGGGATTAGATGTGCTATCTTCATTGTCTTGAGCCAGCAAGAAGAAAACACAGGTGACCTTACTGAGTACAGTGTGCATTTGCCAAGTGGCCTCATGGAAGGCTCACTCACAAGCCGAGCTTTCCCAGGAGCGTGGAGACAACATTGAGTGAAATGTGAGTCATGGGATGCAACAGACACAGGCATGCCTGGCCTAAAGATCCAACTCAATTCCTGAGTTACAGAGCAACGTGCAATTTACTCCACAAAATCTCACCATCTGTCTTGTTACATTGACATTGTTAATTTGAGTGATATTGATTTTATATTTGGTTTGTGAAAATCAGGAGTTGGTTTGACTTTTGAGTTGTAGAAAACTTAAAAACCGGTGGGACATTTGCCCAGATTAATGAGTGTTGTATTTAACTAACAATCTTATGAAAATAATTTACACCAATACTGGGAATCCTTGCAATTTTCCTCTTGGGGAGATGCCACACATCACTCAAATCTGAGTCACACTGAATTCCATGATTTCCACTCACCCTCCTGTGATTCTGTTTCTATTTTGGAAGTCAAGCCCTTTCCAAGGTGAGTGGCAGAGACATCCCTGGTGCTGCCAGGACTCGCTCCTCTCATCTATAGCAGGGGCTCTTAATGGCAGGAGATATGGTCCACTGGGAGGACTCAGTTGTCGCAAAGGAAGTAACTAATCAGTAGAGGCCAGGGCTGCTAAACACCCTACAATGCACAAGACAGTCCTCACAGCAAGGAGTGTCCAGGCCATAAGGCTTTGGGTGCCCAGGCTGAGAAACACTGACTCTGCTCTCCGGTGCCAACGTCCATGAGAAGGAAATATGTGTGTTTGCTCCTGGTTAATCAGGGTAAGCAGCAGTTTTCTTTCACTGCCTGACTCTGCACCTGTTTCCTTCAACACAAGAGAATCAGATAAACAAGAAAAAACAGCCCCTCTGCTGTGAGGTGGACTGCAAGACTGGCTTTATGTAAGGATGGAGTTGGAGGCAGTGCCAAGCAGCTTGTTATTTTTCTTTTTTTTTGAGGTGCCTATTCCTGGTCCACCATCCACAGACTGACTTTCTATCCAGGGAGCTGGGGCCTATATTTGTAGCTGGTCATTTCAGGGGACACACTCCAAAGTGAACAACTCTCTACCAGAACCATTGAAAACAATATTTAAACAAATGTTTAGGAGAGCTTCAAACAGGTGAAAGTGGTTTAGAACACCTGAGAATCTGTATCAATCTCCAAGGTTGACCTAGAGGCCCACGCAATTGTTTGTCTATGAACCTGTGAAGACTGTTGGCTGCCTCTTTGCCACCTGGGCCCAGTTTATGTGGCTGTGGATTATGTAATTCCTACATTTATTCGCATAGATCCTGCCATCTGTTCCTGGGTTCAGTCCCATCTCTACCCAACACTTAACTCCTTAAAACTAGAATCTTCTGCACTTTTGTTGTCACTGGTAGACCCCCACACCCCACCCTCCTGCCACCAAAGCATACTCAATACAGTGCCTGCTCTGACGATGAACCATAAAAAATCAGCAAGGTAAAAAGAGCCCAGGTGAGAGTGAGAGCAACAGCTTCCTAGATATCCTCCCACCATGAGCTCCTCCCCTCCATCACGTTTTGCTAGTGGCCAGAACCCAGTCACCACCAGCCCCTCTCTGTCTTAGAAACATTAGCATCTATAGCTTTCTCCTCACAACAGCACAGCCCTCAATTTCTAGGACCAAAAAAGGAAATGTGCTCTCATTCACCAGGTCTGGGCATGCTTCCTGAAGTGAAGATGGGGCCAGGGATCTGAGCATTCCTCTCTATTCCGTCCTCCTGCACTACACCCACGCAAGGTCACAGAGACGGCCGTGGACTTGGCCCACCCTGACAGCACTGATAAGAGGGAGACTGTTGGGTGCCGCACATCCTAAGATCAACCCCAGCCCTAGCCCAGCCCTCCTTCACAGCACATATCCTGAAGTCTTTGTAAACAGAAACATGGGGTACCTTTAGCACTCCATGAATGCCCCAGTGTGTAGCAAATAGGGCCCCTGTTCAGTGGTCTGGATTTTAGGGGCTGCTCGGCACCCACATCTGAGAGGAGGCTGGAGCTGCTGAGGGCACAGGCTCTTCTCAGCACACACAGCTGCGAACCTCCTCTCCCCATGGCTGGCTCTGGTGGGCTCCCCTCCTCCTCCTTTGGCCTTTGAGGCATCTCCCTCCTCCAGGCCCCTGGGTCCAGCACATACCAGGGCTTATGTGATATCCTAGGAGCACTGTATGGATCAAGGCAGCCCACTGGAATAAGGACTTAAACTATGGCAAAAGAAGAAAGCAGAATGGAAGGCCAGAGAGGCTCAGCACTAGGAATCAGGGGTAAGGCCAGGTCACAAAGTGGCTGGCCCATCATGGGGCCACAGGCTGGAAGGGTGACAAGAACAGGAAGCCAAGCAGTAGAAGACAGGTTAATGGGGGACAGCAATACCAGGTTGGACCCTGCTTTTATGGGGTCCAGGTGATCTTTTAGGTCTGGGGTGGAGTGAAGGAGAAGATTGGCTTCCCAACATTAAAATGAATATGTGAAAGAAAAAAAAAAAAGGAAGAAAGAAAAGTAGATAAATGGGTAAGACTGGCAATCTTTCAGGTCCGTCTTAGGATGCTCAGACTTGGTTGTGGGGGGAGATAAGGAGAAGTTGTGATTTCCCCCACCTCACTCTAACACAGACATAGTTTTGTTGACCACAATAAACAGTCTCTAATCAGATTTTCAAATTCTTTGGGTCCCACGTGGAAGTGTTGAGGCAGGACATGTGGCTGTAGTAAGGTGGGTAATGGCATTCATTAAAGGTTAGGGAAGACGGTTACGAAAGGCCATGGTGGGGCCGGGTGGAAGCAGGGAAGCAGAGAGAGCATTTTCCTCTTTCCAGGAGCTTTCAAAACCTATGCTAACCTAATGGGAAGGGAAGAACCTGGTGACTCCTAACCACCAATAATCGATGACTAGGGAGGGGCACTGGTTGTCCCCTGGGCCAGGTAAGTTTTTCCCACACCAGAGCAATGAATAACTTACACACATTTGTAGTTGAAAAGAAGGCTCAGAGAAAAAGAAGAATGTTCAACCTGAAATACAATGTTAAGTCATATAATACAATATTAAGTCATACATGTTCTAAGAGTCCCAAACTTTCCCTAAGTATAGCCTGCCCTAGCGTGGACTCAATGGATGACTCCATCCTGGCCAAAGCATTAAGCAAGACCCCACCTCAGTGGAGGAAATGGTTAAACTTGGCCTTACATCTGGAGTGAACCAGAACCTAACTTTAGCTTCTATGAGAATATGCAAAACCCACCCAGGGCCACTTCCTCTTTACATGGTGCACCTGTGCGTATTTGCCCGCCTGTCCTCCTTGCTGGCTGAAAACCTCCTGGACTCTCAAACTCCTTGCTCCTTTGGCAACCAGCCCTTCCCCCACCTCCTGTTCAGAGACAAAGCCTCCCTTTCTGCCTCTGCTCTGGTGGGTAGGCCATGGCGAGCAAGGGCCTCACAGGGCTTCGGCTTCGAGCAGTAGATGGTTGTGAGGTTTTATATGGCTGTATGAGAGGGGATACTGTTAGCTCAGGAGCCCATGGCCAGTTTGCCAACAATCCAGGCTCCTTATCAACCCCTTCCCCTGACAGCCAGCCTTTTGTTCTTGCCATGGTTCATTAGTTTCCTAAGCTGAGGCTGAACAGGGAACATGAAAGGAGAAAAATGGGGAAGCAAATACTTCTGGTAAAAGATCTGGTGGAGAAGGAAGTTAAAACCAATTGTCATGAGATTTCAACTATCTCACTCACTGGTGTACAGCCAGGCACCAGAATTAAATGTTGGGTGCAAAAGAAAAAGAAACAAACAAAACAAAAAATGTTGGGTGCAGACATGAAACACATTTTACGCCCATTTATCAATGAGTTCTCGGTCTTCAACTTGAACGCTGGTATAGCCAGGGGTTGGGATGCTGGGCTGGGACCCTGGGACTGGCGATGCTTGAGGACTGGAGCACAGGAAGTCCTCTGTGAGGACGACTGGGGTAGGGTCCATGTTGGTGAGTGTGGTGCTTTCTCTACATGAAGAGATAAAGGGGCGGGCTGTGGGTGTGGAAAGAATGAAGAGGCCAAGAAACATCTCTTCCAAATCACTCCCTGGACGAATGCCTGCATCTTAATGTCTGGGCCAGAGGAATTACTGCCTGTAGAGGAACATCAAGAAACAGATCTCAGCAGTGAGAAGAGGCTGAACAGTGAAGCCCCAAGAGCCCCTCTGGCAAGCAGAGTGGGTTTCGCTGCCAGCAAAGCCAGAGAGCTAGAGTTCTGTACGGGCCTCTCCCTCACCTTAAGTATTTTCCTCCTCCCTGCACTATCGCTCAGAAGAAAATGTAGAGGTGAGTTGCGCAGTCCTAGAAAGAGTCCCAGCAATTTGGCTGAAATCCAATGGGCTATGACCTTGTAGGAAATGTCAAAACAGAAAATGAAGAAGTAAGTCTCTTCTGAGTGACAGTTGCTAAATCAGGCTCTATTAGTCTGTGGGCTGTGTGGCAGGATTATCACCTCATTTGAAGTCTAATTCCTACTGTCCCCATAATGGGTCATTCAAAACATCAGCCCCTCAGGAAAGCCAACTAGCTCTCTCCTAAGGAGCAACTGTTGATGCCATGGGCCTGGAATCCTTCTGCTAATAAAATCACACCACCAGTTGAGTTTCTTTATTATTATTAATTATTATTGTTGTCATGCTGGGTCAGGTTCATTGGAGTATTTACAAAGATCAGTTGAGCTTCTACCCAGACAACAGTCTGTCCAATTCAATACAATATCCATTCCCATATATCTTTGGGAACATGGAGATACAACTCACACCACCCTGGACAGCTTCCAAACCCACCCTGAATGTTGTGTAATAGAAGGAAAATTCTAGCAGTGTAGGCCCCTTTGGAGCAGGTGGAAAACGGCCTGGGCACAAGAAGTCCCTAAACCACCCTCCACATCAAGCCCACTCTTTCAGCCAGCTCAGACTTTGAGGAAGTGACAGGTGTTTTGCACTGACCCTTATTAATAAGCCACTTTCCCCACCAATATCACCTTCATTGTGAAGATCTCTGGCTTTGCTGGTGAGAGAGCCTGAGGAGGAAGGGGCTAGAGGATGTGTGGTCACTACCTCAGGCCATTGTCCCCACGTTTAATACTGAATGTTAGAAGAACCACTAGAAATAAGTTTCCCAGATACAACCCTGAGAAGAGAGTTAGCACTTCTATTTTGTATGGGCCTGGGGATATGCTTAGAGAAGTAGAGGTAGTGACCTTGTTATTCCTTGCTAAAATGGGTTTCTCAGAGTCATAAATCTAAATGACAATATCAGCTGGCACACATGGAGCACCTATAGCGAAGGGACAGATCCAGGTGAGTGCATCTGAGTACATAGATCCGGGTCTAACAGACCAAGAAGAAGTGGGTCTGTCCGTCAGAGAAAAGTAGAAAAGGCAACCAAGAATAACGGCATGGAAATACATCTGTGAAATGACCACTTCTGGCAGGTGTGGTGGTGCACAGCAGTGACCCCAGCACTCAGGAGGCTGAGAGAGAAGGAGCTCAAGTTCCAGGCCAGCCTGGGCTACATAGCAAGACCTTATCTCTAAAAACAAAACAAAACAGACCATTCTTTGGAAACCATAAAAGTCAGTATATCATACTGTATGAGTGCTAAGCAGTGTGGCTTTGTCCCCTAGACCATGGATGTGAAAAAGTCATGAAGCTATGCAAATGTGGAGAGACTGAGATAAAGAATGGTTCCCATTAATTTGGCATTTCACAGCTGCTTTTCCCCACATAGCCATATCTGATGTTCACAACAATCTCTGAAGTAGACAAGAGTTATTATCTTCACTTCACAGATGGGGAAAAAAAAAAAAAACCCAAACATGAGAAGTTAAGCAACCTCTTGAAAGCCACACTCTTTCCAAGTGGCAGAGTTGGAACTAGAACTTTCAATCCAGGCCTCTTCCGGCTATGCTGGTGGTTTTTTAAACTGTGTACCTAACAGGACATCCTCAGAGAGGAAGGGGATGTTGGGTTCCCTGACACACACCCAGATCAGAGAAACTACGATTTTACTTCTTCTATGGATTAAAATATTTAACATAAAAGAAAGAGTTCTTGTTTTAAATAAAACAAGCTGAGAGGCCATGGCACTCTGCCATGGCCTCTCAGTCACAACATGAGGCGTCCACTTAGAACAGCGTGAGGGACGACAGTGAAGACACCAGCTCTGCAGGGGTGCCCACTTCCCAGGGGACTCCCAGCCACGTGCATGCTCTGCACTCCAGGCTTTCTCAAAAAGGGGTACTAGGGTTTAGACATAGATTGAGTGTATCCCCTAAAGATTCTTGTACTGGAAGCTTGGTCCCCAGTTTGGAAGTACTGGGAGGTAGTAGAACCTTTAAGGACATTAGAAATGTACCTTAAAGAAATAATAACATATTCCATACACATTCATTGCTGTGTTCTTTACAATAGTGACAACTGTTGAAATAATCTAAATGTCCAACAAAGGGGACTGGGTAAATTAAAGTGCTATAATATCACAAACACTATGTACTCCTTCTTGGAATTTATGACCTAGAGACAGATAGTACTCACTGTGGTAGAGACTAGCCACTCTGAAGACATCAGGATGGTGTTTTCCCATCATGAGGAGGACCCCCCCCCCCACTTGGGTCAGATGGCCACTCCTTACCCAGTAGCTGTGCTGGAGGTGGGCTTTGATCTGTGATTGGCACAGCTTGTGGCCATTTGCACCAGTAGGTCTATCACTGTGGCCCAAGAAGCCAGGTTGTGTAATAAATGCTTGATGAATCCGTTGAGAAATAACTGGCTGCTCCCCTCTGCACTCTTCTGCTGTGAACCTCCTTGGAGGTGGGGATAAGAGGACAGAAAATTCTCAGCTGTTGACTTTGAGGAGGGAAGGGAAAACTGGAGGGAAGGGGTCAGGATTAGATCCTCAGTTGACCATATCAGAAGCAGTGACCACTCCTGTCCTGGGGCAAACTCCATTCATTTGTGTCCTCATGAAACTTACAGCTCAACCTAGCAAATGCTAATGCTGGAGGAGAGAGGCAGCAGGCTCTGTTGTCATCAACCACCCATCATTTTCCTAGAAACAAGAAGCGTCTCTTCTAAAGTATGATGGGTTTTCTCAAAGTGTCTTGCAGGAATTTCAAGAAAACATTCAGTGGTTTCCATCCATCTGTGCCTTCCCTGCTTCATTTACTTCCTTTGGAAATGGTAATTTAATGTTTTTCCAAAATAGAATGACTGCATTTAGAAAATAAATGCTTGTCAATACAATAGGACTTGTACCCATGTATGAAGATGGAAAAATGAGACCTGTTGAAACTATTCCAGGAATGGGGGGAGAAGGGATAAAGGAGAATGATGGAGGGGTGACTTCAACTATGACATATTATAAGCACTTTTGTAAATGTCACAATGTACCTCTCAGTACAACAATAATATGATAATAAAAAATGTCAAAAAATACAATAGGGCCTCAGCATGTCATAGCCCTCTGTGAAAGTTCAGTTTGGAATAAGCCAGTATGTTGGGATGGGATCGCTGCATGGATGGCAGCTGTGCTCAAAGCTCCTGTGAGCCCAGCACGTGCTGCAGTCTGTCCAGGGTAGATACTCAGAGGTTACAGGCACTTGGAAGTCCTAGGTTCGTGACATATTTGTTTCTTAAGGTTTCCATTAGTTTTTCTTTTCCTCCCCTACCTTTTTCTGTCTACTCGGGATGCCACCTGTTTCCCCAAATCTTTTGGTCCCTACAGTTAAGTCATTTTCAGAGGTGTGCTCTTCCTCAGTCTCTGGAATGGTGTTTCTTTTACCTCACTCCATAGCATTTGCCCACATGACCCATTTTTCAGTGCTTTACTCATCTTTGACCAAGGTGAGATCTGTCCTTCTACCAACAAAGAGGCAATTTGGACTGCCTGGGGTAGGCTTGTCTGGAACTGAGGGCTTTCCTAGGAAGTAGGGCTTTGAGTGCTAAAACTAGGACCGTCCTCGGTAAACCAGAATGGCTTGTTATGCTACGTATAATTATCAACAGGGAAGGGGACTAGGGAGAAGGAATTTAGGAAAGGAGGAAGAAGAAGGGGTGACCTGGGCTTTCAACCCAACTCTGATTTGATGGTTTGCTTTACATTTCAACAAATGGGGTACCTGCACATAAACTTACCAATGATGTTTGAACTTAAACTTCTCTAGATTAATTACTATTCCAATGTGTACATAATTGCCATTTTCACCTCCCAGCTGCAAACCACTATAGATATTCTTCTTCATTCCTCTTCTTTGTTCAACTGATCTGAGGCATCATAAGCGAATGCTTTGAAATCCCCCTCTGCACCAAATGCTTATCAATGATAGGTAACAACATGTAAGAGAGAAGCTATGTTGTTGAGTGTGATGGTGCAGGCCTGTAAACCCAGCACTCGGGAGGCAGAGGCAGGAGAAAGGAGAGTTTGAGGCCAGTCTGGGCTACATAGCATGACCCTACCTTAAAAAAGCAAAACAAAAATATGATCTGTATGTGTGTGGATTTGGAACAGAACCGCAATGCAAAGCAGTGAGTAGAGAATGAGCTGAGGACTATGATCTGGAAGTGGGTAGCAGTACCTGTCAATTTGGCTTCTGCAGGTAAAGGTGCCCCAGAGTAAGTACTGCACATGAGGCTGGGCAGCCAGGGCCAGAGCCATTTCCAGAGACTGCCACCAGAGGCAGCAACAGGGCCTTCCTGGCTAGTGCAAGTGGACAGCAAAACCTTCTGCCAACAGTACCTGGAGTACAGCCTGTGTGCTCAGGCACAGCCCTGTAGGAGGCTGCACAGAGAAAAGGAAAGATGGAGGAGATGCTTTCCACATACATGGATCCTGCCATCCCAATTTAAAAAGTGTGAAGAAATCTTACATCAAGAAAGAAATCAAGAGCCAGGCGCCAGTGGCTCACACCTGCAGTCCTAGCTACTCAGGGGGCAGAGGTCAGGAGGATGTCTGTGCGAAGCCAGCCTGGGCAAATAGTTGGTGAGACCCTACCTGAAAAAAAACCATCACAGAAAAGGGTTAGTGGAGTGGCTCAAAGTGTAGGCCTTAAGTTCAAACCCTAGTACTGCAAAAAAGAAAGAAAGGAAGGAATCATTCAAAATAGATGGAGCAATAAAAATCTTCCATGATAAGCAGAAACTAAAACAATATGTGACCACAAAGCCACCATTACAAAAGATTCTGAAAGGGATCCTGCACACAGAAAGTGACACCCAACTTAACCATGAAAAGACAGGTAGCACCAAACCACAGGATAAGAAAAAGCAAGACAGTAGAGAGTAACATCAAGTTAGGTACACACAATCAAACCTTCAAACAACTAAGACAACTAAATGGCAGGAATCACCACATACCTATCAGTACTAACGCTTAATGTTAATGGACTTAATTCACCCATCAAAAGACACCGTTTGACAAAATGGATTAAAAAAGAAGATCCAACAATTTGTTGCTTACAGGAGACTCATCTCACAGACAGAAATAAGCATATGCTTAGGATGAAAGGCTGGAAGAAGATTTACCAAGCCAATGGCCCCCGAAAACAGGCAGGAGTAGCAATACTTATCTCTGACAAAGTAGACTTCAAACCTACATTGATCAAACGAGATAAAGAAGGACATTCCATACTAATAAAAGGGGAAATAGACCAAAAGGAAATAATAATCATCAATCTGTACGCACCCAATGTCAACGCACCCAATTTCATCAAACATACCCTGAAAGACCTAAAAGCATATATAAACGCCAACACAGTGGTTGTGGGAGACTTTAACACCCCATTATCATCAATAGATAGGTCATCCAAACAAAAACTCAATAAAGAAATCCAAGATCTAAAATATGCAATAGATCAAATGGACCTAGTAGATGTCTACAGAACATTTCATCCAACCTCTACACAATATACATTCTTCTCAGCAGCCCATGGAACCTTCTCCAAAATAGATCATATCCTAGGGCACAAAGCAAGCCTCAGCAAATATAAGAAAATAGAAATAATACCGTGCATAATATCTGACCACAATGCAGTAAAAGTAGAACTCAACAACAAAAGTAAAGACAAAAAACATGCAAACAGCTGGAAACTAAATAACTCATTACTTAATGAAGAATGGATCATCGATGCAATAAAAGAGGAAATTAAAAAGTTCCTGGAAGTCAATGAAAATGAAAACACAACCTACCAGAACCTATGGGACACAGCTAAGGCAGTCTTGAGAGGAAAGTTTATAGCCATGAGTGCATATATGAAAAAGATTGAAAGATCCCAAATCAATGACCTAATGATACATCTCAAACTCCTAGAAAAACAAGAACAAGCAAATCCCAAAACAAATAGAAGAAGAGAAATAATAAAAATAAGAGCTGAAATCAACGAAATAGAAACCAAAAAAACCATACAAAGAATTAATGAAACAAAAAGTTGGTTCTTTGAAAAAATAAACAAGATCGATAGACCTCTGGCAAACCTGACTAAAATGAGGAGAGAAAAAACCCAAATTAGTAGAATTAAGAATGCAAAAGGGAAGATAACAACAAACACCATGGAAGTCCAGGAAATCATCAGAGACTACTTTGAGAACCTATATTCAAATAAATTTGAAAATCTAAAAGAAATGGACAGATTTCTAGATACATATGATCATCCAAAACTGAACCAGAGGAAATTAATCACCTGAATAGACCTATAACACAAAATGAAATTGAAGCAGCAATCAAGAGTCTCCCCAAAAAGAAAAGTCCAGGACCTGATGGATTCTCTGCTGAATTCTATCAGACCTTTAAAGAAGAACTGATACCAACCCTCCTTAAACTGTTCCACGAAATAGAAAGGGAAGGAAAACTGCCGAACACATTTTATGAAGCCACTATTACACTTATCCCAAAACCAGGCAAAGACACCTCCAAAAAGGAGAACTATAGGCCAATCTCCTTAATGAACATTGATGCAAAAATCCTCAACAAAATAATGGCAAATCGAATTCAGCAACACATCAAAAAGATTATTCACCACGATCAGGTAGGCTTCATCCCAGGGATGCAGGGGTGGTTCAACATACGAAAATCAATAAACGTACTAAACCACATTAACAGAAGCAAAGACAAAAACCACTTGATCATCTCAATAGATGCAGAAAAAGCCTTTGATAAGATCCAACATCATTTCATGATAAAAGCTCTAAGAAAACTAGGAATAGAAGGAAAGTACCTCAACATTATAAAAGCTATATATGACAAACCTACAGCCAGCATTATACTTAACGGAGAAAAACTAAAACCATTCCCTCTAAAATCAGGAACCAGACAAGGATGCCCACTATCTCCACTCCTATTCAACATAGTACTGGAATTCCTAGCCAGAGCAATTAGGCAAGAAGAAGGAATAAAAGGAATACAAATAGGTAAAGAAACTGTCAAAATATCCCTATTTGCAGACAACATGATCCTATACCTTAAAGACCCAAAAAACTCTACTCAGAAGCTTCTAGACATCATCAATAGCTATAGCAAAGTAGCAGGATATAAAATCAACATAGAAAAATCATTAGCATTTCTATACACTAACAATGAGCAAACGGAAAAAGAATGTATGAAAACAATTCCATTTACAATAGCCTCAAAAAAAATCAAATACCTAGGTGTAAACCTAACAAAAGATGTGAAAGACCTCTACAAGGAAAACTATACACTTCTGAAGAAAGAGATTGAGGAAGACTATAGAAAGTGGAGAGATCTCCCATGCTCATGGACTGGTAGAACCAACATAGTAAAAATGTCGATACTCCCAAAAGTAATCTACATGTTTAATGCAATTCCCATCAAAATTCCAATGACATTCATTAAAGAGATTGAAAAATCTACTGTTAAATTTATATGGAAACACAAGAGGCCACGAATAGCCAAGGCAATACTCAGTCAAAAGAACAATGCAGGAGGTATCACAATACCTGACTTCAAACTATATTACAAAGCAATAACAATAAAAACAGCATGGTACTGGCACAAAAACAGACATGAAGACCAGTGGAACAGAATAGAGGATCCAGATATGAAGCCACACAACTATAAGCAACTTATCTTTGACAAAGGAGCTAAAAACATACGATGGAGAAATAGCAGCCTCTTCAACAAAAACTGCTGGGAAAACTGGTTAGCAGTCTGCAAAAAACTGAAACTAGATCCATGTATATCACCCTATACCAAGATTAACTCAAAATGGATCAAGGATCTTAATATCAGACCCCAAACTCTTAAGTTGATACAAGAAAGAGTAGGCAATACTCTGGAGTTAGTAGGTATAGGTAAGAACTTTCTCAATGAAACCCCAGCAGCACAGCAACTAAGAGATAGCATAGATAAATGGGACCTCATAAAACTAAAAAGCTTCTGTTCGTCAAAAGAAATGGTCTCTAAACTGAAGAGAACACCCACAGAGTGGGAGAAAATATTTGCCAACTATACATCAGACAAAGGACTGATCACCAGAATATACAGGGAACTTAAAAAACTAAATTCTCCCAAAACTAATGAACCAATAAAGAAATGGGCACGTGAACTAAACAGAACTTTCTCAAAAGAAGAAATTCAAATGGCCAGAAAACACATGAAAAAATGCTCACCATCTCTAGCAATAAAGGAAATGCAAATTAAAACCACGCTAAGATTCCACCTTACCCCTGTTAGAATAGCCATCATCAGCAACACCACCAACAACAGGTGTTGGCGAGGATGCGGGGAAAAAGGAACCCTCTTACACTGTTGGTGGGAATGTAGACTAGTACAACCACTCTGGAAAAAAATTTGGAGGCTACTTAAAAAGCTGGACATCGACCTACCATTTGATCCAGCAATACCACTCTTGGGGATATACCCAAAAGACTGTTACTCCAGAGGCACCTGCACATCCATGTTTATTGCGGCACTATTCACAATAGCCAAGTTATGGAAACAGCCAAGATGCCCCAGCACTGACGAATGGATTAAGAAAATGTGGTATCTATACACAATGGAATTTTATGCAGCCATGAAGAAGAACGAAATGTTATCATTCGCTGGTAAATGGATGGAATTGGAGAACATCATTCTGAGTGAGGTTAGCCTGGCCCAAAAGACCAAAAATCGTATGTTCTCCCTCATGTGTGGACATTAGATCAAGGGCAAACACAACAAGGGGATTGGACTTTGAGCACATGATAAAAGCGAGAGCACACAAGGGAGGGGTGAGGATAGGTAAGACACCTAAAAAACTAGCTAGCATTTGTTGTCCTTAACGCAGAGAAACTAAAGCAGATACCTTAAAGCAACTGAGGCCAATAGGAAAAGGGGACCAGGAACTAGAGAAAAGGTTAGATCAAAAAGAATTAACCTAGAAGGTAACACACACGCATAGGAAATCAATGTGAGTCAATGCCCTGTATAGCTATCCTTATCTCAACCAGCAAAAACCCTTGTTCCTTCCTATTATTGCTTATACTCTCTCTACAACAAAATTAGAAATAAGGGCAAAATAGTTTCTGCTGGGTATTGAGGGGGGGGAGCGGGAGGGGGGGGAGTGGGTGGTAAGGGAGGGGGTGGGGGCAGGGGGGAGAAATGAACCAAGCCTTGTATGCACATATGAATAATAAAAGAAAAATGAAAAAAAATATTCCTGGATTATTCTGATAATTAGTCAAACATGAGAATCAAATAAAGGAATCATATAAGTTCATGAGAAAAAAAAAAGAAAGGAAGGAAGGAAGGAAAGAAAAAAAGAAAGAGAAAGAAAGTAGGGGTAGAGGGGTGGGGGGATGGGTGGGCTGATGGAGTGGCTCAAGTGGTAGAGCGCCTGCCTAGCAAGTTTGAGGCCCTGAGTTCAAACTCCAGTACTGCCACCAAAAATAAATAAATAAAAGAAATAATTGGAATATGAGCTTTTCCATAAAAAACAAAATAATAAAAAATGTGAAGACTTAAAAATACATATAGAACACATGAAAAGATAAATAATTACATTTTTTTTTTTTTGCCCCAGGGCAGCCTCAAACTGGTAATCTTCCTTCCTATGACTCCAACATAGCTGAGATTACAGAGGTGTGTTAGTTGAGGTGGGGGTCTCACTAACTTTTTGCCCAGGCTGGCCTTGAACTACAATCCTCCCAAAGCTATGAAGGGCTGGTGGAATGATTCAAGTGGTAGAGTGCCTGCCTCAGCAAGCACGATGCCTGGAGTTCAAACCCCAGGAACAAAAAAAAAGGTCAGGCACCAGTGGCTCACACTTATAATCCTAGCAGAGATCAGGAGGATTGGGGTTAGAAGCCTGCCCAGGCAAATAGTTCACAAGACCCTATCTCGAAAAAATCCATCACAAAAAAGGTGAAGTGGCTCAAGGTGTAGGCCCAAGTTCAAGCCCAAGTACTGGAAAGAAAGAAAATAATGAGAGAGGGAGGGAGAGAGAAAAAGAAAGAAAGAAGGAAAGGAGAAAGGAAAGGAAAGGGAAGGGAAGGGAAGAGAAGGAAAGGAAAGGAGAAGGGGAAGGGAAGGAAAGGAGAAAGGGAAGGGAAGGAAAGGAGAAAGGGAAGGGAAGGGAAAAGAAGGGAAGGAAAGGACCAAGTAGCTGGGCTTATAGACAGTTTTCAACATGCCCAGTGGAATTATGTCTATGAAAAGATATACCACCAATATATTCTGACATTTGGTGAATAACATGAAATAAACAAGGTGGAAATGAAATAAGTTGATATAAAATTAGAAATCATGGCAGGGAGGGGACACTCAATTTGATAGATTCTAAACTAAACATATGGAAGAATTAACAAATTGGAGGAAGATGTTCATCTAGATGGTCACAGTGACAAAGGGGTTATCTAATAGAGAATGACAGGTGCTAAGGTTATGGGTAGGGGCTCAGGAAAAGCTTGTCAAGGGACATTTGAGCAGTGACCTAACTAAGCAAGAATCAAACCACGTGAGTATAACTAAAAGGAAATCGTGTATGCACAGTAGTTAGAATACCTAGCTCTAAGTTGTGAGTTTGTTTAGTAACTTACATTAAAGCCCCAAGCCTAGAGGCTGCTACGTCATTATTAACAAATGTTAGGAGTCTCTACGTGCCTTCCTAAGAACCTGAGTTAACAGCATAGAACTCAGCACTACCTCTGTGTTTGGGGGGCTTTTGGCCACCTCTGTAGAAGGCCACCAACGAGACTCAATTGGCTGATGGCTTTTGGGATCTAACAGTAGGTTTAGCTCTCAGTGTCAAAGCAGCTGAACACTGTCGCTTGTCTGCATGCCTGTTTTCTCCTCTCTCTCTCTCTCTCACACACACACACACACACACACACACACACACAAACTCTGTTTTCCCTGCTAGCATTAACTAAACAAGCTCGTCATATCCAGAATGTAGAGATGACATTTTACTACAGCCAGGCAGCCTGGCAACAGTTTCTGGCTAATCCCAGAGCACTGTCAGAGCAGCACGCAGCGTTTCTCCCCATTGTGTCTTGTCTGGAGCCTCAGCAGAACTCTTCCAGAGGTCATGAAAAGGGGGAGACAAAGCCACCCTCTCTCTGAGCATGGACCCTTTGCAACTCATAGGCCCTGATGAAAACATTCCCTGTTGAAAAGAACAAAATAAGACAGGCTTCCAGTGGACAGCAACAGAATGTTCCATCAGACAGAGAGCAGCTTCTTGGGATATGAGAATCTGAGAGACTGCATTGCATTCAAAGAAAATACCCCAGAGTGATAAGGAGCAAGGCCTGGGGGCTCAACAACATTCAGAACTCCCTACTGTGAAGGGGACAATCTCCCTGCCAAGGCCAAGGGGTGGGAGCCAGGGTCCTAGAATCTGCAGCAGGCAGAGCTGAGCAGCATGGATGACCAAGGACACAAGGCAGAGCAGTGTATCTGTCCCTTGAGCAAGGCAGATAAGGCAGCTGTGATGCTCCTCAGAGGAAAGCTTGTATGTTTGTTTTGCTACTCAGAAGAGAGCAAACATGTTCCACCCACTGAGTCCTTGGTCAGGAAAGTGTTGTTTTCAGAAGGAAGAAGAAACACCCTCGTGCTATGGGTAAGGGTGGCTTTTGCACTCATCTCCCAGAAGCAAGGCAGGCCAATGGACACGTCCTTCCTCCCACGGGCACTGGGTCGGGTCCAGGGAGGTCCCTTGATGGACTTCCCCTGACAGCTCCATCCTGCCCTGGTTGGCAGAATTGTCCCACACTAACAAAAACTACAAAAAAAAAGTCTCTTCCTGAGTGACTTTAAGTCTTTTCCTCTCTCCCCAAACCCCAAACCTGCACATCACTAAACATGCATTATTTAAAAGCAGATAAAGATCTGGGCATCTTGCCTTTGTCTTGTTCTTGAAAGGGGAGAAAATAATAGGGGTCACCAGCATAGAGAGTAGGATTTAATGCCTTTCCACATCCCACGGTATCTTCTGAAAGACAATAAGAAAACACAAGTTCATGTCACTTCAAAAACAAAGTAAGTCAGGTACCAGTGGCTCACGCCTATAATCCTAGCCTCTCAGGAGGCAGAAATCAAGAGGATCACGGTTTAAAGCCAACCAAGGCAATTAGTTCAGGAGACACTATCTTGAAAATGCCCGTTACAAGAAAGGGTTGGTGGAGTGGCTCAAGTGGTAAGAGTGCCTGCCTAGTGTGAGCCCTGAGTTCAAACCCCAGTGCTACAAAAATAAATAACAGAAAAGCAGATATGTGGGGTGAGGTGAAAGAGGAAATTATGGCACCCCAGTAAAATGAGTGTGTGATGGATGCATGGCAGAAGTATGTGCCTGGGCCACTATTTAGAGGTCTCCATGTACCTTGTACATACAGATGTTTTCTTTTCAGTTTGCGTTTTCATCTCAAGCACATGCTTCTTTGATAAGATTTCAGTCCTGGTGGTAGGCGGCTGGAGACCTGGCAAACCGGAAACTTGACATTGGGAAGGGGCATTGGTCAGTGTTGTTATTAGGTAGGGTCTCTGCATTGAAGTAGGCTCACTACATACCTGTTGACTAAATTAACGCAGGACCCTGAAATAGCAGGCAAATGGATCCGACTCCTCTCCTTAGGGACAGTCATTCAGCTACACTTCTTTGGTGCTGGGGATTGAATTTAGTGCCTTTCACATGCTGGGCAAGTGCTCTACCCCTGAACTACATCCCCACCCCTTTATATTTTGTTTCACTTTTAAATTTTTATTAGTGGGACTGGGGTTTAAACTCAGGGCTTTGGGCTTGCAAAGCAGGTGCTCTACCCCCTTGAACCACATCATCAGTCCATTCTGCTCTGATAATTTTGGAGATGGGGTCTCACAAACCATTTGTCCTGGTTTGGCCTTGAACCTTGATCCTCCCAATCTGTCTTCCAAGTAGCTAGAATTACAGGTATGAGCCACTGGTGCCTGGATGGCCTTTTTTATTTTTGATTTTAAGGAAATGTCTCATTACATTGTCCAGACTGGCCTTGAAACTGTGATTCTCATGTCTCAGCCTTCCAAATGATGGGATTACTAGAGTGAACCACCACACCCAGCTTGGCTGGTTCTCTTCAATCAAGCCAAACAACCAGATGCCTAGGGTCTGTGTTTGAACAATGCAGTTAAGCTGCAGCTTCAGTTACATCTTTTTCATCCTCGTTCCTCATTCTGATCGGAAGCACTGTACTCATCTATGTTCTTTCCTGTGTCTTCATATTTAGAACTTTTGAAGTGCATCTATTTTTTAAAGTTGGCTACCTTTCCTCACAAGACTAAAGCCACAACCCCTTTTGACGACTAAGAGAGTACCTTGAAGGCAGATGTGAACTAGAACAGCTCATACTTTTCAAGGGACTTCCAGGCCGTCTCGCTTCCCTCTCTGCCTTCATTAAAAAAAAAAAAAAAAAGGCTTTTGTGCAGACCTCCAACTCAAGCATTATTCCCAGGATTCCTGCACAGTGAGAGACTTGGAAAATAAGAGCAGAAATCACCTGCTCCGCATTATAGAGCAAACTAGCAGTGAAGCCAAACTAGAAGCTAGAATTTCCTGGTTCCCAGTGATCTTTTGAGCAAACACATTTTCAAATTCAACTAGACTATACTAAACAGCTGTATTTGGGGACTGGTTTTGTGTAGCACTGAAGGGTGATCATGTAAAGGCACATTAAAAAACAATGCAGAACAGAAGCAAACAATCCAATTAATTAATGGAGTTTGGCTAAGAATACTCACTTGACTAGCTAATAATTTGGCTGTGGATGGGGACATTACTGTGCCTCCTCTTGGATGAGACTCAGACCTCACCCTCAGCGGCCCTCACCACCCTTGTCGACTTATGAGATCAGTAGGCTTAGCAGCTGTTCTATTTTAATTCAGCTATTTTATTTCTATTTTAATCAGAGCAGAGTACTTTAGACCAAACTAGCATCTCTGTACATAATCTACATTGTCTGACCTCTTTCAGTTAATGAGAAATGGTTCCCTCTGTTCATTTTGTGTTTGTGCAATGCTAATTTATCCTGACCAATATTATAATGCTAATTATATAAGTGCAGTTGGCTCTTTCAGGCAATTTCTATTGTGAGAGCTCTTGAAAATGCAATAGAAGAAAGAATAAAATGGAGCAGACATGTAATTAGGGAGATTATGAAAATCCTTTCTCAGGTATAAAAAATGCATTTAAGTAGAAGAATGTTGGTCTTTGTATTATAATGTTCATTTTCCTCATTTGGGCCAGATTGACTCTTTAACTTCATGGGGTAAAATTTCAGATGACTAGAGGGGCCAGGAAAATAGTAAAAGAGTGTCACAGGTAGGGTTCAGGTGCTTGTGCATCTGCCATGTGAGTGAGGACTTGGAGACTGGGGCCTGGAAGGAGTGTGTGCTTACCTGAAGTTGCTGCCAGACTTAGTGCTGGGTTCTTGATGTCATAAGAGAATGAGGTCCCTGCCAGGCACCAGTGGACCACACCTGTAATCCTAGCTACTCAGGAGTCAGAGATCAGGAGGCTCACAGTTCGAAGCCAGCCCCAGGTAAATAGCTTGTGAGAACCTAACTCGAAAATATCCAACACAAAACAAGGATTGGTGGAGTGCTCAAGTGGTAGAGGCCCTGAGTTCAAACCCCAGTACCACAAAAAAAAAAAAATAATAATAATAATAAAAAATAATGAGGCCCAAAGTGGCCAGAGAAGTCAGAAATCTGAGGTGAGCTAAGTATCTTGGTTTTTGAGAGGATTTAATTTTTAAAAAAATACTTTTAAAAATAAGTATTGGATATGAATGAAGTACATGTCTCTCTGCTTCCTGGTTGATACGAAGTGAGCATCCCTGCTCAAGTATGTCCTCTCTGCCATGATCACATCACAGTCCACAGCAATCAGATCAAGTGACCATGGTCTGAAACCTATGAAAACCATGAACCAAAATAAATCTTTCCTCCTTCTAAGTTGCTTTTCTCAGGTATTTTGTTACAGCAACAAAAAAGCTGACTATCATGAGTACTGAACCGGGTCAAATCATTTTATCCAACGGTAGGATCTAGCAGGTTCCTAAAGAGATAGGGAAAATAGTGGTTTTCCTCTTCATTCTCATCACTCAGCATAACAACCCTGACATTAGCTGTGGGGTGGGTAGAAGTCCCCCACACACCAAGCAAGTTGTAGCAAACACCAACCGGGTATCCGTTCTGACACTTAACCACCTGGAGACAGCATTACATACCACAGGTTGAAGGCTCAGTCCCACGAGACTGTCCTCACTTCAGACGCCAGTTGTAAGTCCCAGCTTCTAACCAATTGACCACAGATCAGAGTTTCCATGACTGTCTCCTTGGGTTCCATTAATTTGATAGGATGTTTCACAGAACTAAGAGAAACACTTTACCTATAGTCACCCATTTATTATAAAAGATGTTACAAAGGACAGAGATCAAGAGCCAGAAGGAAGAAATGGACAGGGCAAGGGGCTTCCATGTCTTTTACAGTGCACCCGCCTCCTGGAATCTCTACCTGTTCAGTACCTGGGAAGCTCTCAGAAGCCAGTCCTTTTGATACTAGATTGTTGACCCCAAGTATGTGTCCTGGTGTAGTCAATGATTGAAGACCCCTGACCAGGAGTTAAGAATAAAGCGAGCACAAAGTTTATTGAAAGGACAACAAAAGCTCTGTACACAGGAGGGCCTAGTGAAAAGAGCTAAGCCATAGTATAGCTGGAGTCTAGGAGCGATACAGGGTTCTTCCCGGCTCAGGTCCAACTATTCTATCCTGAAACTATATTTGTGGTTGGTTGGCACCGAGTCAGCTTCTCACTGAACCGGCCACTTGCCCCTCCCTTTCCTTATAGAACAGAACACTCTGGGAAGGTCCTGGCCTTGGGGCCTACATCTTGCAGCTGCATTTTGTTATTTTGGTCAGAGGCTTGTTATTTCTCTGAGAAACCTGTTGTTTCCCATGTCCCTTTTCATGTCTGCTTCTAAAGTGTCTCCCTCAGCCAAAATGGAGTCACCTTGTCATTGCTCCCCTTACACTTTTGGTTGTTTATAGAAGCTTTCTTATGCAGACAAGATTGTCTTTGGCCATTGGCAATCAACACAACCTTCAGCCCTCTCTTTGCCCAAAGACTGAGGGTCAAGGCTGAAAGTCCTAAGCCTCAAATCCTTCATTGGTTTCTCCAGTGACCAGCACCTATCCTAAAAACAGCTAGGGGCTCCTAGTCACCAGTCATGTCATCCTAAGATCCACTTGTCACTCTGAAGAAGTCAAGGATTTTAGGAACTATCACATATTTTTTGCAATATCACACTGCCATTTTGTGACCTCTGCTCAGTTCCATACAAGGGTCATTTCATACCAACAAATTTGAAAATGGTCTACAGATTAGATGGAGCATCCACCAGTCATCGGGAAGATGTGGATGACCTCTTGGGCTTGCCAGCCACTCTGGTCAAAGTAACTTTCTGTAGGCTCCTCTGGAATCTTAAGGAACTACTGTCCTCCTTGTCCTCCTTTGCTCCTCAAACCCTGAAGCAGCCAAACACTGAGATGATCCCTTCTCCCTTTCTCCATCATTATCAGACCCAGACAGGTCAGGAGACATGGGCAACACACACCCCACCATCCACATCCACCACCACCCCAGCCTGGTGCCCCACCTACACCCCAGAAGCCACAGAGTAGCTGTGAAGCAAATAATCCTGACTCTGATTTTTCCTTTCCTTGAGTTCATGGGCACTTGATATGAGCTGAAATGAGGGCGTGTACATGCCCTGGATCTGTAACCAAACACAATGGGTTCACATCTTGGTGGGTACCAAGCTAAAACAAGCACGACCGAGAGAGAAAACAGTGGAGAAAGATTCATCCGCGGGTAGGGAGAACATGGGAGTTATTTCCAAAGTGATGCCCACCTTGAACCTAGGAAGCACAAAGGTTTTATTTAGGGAGCCTAGATATCTTCATACGGGAAGATGCTGTGGGAGGGGCCCATTCCCAAGCATGCTACATTCAATATGTACCTTACCGAGCATGCTCAGTTTAAGGTCATAGTTCAAGAAGGAAAGATGGTAGACAGGAATGCTTCCACGCTTAGCTACAGCCAAAGGAAAGGACGCTTTGAAGCTTTGAAGATGCATTAGTATAGGAGTTTTGCCCCTTTGGCACCTGTCTCACTTAGATAGACCTCCATGACTCTAGTATCTTCCACACCTGAGTGAACCAATGTGAAAAGCATAGTCAAATAGGAAAATCTTATCCAGAAGGAGTAGATGGTGAAAAGAGATATTCCTTCTTCTCCCTTTCTGTAGTATCTGTTTATCGGAGGACTTTGCTGGTAGCCAGATATCTTTTAAGAGTAGCCATGGAAACCATATCTTTGTCTAGATCACTTCAGAACCAAACACACCAAAACTATCTACTCAGAGAATTTAGATAGATTTGAGGTCAACTCCTGCAATGCTGAGAGGCCTGTCATAATTCAAAGATCAGTCCTGCACTCTCACTTCTTTTGCAGAATAATTGAGGTCAGAGGACTAACCCTCAGAGCCCCTGTGAAGTAGTCACATTTGTCTGGAAAATGTGTGACTTCCTTAAGACAGCTAAAGCTTACCCTGTTATACCTTGGCCTGATTCAAGTCTACAGACTAAGTCAGGTCTCCAAATCCTGAGGACTGTTGTATTGATTTGAATCAAATGAGATACTTCCTTCCCTACAGAAAATGGGAACTAATTTTGCTGTCTTGGTGCATCTCACAAGAATCTTGTAAAGCAGTCATGGATCATTTGTTTAAATCTGTTTTAAGTCAAATCAGTTGGAAGTTCATAGTTCCTTCACCAACAGCCCTTTTTAAAATTGTGGCCGTAAGCTCTTCATGCTGAGAGTTCTATTGTGGAAAGCCATGGTGCTAATAGCAAATTAGTCAATTTGGAATCTGAGGCAAAACAGTCTTAATCCATGTTTGCAATTTCTAAGTCTGAAAATTCCTATACATGATAAATTTGTGAGATTTTTAACATATCCCTGTCAATTTTTTTTTACTTATGAATTGAAGACTTACAGAAACTTTAATTTAGAACTATTAAAGCCTTTTATGTGTATTTCATTCATTCTCTCAAACCTTAAAAAACAAAAAAGGAATTCAGCTCTTTCCCAGAGGTAGGAATTGTAGAGCATTTGCTCAGCACACACCAGGCCCTGGCTCGATCCTCAGCAGCACACACACCCCAACACAAACACACCCCAGCAGAGTTCTTCCCCAGGAAATAACAAGGCCAAGAGAGAGCACATGGACTTCAGCATCAGTGAGCTGAGTTGGAATCCCACTCCACTCAGCCATCAGGCAAGCTACTTAACCTTCCAAGCAACTCTTCCTCTGTAAAATGAGGTCATAGACACCTGTGCCACAGAACTGTTTCCAGGAGCAAATGTGTGTGAGTGTGTGTTAAGCATTTAGCAGGGTGTGTAGTACTAGTCTCTCTGTAAATGCTGGTTAGCAACAGAGATTCTAAGAGTGTCTCCATATGTTTCTCAGACTAGGAACAAGGAGGAAAGGAGGAGACGGAGTCCTTAAATGCAGATCATCCTTCTTCATTGTCCCCTTCATGGTTTCAGCAGTTACCCCACGCACCCACACCCCACCCCAGAAACCCACTTTAAGCAGCTTTGTAACTGAGACTGAAATGCCACAGGACACATGTCATTCCCATGCCCTCAAATAAGAGCAGATTCATTCTCAATTTGTTAAGACAAAGGAGCATTGTGGGTTAACACCTGCAGAAACATCCATACGCCCCTTTCTGAACTCATGTTATTATGGAGTTTTGTGTTTTAGCTTTTGCAACTGAGTGGATGAAAAGGGAGCTCATATAAAGATGAGGAATACATTGTCTCTGTAGGTAGCAACCCTAGGCAATTCTCCAAGATAGCTGGGCACTTACAAATTCCTCTTCTATACCCAGTGAGTTGTCTGTGACTGACTCAGGCTGTCCACAAGTACCTTTGAAGCATAAGCTACCAATTGAGGCACCCTGAGGTCTGGCTCTCAGGAGAAGAGGACTGAAGGAAAACAGCCATGGTCCTGAGTCTGGGGTTGGAGGACAAGAAGCGGTGCCGTGGCCAGTTCATTAGATGTGAAGTAGAGATGCAGAGTCACTGCCTGGTCTTGTCTCCCGGCCACTAGAGGATCACATATAGAATAGTCAACAAAACTGAGAAGTAAGTTTTGACAGGAGGGGCTGGATGCATCAGCAGTCCTGCCTGTCCTCTACTTTCCCCTTCCGAAGTGCTCCCGAATGAGAGTCAGCTCCAGCTGCAGTATTTCCTCTCCCCTGGGGCTCTCTTTGCCCTTGCTCGTGAGTGGACTGGCTGCTTTCCTGCTTTCCTAGCTGTGGAAGCACACCTATGTTCATCCAGCGGTTCACTAGAGAACACGACCCAGATTACAAAAAGAATAGTCCAAACACACAGGATGTGTTCAGTTCTTGGGTGCTCTGGTCACATCCCGCCTGTCTTCTCCTCCTGTCCCATTCCCTGCCGCTCTGGGGGATACCCCTGATAGACGCTCTGCTCCTGGGTTTACATACTCCTGCAGCTTGTTAGCAATTCACTTTTCACTCAGGTAGTGAATCCTTCCCCTTGCTGTTTTTAAAGCTTTCCCAGTCCTGCTTCCTCTGCATAAATAATTCATAGACAAAAGCTTAAGCAGGGGGAGAACCCAACATAGTCTACCAGGGTGACATATTGTGTCATTTACCACCCCTCCCTCCTAATGTCCTCTCCAGCCTATTATCCGTTTTGAGGGTTGGTTTTATGTAAAGATAATAAAATGAGTTTACATATGTTGTATGCATAAATAATGGAGTTTTCTTTTCAATAAGAAATACACAAAGAGACCTTCCACCTACTTCTACGGACCCCTCCTCAAATCTCTTGGGTTGGTAGAGTTGGCATCAGAGTTGAAGGTCAGGGCAAATCTCCCCAGAGAGTCTGAACCCACAAAAAGGAAGCATTTATTTGTTGGGAAGCCTTCTTTTTTGGGGATTTTGGGGATTGAACCCGGGGCCTTGGGCATGCTAGGGAAGCACTCTTTCTCTCCAAGCCACATCCCAGCTCACAAGAAAGCATGCATAGATCACCCTTCTGGACAAAACACAGAATCCAACAGCAAGTTTCCAGTTTTTGAGCTGAACTGATTGTGAACTCCTTACCTGTCTTTACAGAGTTTTTTCTACAGTGAACTTTCTTGAAAATCAGCCCTTCCACAAGGTTTCTTTCCAGTCTTACCCCTCCGCCCTCATTCTTTCCTTTTCACCCGGCAACAGAAGACGTCTTCTGCCATCTTTGAGCACACTGGCGTGACACACAGCTCCTGGGGAAATTCTTCAAAGAAACACAGACTGCTTGATCTCTGCCCTATACACACAAACAGAGCCCACGGCAGGAAGGCTTTGCTCTTGGCCAAGTGAGCTGCAACATCCACCAAGCACAGCTGCTCTGCTAATTTTAGAATGCTGAGGAACCACCTGCGATCAGGACACTTGGGGGGCCACGTGGCCCCCTATCCCAGGAGGTGATCTGGGATAGGGCCCACCCTTTGCTTTGAACACTCGTAACACCTTTCTAACTTATAAGACTGACTTTTTGGAGGCTCTTCTCAATAAGTGATTAAAAGAAATAATGACACACAGCTGTCAAGCTACCAGTTATTTCCACCTGGCCTATCCTCAAGCATTGAACAGGTCTATCCAGCTGTGTGCTCTCTAACTGGACATCCAGGCACCAATTCATATTCCACACGTACAAAGCAGAACCCCAGACCTTTGCTTCTGTCTGTTTGTCCATCTGGGACATTTCTAGTTACCTCAGCTGGGAACATCAGACCAATCCTGACTACCTTCCATCTCTCTCCAGACAATGAATCTTAAACTGAAAGCTGTTTTTTCTCCTATACAGTGGTCATCATAAATTTCCTCTCCTCTCCCTTCCTGCAACCTTTGTCCTATTCCAGGTGCTTTTCAGCCCTCACCTGTGTGCTGCATCAGTTGACCGACAGTGACCCTGTCTTCCTTGCAAGATGAGTTTTCTAAAACCATGCCTAGATGTAATTTAAAGCCCTTCACAGTGTCCTGTCAGGTTCTCCACTCTATGTGCACATGAGAATCACCTGGGAAACTTAAAGAAAAATCAGTGTTCAGCTTCCACCCCTAGAGACTCTGATTGAAGTGGACAGGATGGAGCCAGTGTCCATATGAGAGCCCCCTGTATCCACGGTCTCACTTTCCATGGTTTCAGTTTCCCACGGTCAACTGTGGTTTGAATATATTAAATGGAAAATTCCAGAAATAAAATGATTCATGTTTTAAATTCCGTACCATTCTGAAGAGCATAATAAAACCTGGAACTCTCCTGCTCTGTCTTGTTCAGGATTCAAATGATCCCTTTGTTCAATGTATCTAAGCTGTATGTGCTGCTCACTAATTACTTAGTGGCCATCTTGGTAATCAGATCAACTGTCAGGTATCAGAGTGCTTTTATTCAGGTAAACCTATTTTACTTAATAATAGCCCAAAAGTTTAAGAATAATGGTACAAAGTCGTGTGTGTGTGTGTGTGTGAGACAGAGAGAGAGAGTTTAGTGTTCTGTACTATCTGTGGTTTCAAGCATCCACTAGAGAGATGATTAGTGTATTTCTTTTTTAAATTCTCTAGGAGGTTCTAACGTGACCAGAGTTGAGAAGCACTGGCCTGCAGGATGAAGTCTAAGCTCCTTCCTATGGCTCCCAAGATGCTCCCTGGCCTCCCCAAGGAGGCTCTTCCTCCCCAGTCAGCCTCGCTCCTGACCACTCCATGCCTTTCTGCTCCAGCTACATGCATCAGCTTGTAGTTCCCAGCACCACTGCCTGGTGCACGCTGTCCCACCCTGGATGCCCTCACTGGCCCAACGTCTCCTCGAGGAAGCCTTTCCTGGCTTCTACCTCACACCTCCCCCACCTCCTGGTGCTCCATAAAACTTGGAGGATTTCTCTATGCATCTGTCTTCCTTAAACAAAAGAGGTTGTTCCCTTTTTTTGGTGGTAAGGGGTTTGAAATAGGGTCTGACACTTGCTAAGCAGGTGCTGTACCACTTGAGCAGCTCCTCAGCTCTTTTCGCTTTAGAGATTTTTCGAATAGGGTCTCATATTTATGCTTCCTGCATAGCTGGGTTGACAGGCGTATGCCACCACAAACTTTTATTCGTTGAGATGGGGTCTCATGAACTTTTTGTCCAGGCTGGCCTTGAACCTAGATCTTCCTGATCTCCACATCCTGAGTAGCTGGGATCACAGGCTGAGTCACTGCACCCAGCTGAGATATTCCTTTATATAGGGGTAGTTCATGGAGCCCAAAGCTGGAAACTTAGAAAGCAGCCAGAAACAAGATGCTTCTTCTCTCTCTCTCTGTAATTGGGGTTACATGGCCTCTGGTCTCTGTTCATTATTTTTTAATCTTCTTGATCGACAACATTCTCTCTCTCTGTGCAGGATGGGCACTCCAAACAGGCAGGCTCAACTCCTGAAGGTACATATTCTCACTGCCAGTAATGTGGACTGTCGATTCAGTCACTGAAGAGAGAAATCATAGGGATCTGCCCCTGTTCCATCAACTATGGCTAAATATGGCTGAGGTGCCAAAAAGCAGGCCTTGAAAAAAAAAATGGAGATAAATCATGCAATTGACAGTCTAAGTCAGCTTTCCATTATTGTAACAAAATACCTGAGATAATCAACTTAAAAAGAGCGAAGGCTTATTTTGGCTCACAGTTCCAGAGCTGATTGTCTCTCCTGCCTTGGTCCTGTGGTAAGGCACTGCATCATGGCGGGAAGACAAAGCTGGACCAAGCTGCTCACTTCATGGCAGCCAGGAAGCAGAAAGAGAGAGAGAGAGAGAGAGAGAGAGAGAACAGTATTCCACAATCCTCTTCAAGAGCACATCCCTGGTGATCTAAGACCTCCCATTAGGTCCTGGCTCTTAAAATTTTTCATCACCTTCTAATATCATTAAGCTAAGGACTAAGGTCCAATACATGAGCCTTTGGGGACATTCCAGATACAAACGTAGGAGGCAGATACTCCAAAAGGTTACAGTTATGCCCCAAGAGCCAAAGTATTCTTGAATTCTGTGTTTAGCACGCATAGGTGAGCAAGAGAGACCAATGCATGAGGCCAGACGAGCTCACCATTATCAACCATTATTTTAGTCTGGGATGTCAGGGAAGGCACTACAGAAAAGCAGGCAGTGGATATGAACTTTGAAGGACGAGTAGGGTTCACCAGGGTCACGGGAAGATGAAGGACTTCTAGGCTAAGACAGTCTCAGCAAGAACCCACAAAGTGCTTCCGTGTGAAAGTGCATGAAGAGGCGGAGGGGTGGGGAGCTGGGGCTGCCCCAGCCTGTGGTCCTCACTGCTGGGGGGAGGGAGCTGTAGAGGATGTCAGCCAGTGGGCATAGAAGGCAGAATCCGCTGACACGGGTGAGGCCTGGGTCTGAGTTACTCCCCAGCAGACTCGCACCCCTTCACAGCTCAAAAGGCGCCTGCAGTGACGCCCCATCTAATCCTCACCCCGTCACCGCCACGTGGGGAGCTGGGATGGGGATGCACAAAACCCGATTGAGCTCAGCCAGCAGCTCACCTGAACATCTACGCTGCAGAAGTGTGCGGATCGAGGTCTCTCTTTCCAAGCCTCTTCTTGGTCCATTGCACCAGGCTACCCAGCAATGGCAAGTTTCAACTAAAACCACCTTGACCTGTGATGGAGGGAGAGACTAGATAACTCAGGGGAAGTGCTTTCGTTATGGAGCAATGATATGGGAACACGCTCATGGAATGACACTGAGTGGTAGAGAAAGCCATGACCACAAGAGCACTGTGGTGATTATCTCTTTTTTCTTTTTTGATGGAGCTAGGGCTTGAAGTCTGGGCCTCACACTTGCTAGGCTGGGATTCTTCCACCTGAGCCAGTCTGCCAGCCCTTTTTAGTGTTGGGTATTTTTCGAGACAGGGTCTCTCCAACTATTTGCCTGGGCTGGCCTCAAACCCAGATCCTCCCGACCTCAGCCTCCCAAGTAGCTAGGATTACAGGCATGAGCCACCAGTGCCCAATCTGCCTCATTCTTCATAGCAGTTGTACTGGATTCCACTGATTAGCTTATCATTACTTAACTAGCTAACCCATTTTAGGTTCTTCCACGGTTTTTAATATTATAAATGATAAATTACCATTTATCCTCATATATCACACATACTATATTTTATATGAAGAATAACTAGCAATAGAGCTACTGGGTAAAAGAGCATGCACATTTGGAATTTTGATTGATTTCCTGAATTGGCCTTGGCTTCACTATGTATTAAAAACTTTCTAAATCTTTGCCAGTTTGATTCAGGAAAGCAAATGAGATGCTTTTACAAAATATTTTGAAAGAAAACAGTTTTCTCATTGATCAATACAGAATGTATGTTTCACCAGCACAGTGGCTCATGCCTGTAATCCCAGCTACTGAGAGGGTGAGGCAAGACGATCGCTTGAGTTCAGGGGTTCTTGGCCGAAGTGTGCGATGCGAGGCAGGTGCTCTTACCACTTGAGTCACTCCACCAGCCCTGTAGCGTGCTATGCTGATGGGGTATCCACACCAAGTTTGGCATCAGTACAGTGACCTCCCAGGAATGGAGGACCACCAGGTTGCCTAAGGGGTCAGGAACAGAAGAGGGCAAAACTCCTGTGGTGATCAGAATGTTTAAACAGTCCAAAATATATTAGATAATTATGCAATTCTTTTAAGCAAGATAGTGCAACTCTGAGTTATACTATTTTCCTCTTGGTATTCACTTCTAAAAACTGCTGTTTACTGTTGTCAGTGTATATCTCGTCATGAAAGCCAGCCCTATTTATAGCAGGACACGCTAGTTATCTTCTGACGTGTCATTATTGTGACTTAGAGTACAAGGCAGTCACTAAAATTTCATCCCTGTGATCGAATGAACAAAAAGAATGTACCATGTTGCAAAGTTTAGCGGAAAATGTTCGGAGGGAGCAGTTCTCAGGACTGAGGCAGAGGCCAGGTCACAATCCCTAGGAGAGGAGACAGTGCTGAGCAGTGTCACAGGACTGGGGCACCGGGCTCTCCCCCTCATGGGGTGGGGGCGTTGCTTGCTTGCTTCTTCGTTTTGTAGCCTTGTGTTATGAGCCACCTCCAGATTTGACTGCATCCACGTCCACTCACGTGAGAGGTTTTAAGTCATCAGGCTAATATGAAAATACTTAAGTGACTTCATTGTCTCAATAGATGCCAAGAAATAATTCAATTTCTATTCCTTTTGAGATACTCCTTTCTAAATAGTTGAACAAAGAGAATTTCTAAGGAGTGGCAGTAGTGGCAGAGCACCTACATAGCAAGCGTGAGGCCCTGAGTTCAAACCCCAGTACAAAAAAAGTTTCTTTCTAAAAGAAACCAAAACTAAGAGCCAATAGTATGTAAAAGGGAGAGCCCCCTTCAAAGCAAAAAGAAAGCCAGGGTGCCCTCTGGCATCGTTACAGTTAGCATGGTACTGAGATGCTGGCGATGACATCCAAAAAAGGAAAGAAATGGAGACTTCTGCACAGGAAAGCACTGAAGAAACTTTGAAAGATGATATTAACTTGTAAAACCCAAGAGGTGAGAGGTGATAAGCAGTTAAGAACAGGATAAACTCATGAAACATGGTGTTAGTCTTTATAAAAGTGGTACTCATAGAAAAAGTGATTCCATTCTAGAACTGTAATAAAAAGTATAAATTCTTGAGGTTTGACTCAACTTGGAATAAAAAAGCATTATCTTATTCAAAGAAATATAAAACACCATAACGGGAGAAATAAAGACTGACATTAAAAATGGCAAAATTTGTTCTGCTTCTGATTAAGAAGACAATACAATCAAGATAATATAGCTCCAACTAGCATGTGAATTTAATTGGAATTAAAGTTCCCCTAAGATCATTTGTACAATTTGACAAATATGAGATTTATCCAAAAGAAAGAGCAGTCGAGAATAACAAAATCTTTTTAAAAAATACTTACTGACACACTCTATTAGATTTTGAAAGATACGACAACTAAGTCTTCATGACAATTGTGTAATATGACTTCAAAACAGGGAGAAGGGAGAAAATCACTAATTAAATAAAATGAGCATGCCAGAAATAGATTCAGCTGCTTTAGTGGGAAATACATTGCATAACCAGCCTAACAACAGAGAAAAGAAACATTGTTTAAACAAAATTGTAGGCAAAACTTGGGAAGAATTCATGTATGTGTACATATATGTATACATATGTAAAATGCTTAGGTTGCTGTTGATAGAGATCCCAGACTAAATTGTTGAGAAATGAGCTAACGTTGCGCCTTTGTGTGTGTGTGGTTTGTGGTTTTTGTCCTTGTTCCTGCTGCTCTGGATTCATAAGGGAATTCGCCCCTTATCTCTCTCAGAGAAGGTGTCAGCCTTTGTGTCCCTATGTGCCTGGCTCCCAAGGGACCATTTTATGCTTCAGGGTCAAGCATTTGCTTGGGAGCACTGGTTCCAAGCAGGTGATGGGAGTGGGGATGGGAGGGCCACAAGGTGTCTAGAGTTGGGCAGGGGCTTGGTCCCCTGTTAAGAGTGGTTGGTTCTCTGGTTTGGGGGTTCCTCAAGGAAGGGGAGCAAACAGTGTCCAGGAGGTGGTGCGACCTTCAGCAGAGCATGGCTGCTGAAGTCAAGCTTTCCAGTTTGGGAGCAGCTGCCATGCTGTCCGGACTGGTGAGGCAGGACCACAGCTTCAGGGCCTCGGGAAGTCCGTGCAGGATGGAGCAAGAGCCATCTTCCATGGTAACCAAGTGAGTTAATGACAAAGCCCCTCTCGTCATCCTCCTAGATGGAGTGGGCCCGGGAGTCTGATTCGACCCAAGGGAGGGCTTGCCACCCACCTCAGGAAGTGAGCGTGGAGGTGGATTCGACCAGCTGGAGTACATCTCATCAAGTCAAGTGATATTAAGAATAAAATGATATCGCTTGCACCTTACGTGCAACGGAACACTTCATACCCATTGCACACATCATAGCCTTCCATAAATCCAGATGGCCGAAGAATTATTAAACCCCAGTCAAAAAGTATTTTGAAAACTAGAATATAAGCTATTAATTATCTCAGTGGTGGAAGAAAGAGACATTTCTTCATATCAAAATAAAACTAAAACCTAGAGATGATTAGATGGAGGTGTGAAGGAAAAATGGACAGCCTGACCAGGATTCTCACTCAGGATCAACTGTAATAAATCCAAGCATGAGCACTGGTAAATGTTTTACAGTGGGATGAGCTCGTCTGCATTTCTCACCAAGTGAGGCGTAAAAATTCACACAGAGTCCAAGTTCACAAAGGACCTATTCGCCTTCCACAGTCCTTCCAGAGGTTGCTCAACTGTTCTAGATCTAGAGCTCAGATGTTGAGAAATTATACACCGGAAAGAGCTAGCCTTTCTGACCCCATCAGCCAGCCATTCCCACTATAAGATGGTTGCCTGTGAAGTCTGAAGGCCAAGCTGGCAGCTCCAACACAGAGCCTGGGTCTCCATTGCACTCTAAGTCCAGTGGCTGGCAAGGAGTCCAAGGCTGGCGGTAGCCCATCTGCCCACAATATGGCGGCTGGGATTTTGGGGGGGAAATGTAAGTAGGCATTCCACGGGGACTCTCACCTGCCTGACACTACGGTCCTACAACTAGTCACCAATGTGTATCTGTAACTGAGCCAAATTGTAATTCAGGAGCTAATTCTGAGTTTCTCAGATTTAATTATACTGAAATTCAGGATGAAACTGGGCCAGAAAGAAATTAGGCGGAATAATTCCTCCTCACGTTGTTTTTTTACAGTACTGGATTTGAACTCAGGACCTCACACTTGCTAGGTAGGCAGGCACTCTTACTGCTTGAGCCAGTCCATCAGCCCTTTTTGTGATGGACTTTTCAAGATATAGTCCTTCAAACTATTTGCCCAGGGCTGGCTCTGAACTGAGATCCTCCTGATCTCTGCCTCCTGAGTAGCTAGGATTACAGGCGTGAGTCACTGGTGCTTGGCTCCTTATATGTTCTTGACTCGGGTTTTTGGTCACAAGGATTCTCATTCAACATAATTATTATTAAAAATTTGCCAGGCATGGTGGCTCATGCCTATAATCCCAGCTACTTGAGAGGTGGAGAGTGGGAGAATCCTGGTCCAAAGCTGTTCCCAGGGGAGAAAATGCACTATATTATCCAAAACAAATAAATAAAGCAAATAAACTAACTGGCTCAAGTGGTAAAATGCCCTGAGCCAGGTATGGTGGTACAAACCTGTAATCCCAGCACTCAGGAGGCAGACAGGAGGATTTTGAGTTCTAGGCCACTCTGGACTAGTTCTCAAAAAGGAAGTGAATGTAGAACCCACTTAAATGAATTTCTTTTCTTCTCCTTTTCCTTCTCCTTCTCCTCCTTCTGGCAGCACTGGGTGATTGAAATGCCTCAAGCTTACTAGGCAGGCACTCTACCGTTTGAGCCATACCTCCAGCTCTACTTAATTGAATTTCTGATCACATGGTTCACTATTGTAAAAACTTGGTCATTCCTGCTCAACCCCATTGATTAAGTCAATCAATGCAAACTTAAGGTATGTAATGAAAAATGCTTTATTATGCTTGTAGTGCGAGCAAGTTCAGCACTTCTACCAGGCCACTCGTGACAGTAAGTTTGCTGGGGGTTGACATGTTCCAAGTTTTCACTGCTCCATTTTCTTTCTGCAAAGGATGCTCCTTCCTGCGGCTGCTCTGGTTTGTCCATCTTCTTTCCTAGACAGTAACCCAAATTGGGATTCTTTATTTGGTAAGTTGAGCCTCACTACTGTCCAGGGTAACAGCAGGACACACTCCGTGTTGCAAGGCCTGAATTACAGTTGAGTGTAACCATCTGTGGTGCGTGACTTTGTACAAGCTGCTTGACAGTGCAGGACTGCGGCCTCTCTTTCATAAAGTGCAGATCATGCTGCTTGCTCTGACATTCTTCCCCAAGGCTTCTGTGAGGCCAGAATGAGATACGACACAAAAGTCTTTGTAAAGCAGAGAGCCCTGTAGGCACTCTTAAGAATCCGAGTGCATTAAAATCGCATGACCTGCTAGTTTAAAATGCTCATTTGTAGCTGGATGAAGTGGCTCGAGTCTGTAATCCCAGCTACTTGGCAAAAAGTTTCAAGGCCAGCTCAGGCAAAAAGTTTCGGAGACCCCATCTGAACCAATGGCTGGGTGCAGTGGTACATGCCTGTCATCCCAGCTACACAGGGAAGCACAATAGGAAGAATACTGTCCAGGCTGGCTAGGGCAAAACCCTATCTCAAAAATAATCAACACAAAAAGGGCTGGCAGAGTGGCTCACGTGGTAGTGCTTACCCAGCAAGCACAAGCCCTGTGTTCAACTCCCAGTACCAGCAAAAAAGAAAAGAAAAGAATAGAAAATAAAAAGCTCATTGGTAAGTGCTACTTCCACAGAGTATAACTCAGGGGAGCCCTGAAATTTGCGTTTTTAGTACTCACTATCCCCATCATCACCCTTTTCCCCACCCCCCGTGTGGTTTGTATATTATTGGTCTGGGGATGACACTACTTGGAGAAACGGTGTGAAGCTGAAATAAGACACTTTGGAAGAATTTTTTGGAAGAATAAATTGAGTCTAACAGTTTGGGCTTGACTGTCTAAACATATCTCATTGCTTTAGGTGAGAAACTTAAATAAGCTAATGAGCTGATGGTCTATTGGATGGTAATTCTTACATGGCTTCCTACAGAGAAAGATGCTCATTGTAGAATCACTTTTAGAACTGGCTGAAATCTGAAAGCCCTCTGGCTTTGCCGGTACCTTAGTTCCCTTGGGTCTTACTTGGGGTAAGAGGCTTCACCTCTTCCCTGGACACCCTCCTTCCAGCTGTTCTTTTCCATTTTGGGGAGACTGATGGAGTGCTGCCATTTTAACAAGACAGTGTGAGCCATGTGCACATGTCACAGGCCAGATGGATGAACAAGAAACAAAACTTCAAAGATTCCAAAGTTCTGCAGCCAAGAAGGGAAGTAAAAGAGCTGCTGCCTGTCAACAGCCACAGAACCCAGGGTCAGCAATTCTGTCCCTCAGAAGAGATTGCACGGGCTAGCCCTGGGCTAAATTATTAAGACATTGAAGTCAGCTTTGATGTCCTCACTATCTCCACTCCCTGATCATTCTTATTACCTCTGCCTCCTGACAGGGGCTCGGGACCCCCATCATGATAGCTCACTCTGCCCTGTCTGATTATCCTGGGCTGGGAACTTTTTCTTTTTCATCATGACCCCCAACTGCCCCCTGGCTCACTGTTCCTCCTGGCAATGGAGATGGGGGGAACAGAGAAGTTTCAAATTAATCTCATCCACAATTTGTGTTGGGTTTCATGTGTTGCTTCTGTCTCTGGAAAGATGTCTAATCTCAAAGAATTAAAATCCAGGAAGTATAGGCATCTCAAGGAACCTTGTCGCAGAGGGACAGGGTGGATTGGAGGGGACATTCTCAGGTGTCAGCCCTCCCTGAATCACACCATCCTGGGAAGGGGTCAGGCTGATGGCTGCTGATTTCCAAAGGGTTCTTTTTTTTTTTTGGCAGTATTGGGGCTTGAACTCAGGGCCTACACCTTGAGCCACTTCACCAGCCCTTTTTTGTGATGGCTTTTTTCAAGATAGGGTCTGGGGAACTATTTGCTCAGGCTGGCTTCGAACTGAACTGCAGTTCTCCTGATCTCTGTCTCCTGAGTAGCTGGGATTACATGAGCCACTGGTGGCTGGCTTCCAAAGGGTTTTGGGTACTGTGTGGAGCCAGCGTTTGGACTTGCAGTAAAATGACTCTCTTTACAACCCTCCTCCCCCCTCTCTATATGCCTCTTCTAATTCCTGGAATAGGGAGGCAGTGTTTCCTCTTAGCTACCATACAAGGAAAACGTACTGTCTTTACGCAGGTGACCAGTGGGGTCCTTCAGGAACAGTACAATCTTAAATTCCTCAAGGCCAGAGACTGGCTGCCCCGCCTCCACAGGTGGACTCTGCTTAACCCAAATCTGTCCAAGTCTGTTAGTTCCCTTGTCACAGTGATTGGTTCTGTCAGAGTTAACCAATCCAGTTTGGCAATCTCCTAGCTGTACTTGACCTAATTCAGGGCAAAAAAAACAAGAAGATGTCGTAGGGCTTCATTATTTTTATGAGAAGTCATCTCGCCTCGCAAAATGAGCCAGTCTTAGAATGGAAGTGACACTAAAGGTAGAAAAAGAATCTGGGAGGGGGCTGGGACCAGTGGCTCACGCCTATAATCCTAGCTACTCAGGAGGCAGTGATCAGGAGGATCGCAGTTCGAAGCCAGCCTGGGCAAATAGTTAGTGAGCCCTATCTCGGAAAAACCTTCACAAAAAAGGGCTGGTGGAGTGGCTCAAGCAGTAAAACACCTACCTAGCAATTGTGAGGCTGTGAATTCAATCCCCAGTTCCACAAAAATAACAAAAAAAAAGGGAATGGATCCCTGATGCCATGGGTGGGCTGCAGAGTCAGGCTGGCACTGAAGCCCTGCCTATGTCTAGACTTCCAGCTATGTAAGCTTATGAGTAGGACTAGGTTCTGTTGCAAATAACCAAACCCACATAACAACGGTTTCAACAAGTTAATGGTTTATTTATTTTCCAGGTTAAAAAGAAAGAAGTGCAGAGATAGTGTACTGCCTACCTAGAAGCTCTGCCATCTTCACACCTACTTTATTCCCCTAGCCCAAGGTGGCTTCTCCAACTCCAGCTATCACACCTGAATCCTGTCAGCAAAAAAGGAGAAAAGTGAGTGATATGTTCCAGAAGATACACATAGCACTTCTCTTTGTATGCCAGGACTTAATTATACAGCCACACCAACTTCAGGCTGAGAAACCTTATCTTTTCTGGAAGACCACATGCCTGGCTAAAAGTAAGGGGGCTCTGCTTGGGGATAGAAGGGGGAAACGGATGTTAGGGAGTAACCAGCAGCTACAGCCACAGTGTGTCTGTCCTTTGTCCAAAGCAGTCTGACTTGGGTTCCTTTTACTTGCAATCCTAATTGATACAGCCTCATAAACTTCTTACCTGCTGTCTTCAATCACCTGCTGGAGGATAAAAACAAGAAGCAAGGCCTTCACTGGAGCATCTCAAGGTCTTTCCTTATTTCTCTCTCCAGTCTTGGGACAGCACCTGGCACAGAGAGGCACTTGCTACATATTTGCTTCATTGAACAAAATTAACTTAAGAGGACTCAAACAGAGGGTGTTCAACAGAAGCTTGGCTTTTTCACTTGTCAGCTCTGGGCTTTGGCCTGGCCTTGGCTTCCTGCTGTAAATGGGAGAAGTAATGCCTACCTCCACCGTTGTTATAAATGCTAGTGGCAGTCCAAACTGCCTGGCACACACCCACATGACTGACACACACACATCATGCAGAGGAGTTTTTTCCAGGTATAATTACTTACATTAGATGTTTGGAAGGAGCTTGGAAGTTGAGAAAAGAAAGATTTCTGGCAATGTTTCAAACACACACAAAGTTTGCAGGCCATTATTAATTCTTAGGAAAATAGAACTGCCAGGTTCAAAGAAAAGAAAACTCTGCAGAGATTTTTTTCATTCAAGCTCTGAAGACTTCTTCAATATCAAATAGTTATTTAGTGAGAAGACTGTGAATGAATCAGAGCATATGTATTGAATTTATCTTGGAGCCCTGTGGGTTTAAAACATAACTAGAAAACATGCTTTGCATTCTCTTGCTGTCTTAGTGCTGGAAAAACCAGAACGGTGATCTGCTGAACCCAAAATGACCAACCTTGAATTCAGCGAACAGACCCAATAAGAAAGAAAATGATGAAGAATCCCAGGCCACTTTGCAGGGCATTTAACACACTAAGGGCTTCACAATTTGCTATAATTTGTCAAATACTTTTAAAAATTGTTTTGTGGTGACACTGGGGTTTGAACTCAGTGCCTCACACTTGCTAAGCAGGCACACTTACTATTTGAGCCACTCGGCCTGCCCTTTTTTTGTGTTGGGCCTTTTTGAGATAGGGTCTTGAGATCTATTTGCCTGGGCTTGTTTTGAACTGAGATACTCTTGATCTTGGCCCCCTGAGTAGCTTTGTCATTTTGTTGTTGTTGTCGTCATTTGCTTGTTTTTATTGGTTCGGCTCAGAAACCTGAGGGAAAAAAACAAGATCATTCTGTTCATCCATCATTCACCCGTCAAGGTCTGTGAAGATGTTCCGTGAGCTGGGCACAGTGGCTCACTGATATAACACCAGCTACTAAGGAGGCAGAGATCAGGAGGCTCAAGGTTAGAGACCAGCCCAGGCAAAAAGTTAGTGAGACCCCATTTTAACAAAAAAATTGGGTGTGGAGGCATAAGAAGGAAGATCATGATCCAGGCTGACCTGTGCAAAAACCACGAGACCCTCCTCCAAAAATAACTAAAGCAAAAAGGGCTGAGGTATGGCTCAAGTGTAGAGTGCCTGCCTAGTAAGCATGGGGCCCTGAGTTCAAACTCTAGTACTGCCAAAAAAAAAAAAAAGCCATCTGATAAGAAAAGAGACCTCACAAATATGTAAAGAATTCAGAGTTCGCTTTTAAATCACTGTGTAGTTAAAGCTTTTAGTAAGATAGGTGAGAAGCAGATCTTAGAATGCTAATAGGGATCATCTGGTCTAGCCTTCCAGTTTGGAATTAAGGAAGGTGTCCCTCTGAGAGCTGACTGCTCTCAGGAGGGGGCCACAGCCAGCTGACAGAGTGTCAACTACAGGCAAGTCTCTGATGTCATAGTCTAGTATACGCTGGCAAGAATAGGGTTTAAGAGCTGGCACTGGTGGCTCACGCCTGTAATCCTAATGGTAACAGTAATGGTAGAGTCTCTGGTCAGAAGATTTACAAATTCTTTGTGTCCCACATGGAAGAATCTATGGCAGGACACGTGGATGGAAATGGAGCTTATTAAAAGCTAGGGAGGGGAATTACAAAAGGGAGCATGGTGGGGCCAGGTGGAAGCTGGAAGCAGAGAGAAAGTCCCCCTCTTTCCAGGAGTTTTTAAAACTTATGGTTACCTATGGGAAGGGAAGAACCTGGTGATTCCTAACCTATAATCAATGAGTGGGAAGGAGCACGGGTGGTCCCTGGACCAGGTGAAGGTGGTTTGATTTGTCCCAGGGTGCAAATAACCTACACTCATTTGCAATTGAAAAGAAGGCTCAGAGAAAGAGGAGAATGTTCAACCTGAAATACAGTATTAAGTCATATTTGTTCTAAGAGTCCTGAATTTTCCCTAATTCTAGCCTGCTTCAACTAGCTAGAGGCAGAGATCAGGAGGATCATGGTTTAAAGCCAGCCTAGGCAAATAGTTTGAAAGACCCTATGTTGAAAACACTCATCACAAAAAGGGGCTGATGAAGTGGCTCAAGGTGTAGACCCTGAGTTCAAACCCCAGTACCGGAAAAAAAAGTGTTTAAAATGAAAGGAAAAATCTATTTGCAAAGGCAATGTATTAGTTTTGAAGGGTTGCCAGTGCCCTCAAGTCTATGAAGTCTTTCCTCCTGGTGTTCCACACTGACAAGCCAGATCTCATGCCCAGAGGGGGAAACGAGCTGAGAGAGGCGAAGGGACATGACTGAGGTGTAAAATCTGCTCAGAAGGGGGTCCGCACTAAACACTCTTCTCACTCTACACACAGACATCACAGGCAGAACTATTTTGTCACTTCCGGTTTTTTGGCAGTACTGGGGTTTGAACTTAGAGCCTCTCACTTGCTAGGCAGGAGCTCCACCACTTGAACCACTCTGCCAACCTTGTCCCTTCTTTGAAAGAAACTCAAATTTGTTGTTCTGATGCTACCAGCTCCACTTGTTGAATGGCTTTGGGAGGCAAAGTCCCTTTTCAAATTAGATGAAAGGACTTACAGATGGTGCTCACTATTGTTTGCTTGTTTATTTATTTATTTGTGGTATTGGGGATCGAGCCTGCGGCCACACCCCCAGTCTCCTTTCCAGAGTTTTACTGATGAGGATGCTGCTGACCTCCTCAGCCTCAGGTAAGAGGGTCTGTGGTGATGCATCCTTTCTTCTCCCTCATGCATTTCCTTCTCATCTCCCTGTCACTCCCCCAAGGCCCTCATCACCTCACGTTTGGATGTCATAGTAAGTCCCCTGGGGCCCCTTCAGCTGCAACACTCCCAATGCAACACTATACAATGGTATTAAGTTCAAGGGTCAAATTTGACATTAAAATATCAAACTGTCACCAAAATGATCAGTGTGTTCTAACAAATGGGAGCAGCCCCTGTCAAATTGTTTCTCCCAGTACCTCATTTCTTCTGTGTTTTCTTGAACTTGTAGACCTAAGCCTTAATCTCTTTCCCTAAAAAAAGGCTCTGTTGGCCTGGGGGGCATGGCTCAAGAGGCAGAGCAAATAATTATAAGAAGAATAAAAAATAGCTCTATCCAATGAGGCTCTGCCCCAAAATGACTTTGCAGTACTGACAGCCTGTTGGTGCTTTGGGGACTCATGGAGGTTTATCTTTCCTTGGCCTTCAGTTCCAATGACCAGAACCAATGATGTGGTAGAACTGGTTCATATAGACTCATGGGAGCTGACCCTTAAATTTTCAGGAATATGGCAAAAGAACTATTTAAAGTATCCACTATTTCTTCCTTCCCAGTCTCCTTTTTTGAGAAAAGACATTCTTGTTTAAGATACCTAGATAGGGAGTTTCAATGGGACATTTCTATGTGTGTATGTACTGTAGTCATAATTGGTTCATCCCCTCTATTTTTGGGGGGAGGGAGGAGGATATAAGGAAAGGGTGTAGGAGGATGAACGTGGTGGAAATATTGTGTACTCATGCATGAAAATAGGAAAATGAGACCTGTTGAAACTATTCCAGGAATAGGGGGAGCGGGGATAAGGGAGAATGATGGAGGGGTGAATTTGACTTTGATATATTGTAAGAACTTTTATAAATGTCACAATGTTCTCCTAGTACAACAATAATATAATAAAAATGAATTAAGCAAAAAAGAAAGAAAATATTGACTATTAAAGGAAGAATCAGAGATTAAAGAGAAGTAAAAATAACTATAACTCTTTCTATATATATGTGTGTGTGTGTATACATATAAATATGAACCAAATGGCAAACACAAAAATGTCTTAATAAAAACATGAATTTATTAAAAAATAAATAAAATATCCATTACTAAATATTGAATGATATAAGCTTACAAATAAATCATATTAAAAACAAATATTCAAAATGCATAACTTTTTATTTTACTAATGCCTCACTTACTAGTATTTTACTCAGATCTAATATCCACTACCCTGAGATTATGTTGGTCTATTATGCCTGCAGGTGGAGATACCATAAAATAGTGTAAGGCAGTGTTTCCCTCCCCAGCTCCATATGCAGTGATATTACACTGGTGGTTGAAAATAGCCAGAAATCAGCCAAAGAGAAAGAATTTGCCTCCAAGTGTTGGCAAGTAGAAAACACTAAAATGAGGACTCTATTTCAGAAAGTCATTTTTTACGCATTCACTAGAACTGACTGCAAGGGACATGAGCATATCAAGATTACTGTTTTTAACACTCTTGTAAAATCTTGTTTATAATACCAAACCCTGAAGTGGCAAGAATGATCTTGCCAAGACAAGCAATAAGTAGCATAAAACAAGGGTGCATTTGGGCTCCCCCTTTCTTTCTTTTCTTTTCTTTTTTCTTCTGGGGATTGAACTCAGGGCCTACACCTTGAGCCACTCCACCAGCCCCTTTTTTGTGATGAGTTTTTTTGAGATAGGGTCTCATGGGCTATTTGCCCTGGCTGGCTTTGAACCGTGATCCTGCTGATGTCTGCCTCCTGAGTAGCTAGGATTACAGGCATGAGCCACTGGCACCTGGCCCCCCTCCCCCTTTCTTTTAATATAGATTTTAGTGTCTGAAACCACTTGTAGACAATGTGGACACACCCCTTGCCAGAATTAGCAGCAGATGTAGTCATATTATGAAAAACTAGAACAGAAAAAAACAGTTGGATTTGCCCATTTTTAAAAATGGGCAAATTGACTCAGTTGGTAGAACACCTGTTTTACAAGTGTGAGGCCCTGAGTTCAAACCCAGTACCACCAAAAAAAAAGAGTTTAACTTTAATCACTAAAGACAGTACACAAAAGTTACTGTCTAGGGCAGGCAGTCACCATATTTAAATGATCAGTGTCAATATGGCCTTTGATTCCTTCACTGGTATATTTGTGGCTAGTTTATCCCAGTATACACATAGAGAACAAATTGTTCTGGTAACCCAGGACTGGGGAAGTTCTTTACCTGACTGGTGAGTTTGGGAGGTGAAACTAGGCAAGCATGCCCAGGCTCTCTCTTCCTCTCTTTGGTCCTCTCTTTCTCCCTCTCCTCTCTTTTTTCCTCTCTCCACCCCTTTGGGAGCAAGCACTCATTACAGACCACATGTTGTCAGCTTGACTTTGTCCTACTTCTTTCAGAAGCCTGTGCTGCCCAGGTACTGCCTAGGATGGACTGTGAAAGGCTGTCTAATTCTAGGCCTCGGACCCAGGAAACTCCACAAACACAGCCCCATTTCCCAACTACAGATGCAGCCTTGCTCCCATCTTTGTCTTATTTCTTGATTGGTTCAGAGGAGCTGGGATGTGGCTCAGTGGCAGAGCATTGCCTAGCATGCACAAGGCCCTCAGTTTGATCCACAGGCCTGAAAAGGAAAGTCAGTGCTAGGAATCCAGCAGGGAAGGGGGGATTTGTTTTGGGACTTTCTGAACCCATCACAAGGCAAGGGAGATGTGGCTCAGAACTTAAGTATTCCAAAAACACTACTAAGAAATGTCGGTGAAACTGTCAACACTTGTCCACAATATATCTCAAATTAAAAGTGTTAGTGTTGCTGGGTGCCAGTGGCTCATGCCTGTAATCCTAGCTACTCAGAAAGCAGAGATCAGGAGATCATGGTTCGAAGCCAGCCCAGGGAAATAATTCTTGAGACCCTATCTTGGAAAAACCTTTCACAAAAAGGAACTGGTGAAGTGTCTCAAGGTGTAAGCCTTGAATTCAAAACCCAGTACAGCAAAAAAAAAAGTGTCCATGTTCTAGCAGGTGGGAATTTGGCTTCTTAATGGAGTCCTGGGTCTTGCTGGCCCAGCCTCAAAGCTAGTTCCAAAAGAAAATCCTGACTTTTCTTCATACTCCCTCACCACCTCCCCCCTACACACACACCCTGGCAGCTCAGCTCCAGGCAGGGTGGGGAGGCCTTTGATCTAAACAGGGATCCTGTCCAGATCCTTTTAAGTTTCACACCTGAACATTACCCCCTCCCACATGCTCAGCTGGGTTTCAAAGCAAACGCCTCTGCCCACAGTGGTAAATCCTGAGGTCCAGATGCTTGTCAGAAAAGAAAGCCCAGGATTGCGTTCTCCCACTTCTCTGAAAAGGGATAATGCTTTAATATTTGCTGTAGGACGTCTAGGAGGATGTCCAGGTAAACTGGACAAGTGATTTCACCTCTGTGTTTGTTGTGAAACTGTCAATGGGAACACAGTTAAAGCATCCTCCAGAACCTGCTGTCTGTGGACCAGCAGGAGTGTCTAGATCTTTGTATTGGAGAGACTGGGAGGTGGCTTGCTTCTTCTTCCGTCTGATGATGACTTAGGTTCCACTTTTCCATGTTCCCTCGGCTCTTGGGAGGCTACAGTTAAGCCTCAACCTTGCAGCTGCACGACAGCAGACACTCTACCAACACATACCTGCCCTTCTCCTCTTAGTCATGCTCTTTCTTCTTTTTCTCCCTCCTGTAGTGATTTTTTTTGAGATACTGGGATTTGAACTCAGGGCCTACACCTTGAGATCATTTTTTGTGATGGGTTTTTTTTGAGATAGGGTCTGGAGAACTATTTGCCTGGGTTGGCCTCCAACCATGATTCTCCTAATCTCTGCCTCCTGAGTAGCTAGGATTACAGGCATGAACCACTGGTGCTTGGCTCCTTTATTGACTTTAATATATTTATTCCTTATGAAAGCCATTTAAAAATTATTTTGGAAATAGAAGAGTGTAAGTAAAATTAAATGATTCTAAGATTATGTAAGGCCAAGGGGAGGAGAGGCAAAGGAGGAAAGAGGGAAGTTTTGAGACAATAGAGTTCCTGTATCTTGATTGTGATGGGGTACCTGGGTGTCTGCATTTATCAAAATTCATTAAAACTGCCAGGTGCCGATACCTCATGCCTGTAAGCCTAGCTACTTGGAAGGCTGATATTGGGAGGATCGTAGATCAAGGCCAGCCTGGGGAAGCAGTTTAAAAGACCTCATCTCCAAAAAAACCAGAGTAAAATGGACTAGAGGTGTGGCTCAAGTGGTAGAGCACCTGTTTTGCAAGCACAAAGCCCTGAGTTCAAAGCCCAGTCTCATCACACACACACAAACACACACACACACACACACACACACAAACCCACTGAAACTGAACAGTTAAAGTGGTATATTTTATTGTAAATAAATTATACCTTGATAAATTTGACTTATTCATCCAACTAATATCAAGTTTTTATATTCTTCCAGGAACCTTGCACAATGCTGGGGAGGAAGAGGGTATATAGTTGTATAGGTTGTTCACTGGACAGTGATATCTGGCCAAGGAGCAAGGAGGGGCTGAAATCTAGGCTGTGTCTGGCTCAACAAATCAATGCTCAGCGAGAGGCTGACTCAGAGGTAGAAGCAGACCTTCCGATTTCTTTTTTTTTTTTTTTTGTGGTACTGGGGATTGAACCCAGGGCCTTGCATATGCCAGGCAAGCACTCTACCACTGAGCTATACCTTCTAACCCCAAACTTTTCTGTTTCAGAAAAGGCATTGAATGGGTTCCTGGAAGCCTGATTCTGCAGCCAGAGTATAAAATGGATAATTCTGGACGGCTTCTACGGAGACAGCATTTTAGCTGAGGCCCCAGTGATAAGCAGGTGTGGGAGGAAAGAATGCTAACAAAGTGGCAGCCAGAGCAAGTGCTGAGAAGCAAGGGAACTTGGTTCACACAGTGAGTGAGAAGGCTGCTCTGGCATGGAAGGAGCAGACTAGAGGCTTCAGGGCAGTCAAGGGCATGACTAACTCCCAAAGCTTGAGAAATGACTTGGATACTGATAGTGCTTCAGCACATGTTACTTCTCAGAGATTTGGGAGTTGCAAGAGATGCCAGAGGAAAAAAACAAGGCCTGCCACCCTCTGGTAGCTAAGCGTGCAGGGAAGATTAGAACCCAGACTTGGCTTCAATTCCATCAAACCAAAATTTGCTGGTTGGTGCTTGTGTGAGGGCACCTCCTCCCTCCAGTCCAGAGCTGTTCACACACTGCAAGGTTCAAACATCAGAACAACTGGATTGCTGGGATTCTGTGGCCAAGAGAAACAGCTGATGTTTGATCACTGGAGGGGTCTGACCTGAGGATTAGCTCACAAGACGTTTGTCTTATTTTTTAAAAAAAGTTTCCATTCCTAAACTTGAGATTTAGCTTTTGGGGGAATTCTAGTTTTAAAGCAGTGAATTCTGAAGCAAATCCTACATCCAAAGATGCAGACATGAGAACCCGGAAGAGAATGACGGGTGGAAAAGTGTCAAGGACAAGGTCAGTGGGGGACAGTGCTGGTGATCTGACTCAGGAAGCCCAGCATCCTCTTCAAAATCCAAGAAAAGCAAGATTGGAAGGGAAGCCTTTAAGGGCAAACTCAGGGGCCACACTACAAGCTGTACCAGTCCCCATGTGACCGGCCAAGGCACTCACCTACCACGTGCCTTCTCCTGCCCCCATGACAGGTGAAAAGACTACCTGCCTATTCTGAAGTCACTGTTGGATGATTTGCTGGCTCACAAAACCAAAAGTCCTTAATCTACCTTTTCATTTCAGGAGCTACAGCTGTGCAATTAAACAGCAGAACACCAGCCCACAGAAATACACTACTAACCGCTGCTTCCCACTCTGTCTGCTTCAGTTCTAATACCGCAGGAATTAAACCTCCCACCTTCCACACAAACCTCAGTCTCCTACTCAAGCAGGTGAAGAGGTAATTACAAAAGCAAGGTTGCTGTTACAAGAGATGTTTTCCCCTGAGTGTGTGAACTTTTTGTTTGTGGTACTTGAGATCTGCTAGGTGAGCGCTCTGCCATTTGGGCAACACACACACACATACACACACACACACACACACACACACACAGTCCTTTTGAATTTAGTTTGTTTTTCAAATAGGGTCTCTCATGTTTGCCCAGACAAGCCGCAGACCACAGTCCTCCTACCTATCACCTCTGCCTCTGAGTAGCTGGTATTACAGACATGTGCCACCACACCTAACTTGTTTTTGAGATTAGGTCTTGCTAACTTTCATCCAGTCTAGCCTTGAACTGTTCCTCCTGTCTCCATCTCTCGTGTAGCTAGGATTATAACGTGCCTCACCATGCCTGGCAGGACTTTAGTTTCTTTTATTTTTTGTTTTCTTTTCTAAGAAAGTCCTTTATTTTTAGCTTGCAAATAGTTTCTTAACTGATTTCTGATCCAGACTTGCTCCGTGATGTGGAGCCTACACTAAAACAGCTTCATCCTTGAACTGAGTAGAGGAATTTAGGTTGGGCATCTTCAAACTTCTGCTGGTCCTTCCCCTCCAAGGGATGTAAACCTTTCCGTCTCAGCTGGGCTGGCCTCCTAATCCTCCTAGATGTGTGGTGGATTTCTTATAACTTGCTGCCAGCATCTCTTCTTTGTCTCCCTTTCCCTTCTCCATTTGACTGTCTCTCTCTGTCACTCTGCTCATGTGGCAGAAAATGGCAGTGAGGAAGTTAGTCTCTCAGAAGGTAGGACTCCTGTTTGCCATCAACAAGGTGTCACTGGAGCCCACAGCAGGGTTGTGGATGGGCCTCAGGAGCTGAGTGGGCCAGGGCTGGAATAGAGTGTGAGCAGAAGTCTCACTCTGTCACTGCCCCCAGTTTCTTCTTACCCGTCTGTAACGGTCCTCTCTCACTGTAGTCTAGCTCGCTCTATTTCTGTCCCCCATCTCCTAACATAATGATGGTCACAGTCCCACAGCTCCTCGGTTACAAGTCTTGGGTTCAAGAGAGCAGTTGTACAGAGCTGGAATCTTAGTCCAATTCTAAATTCCTGGGGAGACCCTTTGATGGCCTCTCCATGCCATGTCAGTGGTTTTCTAGACAGTCAGGCTATATGGACTGTCCCACACATGGCAGGACATTTAACATACTGGCCTGTCCACTGACTGCCAGTTACTCTCCACCCTACTGATTGTGACACTTGTGACAACATTCTTGCCCTCTACCAAATGGGCCTTTGGGAGACAGTGTTACCAAAGTTTGAGAACCACTGCAACTCAGCTTGTTGGACTTGGTGTCTGATTCTTAGACAATTCTAATACTTGTCAAAAATCTGGAGGGATTCCCCTAAGAATATGTCATAGAAGACAGAGGTGTATGAAACCCAAAATAATATTTTAATTTCTTATAGAGCTTTCTTTTATACCTTTTTTGTGGGGGAGAGCGCTGGGGTTTGAACTCAGAGCCTCACACTCACTGGGCAAGTGCTCTACCACTTGAACCATACCACCAGCCCAATATTATCATTTCTTTGTATTCAGTTCCCTGTGTTTGTTTCTAAGAACAAAATGTGTTGAATTTTTTTTCAGTCACGTCTTACTTCCGATAAATAGCTGCTTTGTTTTTCTCACACAGTGGCATAATGATGAAATCAAGGACGTGGTAAATGTTTAGTTCTCTTTAATCAGATAACGTAATTAGTAGACAAAACTGGCAAATATTTACTTGTGAGCTGGCATTCTCCTTTGGACTCACGTGGCCCATCACCAATGTAAACCAAATGCTCCTCTGTCGGGTGCCCCAGGGAGGATGGTGGAGTGGCAGGACAAGCAGAGGGAGGTCCCTCCAGCGGCGGAGTCTCTCACAGGACTCCGGTTTGGCCCGGGCCAGCTCTGCCTGCCTGTTTTCCCATTGTGAGCCTGTGATGAGTCCTGCCTTGGCTCAAGGACCACAGTTGAGTGTGGCCAGGTTCTGCATGCACGTGCACCTTAAGAGCACTCGTGGAAATGATGAACGCGTTGGCTTTAAAACTGCTTTTTAAAAATTGCTACTATGACTCTGAACATATGATTCTGAGCCATAGCCCTAGGACCCCTTAAGATTGCTGGGACTCCAGGATGGACCCTGAACTGACAAGAACTGATTAAAAAATCCAATTTGGCTCTGTGTGTGGGGGGGGGATCTTTTTTAGTTTTTAAATTATTGCTATCAGAAAAAATTTAAATTACACATGTGGCTTTCATTTACAGCATGCATGATATTTCTGTTATCTCATTCTGCTGTGGTATTTTAACCCTCTTAAAAATTAATTTTTCTGGGCACCAGTGGCTCATGCCTGTAATCCTAGCTACTCTGGAGGCAGAGATCAGGCGATCACGGTTCGAAGCCAGCCCAAGCTCAAGACTCTATTTCCAAACTACCCAACAAAAAACAGGGCTGGAAAAATAGCTCAACTGAAAGAGCGCCTGCCTAGCAAGTGTTGAGACTCTAAAGTTCAAATCCCAGTACCGCAAGAAAAAGAAATAACTTTTACTTGAAAAATAAAAACATTTTTCTATGTACATTATGATGTCTTCAAATACGATGACAGGTCGCATAGCAATGCTTTGGTCAGTGATGGAGCACATATGTGATAGTGGTCCTGTGAGATTGTAACAGAGTTGAAAAGTTCCTATCACCTAGCGACACTGTCACCATGGTAAAGCTATGGCACAACACATTCTCATGTGTTTGTGGTGATGCTAACAGTTTATACAGTTTCCATCCTGTACTTCTGTCTTTATTTCAAGTGTACTTTTTCTCTTATAAAAAGGTTATGTTGATGCAGCTTCTTGCATCTCATGTTTATAGCATCTTTGATTGCACCGAGAGGGCAGTCCTAGTGACTGGCCTGTAACTAGTGGGTTTGTGTAAGCATGCTTTGTGATGTTCACACAATGATGAAATTGCCTAAGAAGCATTTCTCAAAATGTATCCCTGTGGTTAAGGCACATGTGACTTTGTCAATTTTGTTTTTGAATGCGTGCAATAAACTAATAAATTATTCCAAATTGAATAGTGTCTTAAGTGACAAGGCCATGTAGTAAAAAGAGAACTGACTTGGGTAGTAAGAGATAGGAATTCTGAAATTAAAGAAAGACTCCATCAGTCCATATTGATATGAATGAATGGGAGAGAACTTTTCTGTGTGGCAGTATTCCACTGGACAAATGTAGAAGAAATTATAGATTGGAGAATGACCACTTGGCAATCACAGCATTAATAGTTATTTCAGGCAAAAACCACTGACAGATGATAACATTAGTGAGGAAAGTGTGATAAGAAATAGACCTTGAGGCAGGTATGGCAGGATATGTTTGTAATCCCAGCACTTGGGAAGCAGAGACAGAAGGATCTCAGATTCAAAGCCAGCCTGTCTCAAAATCAAAAAGAAAGAAAAAAGAAATAGAAAGAAAAATAGGTATCTCTTCACAAGATAATTTTTAATTGCAAAGATGAAAAAATGACAACATTCTTACAGAAAAACCAAGCACATACCAAGTGCTCAACATTTACAGCGCCAGAAATGGACAGATCAAGTTCACGTGCCTTCTGATATTATGCCTAAGATGGATATTATATCCCTGCTGTGGTATAAGTGTGTGCCAAAAATTCAGAACTTGAATTTAATCATAAGGAAACATATTTATAAGCCCAAATCTAGAGCCATTCTTCAAAATAACTAACCTGTACTCCTCAAACATACCAAGGTCCTAAAAGACAAAGAAAGACAAGAATTATTCCACATTAAAAGAAACTGAGCCAGTGAGGGTGGCTCACGCCTGTAATCCTAGTTACTCAGGAGGCAGAAATCAGGAGGATTGAAGTTTGAGGCTAACCTGGGTAAATAGTTCTCAAGACCCTATTTTGGAAAAACCCATCACAAAGGACTGGAGGAGTAGTTTAAGGTGTAGGCCTTGAGTTCAAGCCCCAGTACCACAAAATAAAAGTAGAGGGGACTGAAGAGATGCAACTAGATTTTTGTGAATCTGAGTTGGATTCTGAGCCAGGTAAAGAATTTAGTAGGATAAGTGACAAAAGGTTAATAAAACCCATGGAGTAGTTAATAGTGTTGTTTAAATGCTAATTTCCTGATATTATAACTAGACTATGATTATGAAGGAGAGTTTTCTTGCTTTTAGGAAATGCATGCTAAAGTATTTAGAGGTGAGGGGAAGAGAAATTGAGATTCTAGTTCCAGATCTATAAACTAGGGAGTGGGGGTGCCTAGGACAAAATATTTAATCCCTGGGCCTCAGTTTCCTCATTTGTAAAATGAAGAGGTTGCACTAATAACTGGTCCTCAAACTATGGTCCTTCTAAAACAACATCAGTTGAGAGGTTGTAAGAAAGGCACATTCTCAGACCCCATCTGAGGCCTGAATCAGAAACTCTGGAATGTTCTAGAAGCCTCAGATTTGAGAACCCCTCCTCTTGTTGAACTCTGTAGTTTTCAAGTTCTGTGGTTCACATTTGTCACTCCTACCAAGGACAGCCCTGAGTCCAAAAGGGCACCCCACCCTCAATCCATTCAACATTTATTTGGTGCTGACAAAGGGCTGGCCAGAGACCTGGGAGTGCCAGAACTGTGAGACACAGTTCTCCTCCTAGGCATTCCCACTGAACCTCTGCTTGCAGTAGGTGCCGATTAAATGTAAAGCACTTAATAACGCCACTTGGCTCAGGCAACATTAAAGAAAGCAAGTGATGCATAATTAAATTCCACACAGTGACTTGCTTGTCTGCCTTGGCCTCTTACAAAAATGCCTTGGTAGGTGGTTGCTGGAGGAATGGGCTGTCACTCATCCCTGCACCTTTCTGCTACCAGCAGTAGAAATTACTGTCCTCTCCACAAGTCATTGTTTCCTGGATCTTGCAGGTGCTATGAATCTCTCCTAGTGCCTTCTAAGTACTTGTACTAGTGCAGAGTTCACACTTGTCTGTTAAAGCTGGGACCTAAGAGACTATCAAGCTTGCTTCTGATTGACTAACTAAAGCAAAACTGAATAAAAATCTCCCCCAGCCTCACTGATTGGGTTAGTAGTGTGCCCCCATTCCTGGAAGTTCCACCCTCACACTCACTCCCTTGTCCCCAACCCCACCTGACCCCTAAAACCACTTTTTCAGTCCTGATCTTTCTTTAACTTCAATTTCTGATTTTACTTTTATGATTTTATTTATTGAAATGTATACATTCATATGAACAAAGGTGAAAAGAGGCTCTATAGTGGAAATCTGTATGTCCTATACACTTTCTTCTCCTGACTGTGCCCTACTATCCTCCAGCTTCAATTTCTGATATAGTTATATTTATTTTATATTAATCATGTTACATATTATATTATACTCTATTAGATTACATTATATTAATTATATTATTTGAGAAGGGATCTCACTATGTTGCCTAGGTTCACCTAGAACTCCTGGCTCAAGCGCTCCTCCTGCCTCTGCCTCCTAAGAATCTGTTAGTCAGACCTGTGCCAGGGCACTTAGCTTTTCCCTTCATGTCCTGAACCTAATCCCTTTTTTTCACACTTCATTTTTCGTTTTTATTTATTTTTGCACATTTGGTAATGAGAACCCAAACCCTTTAAGCCTTTTTTGTCTTTACCTGTAACATGGAATAATAACAGCACTCTCCTCGTAGGGCTGTTTGTTCCGCATAAAGCCATACTTACCAGCTTTAGCAGGGCCGTGCACACAGTAAGCCCTCGGTAACAACTCGTCACGGTGACACAGTGAGAGTATCAGGAAATGCTTCTTACACTGAATATTTGTGGATGGTTCCCCACCCACTCCCAGTTCCCTGCTTTTTCAAAATGGCAACATCTGGAGTTTACTTTTTCCCTTTCCTTCCCTTCATTCCAGATATTTGGCTTCATCTATCTTTATGCTGTCTTTCCCATTGGAGGATTTGGAGGGGTCTAGAAGAACTGGGAGAATTCCCTGGTGGGCTGCCTTGTTCTTGCAAGGGTTCATGGGCTAAGCTGCCAAGAATATTCAGCTGATGGGTCACACACTGAGCCCCCATGTCCCTCCCAACATGGGGTCTCTCAGTCTCTCTTGCAGGATGTCGCTGACATTAGTTCATTCCTGACATTGCTGTTTCCCCCTGGGCCAAATGACAGAGATGGATATATTTAGACACACGAGGTTTCCTGGCTGTCATTAGTACGGCTAATCTTCCCACTACGGTTTACACTTTCACCCTTGAACTTCGACAAACAAAAAGACAATTTTCATTTTCACACTGTGAATGTTTGTATGAAAAAAAAGTCTTTCCATATGTCAAGTATTCTAGTCCTTAAATATAAAGAACGGCTGTCTTGACCTTGAGGGTGGGGAGGGCCACTGAATGGCTGCGGGACTGTCCTCAGCCTGAATTTCTGTGGAAGGAAAGATGGCGCAGATGCTCACGCTTCTACATTGTAATCTGCTGTCTTGTCTGCTTTTCCACTCTTAGCAAATGGGTGTCCCCCACCAAAGACTGCATTTAAATCAATTGGCTATGCCATCCAAAAGTTTCCACAGTTAAGTCCTTAAATTAAGAAAATCTTTCTCATCCTCATGATATGTACTAGAACTGAATCTATGAGTACCTTCACCTGCTCTGCTCAATCACACGTGGACAGGGTGGAGGAGGACTTCCCCGCTGAAAGAGAAGTCTAGCAGAAACTTACAATCTTGCCAGATGAAGGGGTTAAAAGAGGAATGTCTTCTGAACCCAAGCTAATGCATCTGTCACCTGGTTGTAGCATTTCATATTTGATTTCTAGGAACATTACATTTATTATGTCATGGGCTTCAATTTTGCTACAGAAACTTCCTTGGCAGGAATACGTTGGATTCTGGCATTTCCTCTTCCAGGAAGCCTGCCTTGACCCTGTCTCCCCTTTCTTGGCCTCAGTTATTTTCACTGGGCTCCCATAACCCATAACCAGTACTAGACAAAAGGGACATACCTTGGACCATGTGTTTTTAGAAGCTCCCCTCTGACTCTCCCCTTGACCAGCCCTCCTTACAGGGCAAATAGCCCATGAGCCACAGGGCTTGATTCACTCAGAGCCCATTCTCTCTTTTCTGGACCATTCTCTGGGAACCCAAGACCCCATAAAGCCATCCTCAAACAACCCAGAGCCCTTTTCTCCAGGTCCATCCTAAAAGTGACCACACATCTAGTGAATGTACCCCATAAAGCCACACCACCTGAATGTCGCACTACTCAAGAGTGTCACCCTGGGGACCAAGTCTTCAACACATGAGTGTCTGGGAGCACACTTAACATCCAAATTACAGCAGCAAGATACTCCTAAATTTGAAAACAAAGATCCTTTCTGAAAAAGAACATTATGAAAAGTCAACACACACACACCCTTAAGCTGGAAAGTTCTTGATAGAAGAGACTAGGCAGAGTGTGAGGAAATTCATGAACCTAAATGTGGGGTCTCGCTGCTTATACCATACCTGCCTTTGGCAAGAGAGATACCAGAAGGAGTTGAGCCTTTGCTGTGTCTATAAGCAGAATGCAAACATCAAACGTTGTCCACAGGAGAAGGTCCAGACGACTGTTCTAGCATCTTTGGCTGTTCCAGCATCTGATTCGGAAGCAGATGTATCAGGCTATAGTAGCCTGGCGACAAGAGCCATTAAGACCATTTTCCATTCCCTTTGCTGTGATGCCGTGCTCACTTTTAATTGTGCTTTGGCTGTTCGTGCAGCTTTTGCATAGCAAAATAATGAGTTGATCAGCCAATGCAAGGGTTTTAGTCCACATGATGCTTCCTCTTCATGAATTAGTAATTTGGCATTCTGGCTTGTGTATCAACATCTCGGTGGGGTTCATAAGTATAAGCAAGTAACTAGAGCAGGTGTTCTTAACCTGGATAACAAGAACGGGCTTCAGGGATCCACTAAGCTCTGAGATTGTATGCAAGGGGTGTGTGTGTGTGTGTGTGTGTGTGTGTGTGTGTGTGTGTGCACATGCATGCAGTATGCATTTATCAAGGAGAAGGGTCAATAGCTTTCACCATGTTCTCCTAAAGACTTTCAAATGTACTGACAAAATAGAACTTCTGTGCTAGTAGCTGGTAGGGACTGGTGGAGGGGTCAAGTGGTAGAATGCTTGCCTAGGAAGCATAAGGCCCCGAGTTCAAACCCTAGTCCCACCAATAATAATAAAAGAATTTCTGTGCTTGTAAGACTAAAGTGACCACAATAAGATTTTATGCTGTACAGCAACAATGCCTGTGGTATCCCCTCCCACCACCTTTTTGGTCTTACTATAATCTTATACTAAGAGGATTATTTCATAACATAGTTTTATTTTTCTTTTATCTTTACAAAACATACTGGGAATATTTTTTCATGCTATTCTTTTATGACTCAGTTTTTTTAAAAAAACAACTTCCTAGAATTTGATTGTCAAAATTCATCACCTAAGAAAGATTTTAAAAGCTTTTTCACACCTAACCTCTAAGAGGCTTAAGTTCTAGGTGAAATGTTGACTTAGTTTTATTAATAGATGTCCAAGTGTGAGAACAAATGGCAACCACTATTATTGACAGCTGACATTTATGAGGCAGTAGTTCTGTCCCAGGGTATGTGCTAACTGCTTTGCATATCATGAGCCTTACCACAGCCCTGCCTGGGAAGTGGGTATTATTTATTTCCATTTAACAGCTGAAGAAACAGATACAGAAAACTTCATGAACCTGGTGAGGTCACATTCCCTCAGTGATGGAGCCAAGTTGACAAGCCACATCTGTTGGCCTTTTCCACTAACCATGATCTTTAAGTATTATTTTTAACCCTTAAGCTCCACTGAGGTGCACTTCTTCCACCCAAAGTCATTTCTCCGTTCTTGGAATCCCTCTGGTTCTTCAGCTGGTTGCAAACCTCCCACCCCAACACCATTAGAGTATTATCTAACTCAGGGGCCATCAAACTTTTTTCCACAAAGAATCAGTTATGTTTGGTTTTATGGCCCAGATGGCTTCTGTCACAACTACTCAACTCTACTGCCCACTGTAGCATGAATGTGACTACAGACAATACACAAATTAGTGAGTGTGGCTGCATTCCAATAGAATCTTATTTAGGGGCATTAAAATTGAAATTTCATAGAATTTTCATGTGTTACAAAACATTCTTAATTCTTTTGATTTTTTTCAAACCACTTACAAAATAAGCCATCCTTAACCCATGAGCAATACTGCCCTGTGGCTCACAGTCTGCTGTTTGCCCTGCACTTATGTGTTTACATAAGAAAAACCACTGAAACAAAATTAAAGTGAACAACTATGCCTTAAGCCTGTACTTATTCACCACAGAAGCTACGTTCAGGGCTAGACCCAAGTTATTTCTTTTCTCTTTTCTTTTTTGGCTGTACTAGGGTTTGAACTCAGGGCCGTGGGCTTGCCAGGCAGGTTCTCTACCACTTGAGCCATTCCACCAGTCCCTAAATTCATACTTAAATACTCAACAAATACTTGACTTATACTATTGATGTCTTTCATTCCCAAAGCCATATCCAAGAAGCCAGAAATCCAACTATGTGGCCTTTTTTCCACATAGGGAAGTTCCTTCACCCTTTTCCCTCCCTAATGAAATCTGCGAATGATCACAGCACTTTTTCAGCTCTGAGCACTGATAAGAAACATCCATGTGCTTGGCTAGCTTAAAGGTCAGAGGGATTTTGGCCAGGGGCCAAGGAACACAGCTGGTGAGAACTCAAGCTGTCACACACTTGTCACTAGCTCTGGTTTTCTAGTTCCTTCCTCATGAATTGCTAGATTATTTATCATCCTGATTTGTTGCGTAAGTAATCATTTTTAAAACTGTAATCCCCAACCAGGAGATATGTCATGACTCGAGGGGCTAACTTAGGGCCATGAGGACCGTGCTCTAGGACAGGCTGCTCTGCATCTTCTTGGGGCCTTCATTTCCTCATCAGTGTGTGGAGGGAAATAACAACACCCTCTTCTATGGCAGCACAAGGCCAGCTGAATTGGCACTGCGGACAGATAGCGCAGTAGCAGCTGTCAGCTCCTTTGTCTACTGTGGTTCACCAGGATGAACCAGTGCTGGCTCTTGGTATTATAAGACGGAAATATGCTGAGCTCTGGTAGATAGAGGAATGAGAGCTGTTTTGTTTTTTAACTTGCTTTAAGGCCCTATCAACAAGTTATGGAATTGAGCTGATATGTACTATTAAGCACACCTTTAGAAAAGCTGTAACATATGTCAGTGAGCTTTTTGTTTTGCCATTTCCATGTGAATTCACTGAAACCAGAAACTATAATTACAGTGATCTTTTTGCTGTCCTACCATTGCTCAAATGTCACTCTGCTGAACAGCCTGTGAAAATGGAGGCGTTGTGCCATTCTTTGTTAAGGATGGCTTGTGACATGGGTTTCAGGACAGATCTAGTGAAATCTAGATTTTGGAGAGGTCAGCTGTTCTGCAGGAATGGACTGCCGGTCTGATTTATTTCTAAGGTTTTTTTGTTTTGTTTTGTTTTGTTTTCTGTAAAGAATTTTTCACTAGAGTTAGTTTTCACCCACTTTTCAGATGCCTTAGAATAATCTGGTGTTGAAAACTCATCCAACAGCTGCCACCTTGCCTAGGAGGTGAGGAGCCTGCTCCCTCAAGAGCAAAACATCACTTGGTGTGAAAAATGTTTAAAACTGGTGAAGACAGAAGACAAAAGACAGCTTTATCACTGTTTGTTAACTCTAGCAAGGAGAAACTCTACTTAGGAGGCTCTGGACATTCTTCAGCAGATGGATGTCTTTCTGCTCCCAAAAAGACAGCAATCTCCTACATGGTAGATAATAAGAGATGGAAAATCGGTGGCTCTCAAAAGATGTTCTTCCAAACCTCTACCCACAATTACCATGGAGAAGGGGAGGTAGCATTTGGCTTTGTAACAGGAGCCTCAGTAACAACAGTCCAGGGCTCAAGGATGGTAGCAGTTGCCTTCTGTACCCAAATGCTACCTCAAGCCACAGATGGGCTAGGTGCACCGATGTATACAGTTTATAACATTTGTTCGGCGCTCGTGGCGCCTGAATGAAAGGTGCTTATAGGAATGTTGGTGATAGCTAATTATTATTATTATAATATTGTGGATAGAAGGTAGTTGTTCTTATATAAATACCTGCTTTGATGTTAGATACTCCCACCAGCAGTGACCATAATTTTGGTTGCAATCAGCTGTGGTTATTGGGATGCCTCCCCTAATAACCCCAAAAAAGCAGTTTACATGTTTCTCTGTGCCTTAGTCACTGAATCATTAACCAACCAAGAATTGCAGTCACTGGTATCACAGATCTTGTCAGTGTTGCTCACATGTGAAACCAGCTTCGCTGATGGTCTCAGGACACAGATGAACATGTTTTTCCCAAAATTTGGATTTGCAGTACTTGAAATTGAAAAGTCCACAAACTGTTTTCATTGAAAGTTAACCTAGGAGCAACTGGGTGCCAGTGGCTCATGCCTGTAATCCTAGCAACTCAGGAGGCAGAGATCAGGAGGATCGCGGTTCAAAGGCAGCCCTGGGCAAATAGTTCACGAGACCCTATCTCGAAAATACCCAACACAAAGCAGTGCTGGCGGATGGGTCAAGTGGTAGAGCACCTGCCTAGCAAGCGTGAGGCCCTGAGTTCAAACTTCACTACTGAAGACAAAAAAAAAAAAGTTAGCCTGGGAGAAAAAAGAGAAAGGAAGGGAAAAAAAACACAGTTCAGGGAAGTCTTAAGTTGGTTTTATTATTTTAACAATTATTGAGTCCCCACTGTGGCCAGACATTGGAGATACAAAGTCACCAAGGAGACTGCAGTGTGGAAGGACACACTCTTTGCGATAAGTGCCACAAAGAATCACACATGCAGGGATGCACACACTAAGAACAGCAGAGGTACAAAGAAGAAAAGGACTTTTCTATCTCTAGCCGAGTGGGCTAGTCTAAGTCAGTGAAAGACCAGAGTTTTGAGAATTTTGAAAGATGGATGCAATAGGTCCTCCAAACATATAAGCTGCCCTCATTGCACAGAAGCAGCAGTGAGAGCAATGTGTGGAAGTGAGAAACAGACCAGCCTGGGTGATGGTTGAAGAAACAAAGGCAGAATTCTGAAAAATGCCTAAGACCTGTGATCATATGCGAAGGGAACCCACCGAGGGCCTCTCCAACTCCACACCTCCCTGAAACCCTCTGACTCCTTCCCTTCCTGTCACAGTTGGACTGTGTCTTTTACCCACTTCCCACCTTCCCCATTTCACACGCCTTGGTAAGCAGCAGAAGGAAGGCTGGGATAGGTCTCCATAGAGGTGGGTGACACATTATCATGACTGTCAATCCACAAATACAGGGTTTGAGTTGAATTGACCTGCTCAGTTGGATTCACTCAGGTGCATGGTACAGATTATTTTTTGTTTTATATTTTTTATCTTAAAAATTAAAATTTGTAGAAAAATTATAAACAGTAGTAGTACTTGGTGCTCCAAACACTCTCCAAACATTCAACTACTCCATTAGTAGTTACCTGGATTACCAATTGGTACACATTACCACATCTGCTTTGTGCTTTCTACATATACACACATACACACATTAAAGTTGCTTTTTCCTGAACCATGTGAGAAAAAGCTGCAGGCATGGTGCCCCCACTCCAACTGCTTAATCCTTCAGTGTATATTTCCTATCGACAAGAATGTTCTCGTACAGAACCATCAATTAACATCATCAAGTAACCAATCAAACGATTAATATTTATCCAGCATTACCAAATAACTCACCAACTCCGCTTGAATTTCTTCTATTGTCCCAATGACATCTTGTGTAGGCAGGTCCCTTCAAATAGCTATCATTTCTTTTTAATCTCCCTCATTTTGGAATTGCCCTGTAATGTGGGTTTACATATTTCCTCATGATTTAGGCATTTGTAGCAAGCATTCTTCAGAACCATACTTTGCTCTTCTCATCACATCATATCAGGAGGCACAAGATGCCAATTTGTCCCATTATTGGTTTTCTTAATTGTTTTACTCAGTAAAGATGGTGCCTTCCAGTTATCTCCACTGAATGACTCCTAAGAGTCATTCTTAAGCGATACCTTAATGCTTCTTCTGTAAGAGAAAGCTTTCCTTTCTCCTCCATTTGTTCATTTAATTTTTACTGATGCAGCCTCATGGATTCCTTTTGTACTCAAAGCATCAAAGTCAGTAACTATTGCTAGGCACATGCCTGTAGTCCCAGTGACTTGGGAGGCTGAGGCAGGAGGAATGCTTGAGCTCAGGAGTTCCCACCAATCTGAGCAATATAACAAGATCCTGTTTCAACAGCAGCAACAAAAATATACAATAAATGCAAACCAGTAACTACTATCTATCATGACACTTCGATTGACCAGACTTGACCAGTAGGAGCTCCTTTACAGCTGGTCTGATGTCCTTTTGCTATGTCTCCATCATGAATTGAACATTTCCTTACTTTATAGTACAACCAGATATCCCTGTCCCATCACTTATTATTCCCACTCCAGCCCTAGAGTCAACCATTTCTTGGGTTCCCTTAAATGGAGAATAATATTTAGAAGCCAGGGTAAGTATGCTGGGTGCCATGAGGATATCCTCGCTTCCAGCCCTCCCAGCAGGTAGAACTAGAAAATACAAGTCTCTATCTACATATGTACCTATGTGAATGCCTGTGAGTATTCGTCTCCATGTACACACGTGTAAACACTGCACACACTCATGCTCTTTCACTACCTTTATCTATATCTATGTAAAGCTGTGAGTCCACACTGGCTCCTCTACTTCAGCCTAACACCCTGGGTTTATTTCTGGCCTTTCCCTTTCTCTATTTGTAATTTGCATCTAACAAGCAGCCTGACTCCATCATCCTCAATGTATTTACTTATTTGCTCAGTCATCCCTGTTCATCCTCAGGCCTCCTCAAACAGACACGTCCTCTCCTCCTCATGGGGGGAACTTTGAACAAACAATGACTTGCAGTGATCAGAAGGAACACTCTTGTGAATTCTGTCTGCTTCCCCGACTGTCTGGCCCCTGAGAACCAATGACGATCACAAGGTTTGCTTTCTTGCTGTTGCTTAGCAGAGTGAATGTTATTTTCTTCTTTGCCATGGTAGTGACCCCTTTAAAATGTGGAGTTGTTTTTTGTTTTGCTTTGTTTTCCTGTTTGCTTCTCTCTACTTCTCTAATTACTCATGGGACAGTAAAAGGATTAACTGGAACCATTCGAAGATATATGTAGAGCTCCAGGCTTCTCCCAGGACGAGTGCATTATAAATATTATATATCTATAAAAATCCCAGCTGGAGGCCAGAGGTCAGCTGATCCCAACCCATAGCTGCCAGATGGTTGTCTCTTCTAGTACATTCTCAGAGACTCAAACTCACTTCCTAGATATGCTCCTGAAGTCATCTTCCACAACTCCACTCTTCACCAGCCTCAGGGAAGATTGTAACCTTGGAGGCAGTGGGTTCCCTGTGCTACAGCTGCTGGTCAGAGTCTCCTTAATCTGTGTAGTGTGGCAATGGAGAACGCTCCCTCACGATGTCCTTACTGTCCTTAAGTGCAAAGGAAATCCTTTTCCCAGAGCTAAAGCCTCCCAACTCATTTAGATGTTTCCTCAGTCATTAAAACCAGATAGCTAGGTCACACCACGTTTGCCAGATGAAGTTGAAAGTGCAATTTCTACAGTTACTTTCAACTTACATTGGTAGGGAATTTGAAGAATAAGGAAGCCCATGGCCTTTTGCTCCAGAAGTGACTCTGAGAGCAGTGCAGAGAGCTGGCTGGCAGCACAATGCTTCACTGTGCATAGACTTTATTTACAGCCAAGGCTGGAGTAAAGGAACAGATGGTGAGAAAATCGGATTTAAGGAAGGGGCAGATGCGCCTGCGTGGGGAGCTCGGTAAATCTCCTGCCTTCTGTTGGGCATACCAGGGTGAAGTCTAGCTACCGTGTGGTTGCGTCCCACTTTGCTGTTGAGTTTGACTTGTTTGGATCTTGTCTCCGAGGATGGTTAATGCATCCCATTACAAGCATTTATCTCATCCCTCCCACGGGGAGTGTGTTTTTCCAGGGATTTGTGTGTGTCCTATCCTTTTAAGGAAAGCAGTTTCTTCATCATCCGTGTGATTGCATATCTAAAATCTCAAGAATATTTAAGCTGTCAGCCCTGCTTGTCTGTAGAGGGTGGGATTACATTTCTGTGATCTTGAAGACATTTACAAGGAGCTTACACAAGGAAAAATAAGCATAGGCATTTTTACTTGACACATTTATAAGCATGCAGCCCTCCCCCACCTGTTCCCACCCCTGCTTCATCTGTCTCTGATGCTTTTCCCTGTGAAGGCAAATCCATTCTAAGATGCTGACCCCTGCCATGTGTAAAATCGCTATTATACATGCAAATACTAAAGCCGTCCAGGATTACTTATCCTTTCCCCTAAAGAAAGTATATATTACTCTTCAGTTAAAATTTACAGCTGGACCCTGGGGAGCAGGAAGGGGAAGGGGAAGGGGAAGGACACACATATTCTCTTCCAGTGATCTACAGTTACACTCAGCCCCCAATTGTTCAATGCTGGCTAAAGTTACCAACATTTTTATTCCAAAATGATCCTATATACATTTATAGCAATTCTAAGGCCTTCAGAGTCACCTCCCCCAGTCATTTTCCTACATCACACACCTCAACAAGAAACTCCACCATTCCTGAATGTTACCAATTGGTCACTCCTAAGCAACTTCATATTCTGTGAAAGTCACTCTCAAGTTCATCCTTAGTGAAATATGGAATTATTTAAGCAAGACTGCTATCTAGTATTAAAATAATAGCCATGAGTTAAAAAAAAAATAGAAGCAACCTACAGGATTGACTGCAAAGTGCCATGAGACAATGTTTAAATGACATCCTTAGAACTGGTTTGACTTGACTCCTTGCCTCTCAGTCTGTGTCAGGCCAACTGCAGTTCTTGGGCAGGAAGCGATTCTTTTGGATGGTATCCAGGTTGTTCTCTTCAAACAAACTCCAGGCCTGCCTCAGCAGCCCCCTGGACCCACCTGGGGTTGTTCTCTGGAATTTCTAGGCAGCCCTGACATAACCAACCTTTAGAAAGCAACACTGGGATCAGAGGCCTGTAGCTTTCTGTATCCTCACATCCCATGGCACCTGGGTTCTGGCACATCAGTGTGGCTTCCTCACCCCGACAGCAGAGGACACAAAGGGCTCCCTGTTCCAGGCCTGGCATCTGAAGGCCAACCGAGGCCTGTCATGTTTCAGTGACAATTTGCCACTCTTTGCTAAGTGAGTTACTTTCTTTTACTGTATCCTCCCTCTGAGGCAGCCATCACTCCAATCCTCTACCTCCAATGCACTTCAGTTAACTGAGAAAAAAGCCCTACCAAGAAATCCAGGAAGAACCCATTACAGCCAGCATACCTCCTCACATACAAACGATCCTGGTATATTCAGGGTAGTTCAGGTCAGTGGGTCAGTGACAAAGAGGTCAACACAAGGACAAACCAAGACTGTGACTGATCCCATTCGGTAGCTTTACTTTTTTTTTTTTTGATGGTACTAGGATCTAGAACTCAGGATTTGTGAAGCAGGTGCTTTACTGCTTGAGCTATGCCTCCAGCTCTTTTTGTCTGGTTATTTTGGAGATAGGGTCTCCCTTTTTGCCCAGGCTAGCAATCCTCCTATTTCAGGCTTCCTGTTGTTGCTGTGGTGACAGTTACACTGCCATGCCTATCTTTCTTCCATTGAGATGGGGTATCGCAAACTTTTCTACCCAGCCTAACCTGGAACCAATCCTTCTGCCTCCTATGTAGCTTGGGATGACGGGTATGTCACCACACCCCGACATTGGTTGAGATGAGATCTCACAAGGTTTTTTGTTGGGCTGGTCTCAAAACTCGATCCTCCGGATCTCAGCCTCCTAAGTAACGAATATGTGAGAGCCACTCGTACCCGGCTTTTTTTTGAAGAGGGATTTGAACTAGGGCCTAGTTCAAACTAGGATTTGAACTCAGGGCCTCAGGCTTGCTGGGCAGGCACTATACCATTTGAAACCATTCTACCAACCCTTTTTTAAAGATAGGGTCTCAAGAACTATTTGCCTGGGCTGGCTATGAACTGCGATCCTCTTGATATCTGCCACTGAGTAGCTAGGTTTACAGGCATGAGCCAACAATGAATGCCCTGTTGTGCCTAGCTTTTAATTCACTTTTGATGCTTGAAGTTCACACTGGCTTCAAAAACATCACAGATTTTGAGTCCTTGAGTCCTGTGTTCCAGGAACTGCTCACTGCTGTGGGACTGTAACTTTCACTAGCAACAGCCACCTGGCAGGAAGCAAATTATATGCCTCCTTTTTTAGCAATCTTTTCTTTACCTGACACAAATATCCCCTTCATTCTGTGGAGTACAAGTTCACATAAGGATCCCTCCTGGTATGCTTTTTAAAAAATTCAGATTCCTGGGGTCTCCCTTGCTTCTACCATTTAGGTTCAATAGGTCCACAGTGGGGCCTGGGAACAATAGGCCCTACAGATGAAGCTGATGACAATGGGTTTGCAGGGGAGGATCCTAGACAGTAACCTTTGTCTTATCTTTCCACTTAACACAGCCCTTTCCTACTTTTTTTTTTTTTAGGGGCAGTTAGTGTTAGTGTTTGAACTCTGGGCCTCATGCTTGCTAGGCAAGTTCTCTACCACTTGAGCTACACCCCCAGTCCTATTTGTTTTTCAGATAGGGTCTTGCACATCAAACATCCATCCTCCTACCTCTGCCTCCAAAGTAACTGGGATTATAGGCACATACCACCACACCTGGCCCAACTACTTGTTTTAATTATCACCTGTATGTTAATAACTTCCAAATCTATAGACCTATTGTCCTAATCTTTCTCTTGAATGCTAGATTCCACGCCCAGCAGATACTCCTCTCTTAACATCCTGCAGATACTTTCAAGATAAGTTATGAAAGTAGATTCCCTCCCAAGACATTTGACATGAAAGGTCATTCTTTGAGGGCTTCTTAGTAAAGAAAGGTCTGTGTTTGGCCAACATGTGGAATCCACTCAAGGTAGAGAAAAACTTGTTTAAATTTCATGGAAAGTTTTAAATATGTTGCTAATAACTACATAACTCTTGCCACTCAGACCAGAAAGCAGTTTGCTTCCACACCCTCTAAATTTAGCACTGGTCTCATGCCCTCTGATGAAACTGTGAACAGATATTGAAATGAGTTTTCGCCTTCCTCCCCAAAGACAACTGCTAGGTCTAGAAGGGCAGCATTTGATAAGTCTGGGTATTTATTATCTGTCAGTATTCGTGTGTGTGTTGCTGGGGATCAAACCCAGGGCTTCCCACATGCTAAACAAGCACTCTACCTTTGAGCTACTCCCACCCCCAGCTCCTGGTTCTTTATTCTTTATTGCTTTTCAAATCAGTGTGGTGGTGATCCCAGCTGGAGAATCCGAGTTGCATTCACTTGTGGATCCAAATCTGCAGTAATCAGACTCCATTGTTGCAAGCAGCAGAAACTCATTCTCCAGTGCAAGGAGTTTATAGCAAGGCAAAACAGGGGAAAAGGAGAAGAATGGCCATGGAAAGGAACTGGACATCTTCAGATCTCAGCACCAGCTCCTGTAATAAAGTCTCTGATAGCGCTGAGCACTGCCTACACTCATTGACTTGTCTAAGCCTTAGTGTTATCCCTGCTTTGCATATGGGAAACAGAGGCAGGGGGTAGTAAGGTGATGTACCCCCCACCAGTATGGCTCCAGAACCCACAATCTTTACCCCCCTGAAGCAATTGTACAGGTTGTCCCCAGAAACAGACCATCTGGAGTGCCCCTGTGGGGGTGACTCCACACCTCCTACTTGGCTTCTCCTGCTCCTGCTGCTGCCAGCCACCACTCCATGACCTTTGCCTGAGGATTTTCACTTGCCTCCTCAGCACCTGTGTTTGGAGCGTAAATTCAGGATGGTGTTGAGCAGGCATATTTGGCAGATGCAAGGGGCAGCGCTGGTGCCTGTGATGGTTAGTTTTCTGGGACCCAGGGATGCCCAGATGGCTGGAACTTTATTTCAGGTTGTGTCTGGGAGGGTACTTGCAGAAAAGAATTGTATTTGAATTCCTCAGGAATACAGGTGGGCTTCATCCACCTTTTTGTTTTTGGCACCATACTGGGACTTGAATTCAGGGTCTCATGCTTGCTGGGCAGGCTCTCTAATACTCGAGCCACTCCGCCAGCCCTTCATCCAGTCCTTTGAGGGCCCGCAGGAGAGAAAGTTGCCAGAGGACCTCAAGTAGCAGAAGCAAATGCTCTGTCATAGCCACCATGCAGGAAGCATGAGGGACACCCCTTGTGCATTCCTGGGACCAGTGGGGAGAAATCTGAAAGGGCTGAAAATTCTGTGATAAGGAGGGAACAGGGGAACCAAAGAAATGTTGCTTTTTACTATTTTTTTTTTCAGTTTTATTTTTCTTTAGCTTGACAAATGAAAAGTGTATGAACTATGTTCTAGGCACTAAAGACATAGAGGTTAACAGAGACAAGGTCCCCGCTGGAACTTTGGGGTTGAAACAGACACCACCCACAAAAGGGGCCTTGGGGAGCCTCTCGGCCATTTGCACCCCGAGGCAGAAGTCCCCTCTCCGGAAGCCTAACCTCCAGGCAGTGACTCTGCTCCACGTTTTCACTGCAGGCCCTTTTGCTCTACAGTCAGCCTGAGTGTATAGAAAGCACTGGCCTAAAAGATGTTGCGATCTAGTCTCCCATTCTTTTTATTGGTCTTGGTTTTGTCCTCTGGACGTAGATAAAATAGGCCAAATTTCCTTTCAGCTGAAGCCCTTCAAATATTGGTTAATCTATCGCTCCTCGTCCTGGTTTCCTCACCACCCCCCTTTTTCTAGCACAAGCCAGACCTCCTTTCCTTTCTTACTCCCAACTCTTGCCACCTAACTTCTTTCATTCTGAGAGTTTGGCATTGGAGGACTTTTCTTTTTGGTGGGATTGGGGTATGAACTCAGGGCCTTGTGCTTGTAAAGCAGGCACTCTACCACTTGATTCACACCTCCAATCTGGGGCTTTTTTTACATAGACTATTTCTTCTTCACCTGTGCCTGTCTCTTTCCTACCCCTGCCATCTTAGACCCCAGCTCTTGGCCTTTGGTTTCCATCTCTGTTTATTGAGCTGGTTTATTGAGGTCCAAGACAAATTGGAATTGGACAGGTTTGTAGTAAGTGGTAGTCACAGATGGGTGACTGCTTTTCCTTTGAGGGTTTGTTTGTCCTCGGCTAAGCTTGTTATTTCTTTCCATTCAGATTAATAATTCCATGCAGAATTATTTAAGAAACCGGATCAGAGAATTCGTAGATGGTAACTCTTTAGATTACTAAAATAAAGTTTACTAAAGTGTATCTACCAGCAAGCCCTTCTACAGAGAAAGAGAAATGAACAAATGGACAGATGCTTCCTTGTTCACGAGTCTCAGTATCAATGTGATCCACTTTGGGTTTATTCATACTCATACCAAATAGATAAATAAAATGGGTGGTTTTTTCAGATCAAATTAGCCAAGTTTCAGTCATTACACTGCTAGCTTATTAATATTAAATAATATATAATCCCATCACACTGTGTAACATAATTAGCAAGAATTTATGCTGTGAAGTCATGACCCAGTTTCCTGAAGACATCTGTTTTCTAAAAGGCTTATTATTTTTTTTAAACTGAGATTAAAAGGAAGTACTCAAGTAGGGTTACCAGATAAAATGCATGACCTTCATTTAAATCTGAATTTCAGATAAACAGCAAGTGATTTTGTAGTATAAGTATCCTTATAGTGAGAAGTTATTCATTGTTTACCTGAAATCCAAATTTAATTGACATTCCTTTCTTTCTTCTTTCTCTCATCTTCCCATCTCCCTTTCTCTGTCCCTTCCTTCTTTCCATTCTTTATCTTTCTGTCCCTCCGTCCCTCCTTTCCTTCTTTCTTCCTTCCTTTTCTTTCTTTCCCTCCCTATCTCATTTTCTTTCACCAGCCCTCGTGCCATTTCCTCTCCCTCTCTCCCTCCCTCTCTCCCTTAAATCTGACAATCCAGCATCCAAGGCCTTAATCCAGTGATTCCTACTCCTCCACTACTAACCTCCCCTGCATTCTCTACTCTTTCTTTTCCCTTCCCTTCCTCCCTCCCTTCCTTTCCTCCGCTCCTCTTTCTTTCTTTTTTTTTTTTAATCTTCCTTTTCCAGGAAAAAAAAGAGACAGACTCAGATTTCTGCTCTCCTTTGCATGAATGGCCTCCCTAGGTGCGCTGAATGGTCTCACACCTGTTCCAAATAGCTTTCAGATTTTTGTCTTCATTGACAATATCTAACAGGTGTGTAGCTTTGTTGACTTCTATTGTGGGACTTTAAAATATATATAGGATAAACTGGCCGTAAAACTGTTTAAGCAACCTCTAAACTGATGACTAACAGGGCAACAGTTGCAAACAGGTGAAACCAGTCTCACTGTACAAATGATACAAAATGTAGCCTGGGTGGAGCTCTGTGACAGACATGATTCCTTGTCAACAGAGAGATGTGTGCTGAATGTTATCACCAGTGATCTAAAGGCCAGTTTAGTCAACCTGTCCCTTTTTTTCCACCTGAAAAAGATTCGTTTCCCTGTTTGTTTAAATGACTCCATCTCCTTTTCACCACCTAAGTTCTTGACCCCATCTGCAAAGGTTAAAGAATAATCCATGACTCATCCTCTCTGAAGGCCCTGGGTCATCCCACACATCAAAAGGCTTTATCTCTCCCAGCGTGAGGAGTGCAGAGCTGAGACTTGCCAGGGACCAACTCCTCCCAGCCAGCAAGGACCCATTGATGTCATTGTGCTGGCCACACTGTTTTTTTTTTTTTTGGTGGTACTGGTATTTGAACTCAGAGCCTACACTTGCAAGGCAGGCACTCAACCACTTGAGCTCTCTGCCAACCCTTTAATGTGTTTTTTTGTTTGTTTGCTTTCAGTACTGGGGCTTGAACTCAGGGCCTACACCTCGATCCACTCCACCACTCCCTTTTTGTGATGGGTTTTTCTGAGACAGGGTCTCAAGAACTATTTGCCTGGGCTGCTTGGAACCACAATCCTCCTGATCTCTGCCTCCTGAGTAGGTAGGATTACACATGTGAGCCACCAGCACCCAGCGAGGTGTTGAGTATTTTTGAGATACCGTCTCACAAATTATTTGCTCGGACTGGACTTCAAATCTCATCCTCCTGATCTCAGCCTTCCTAGTAACTGGGATTACAGAGTCACTGGCACCCAGCTGGTTTTGTTTTTAAGAAAGGGTCTCTCTATGTAGGCCAGTCTGGTCTTAAACTCACTGTGTAGCCCTGGCTAGCCTGGGAACTCTTGCTATCCCTGCTTCACCTTCCTGAAAGTGCTGGGATTACAGGCGTGCACCACCACACCAGGCTTCATTATTGTCGTGTGTGTGTGTGTGTGTGTGTGTGTGTGTGAGACTGTGGCTCAAGGCCCTGGTCTGGCATATGCTCAGCCAGTGTTCTACCACTGAGATACATCCAGCCCCTATTTCATTATTGTTTATGAATCTCAGTATTGAAACCATAAACAGAGGGAAAGAAGACATGTTGTACTTGTTGAGAGTAGGGCTGTACAAATGTCTGTGGTGTGGCTTTAAATTGCTAGATAATATTGTCAACAGTTTAGACAATACAAGCTGGTTCAATGAGCAGCTACATGCTTCCATCTCTGGAGACAATAAACTATATGCAGTAAATTGCTACCTAGGTTGAACAAAACATGACTAAGTAGTCTGTGAGACTAATAAATTTACTAAACATATGGTGCTTAGAAATGTTAAAAATAAACAGCTTAGAGCCAGGTGCCAGATGCTCACACCTGTAATCCTACCTACTTGGGAGGCCGAGATGGAGAGGAAAAGGCAGCCAAAGCAAAATGGACTAGAGGTGTGACTCAAGCAGTAGAGCTCCTGATTTGTAAGTGTGAAGCCCTGAGTTCAAGTCCCCCCCAAAAAAACAAACCTTAGTAGATCTCTGAACTTCAAAGAACAAACTTAAAAATCCAGTGAAGTTTGGTTCTCAAAATTTCATATACATAAAAATGCCCCAGAGATTTTTCTAAATACAACTACTGCCATGCTTCCTTCCAGGAGATTCTGTTTGGCAGGCAGTGCAGCACTGTATGGGAGAGCAGGGGTTCAGGATCCAGACTCATCTGCCACTCTTCTACCTATGCGACACTCAGCTCTCAGCTCCTCATGTCTGAGATGGGACAATAATGTCTATTGCGTGGAGTTGTGAGGAGTATGAGTTTCCATTTGTAAAGCACTGATTCTATGATCCATGTGTGTTAGCAGTTTTTTTAAAGTGGCACTGCAGGTGACCAAGACACTGACAATGCTCAATCCACACTTCAATGAGCACAGCACTGTGGCGTCGGGCTGACTGCGGACTCAGTTTGGACTGTGCATAACTCAGCTAATTTCTCTGTGCTTCTGTGTGTTGCTGGTCAAGCCAGACGAGAACTCTTAACTCACAGATCCAGTCTTTGAGAAAGGAAGTAGTCCCATTTCCCCCCAGACCTGGCAGTGCCCACCTTGCTCTGTGAGAAAGCTTGGAATGCTAAGAAATACATGACGAACAAGAACCAGGCCAAGACTGTGCACACCAGTAACACTCTTGTGGAGAAACACGAGTGGAACAGGAAGTTTGCAATCTTGGTGGTCAAGACAAGTCTGTCACACATGAATCTGTCAGCACACCACACGACACCTTGGACATGTCTCGCTATGTGGGTTACCTTGATGGCCTCAAGTTCAGGATCCCTCTCCAAATTCTTTTTCCCAGGGTCCCCCTGCTAGCTCTTTCTTCCTGACCTCTAAATGCTGGTGTGCCCCAGGGCACTGGCTTCTTCTCTTCTCAATCTGCATCCAGGACTTTTGCTTTAGATGAATTAGATGAAGCTTGTGTTTCTACTTTGACCTCTTGTTGAACTAGAGATTTTTATACATCCCACCATCTACTTGACCTCTGCATACCATGTCTGAGGGCTCTTATATTCAACCTATCCAAAAAAGAACTGAGTTTTCCCTCCAGCAGTACTCAGGCTTGAACCCACAGCCTCTGTTTTCTAAGCAGGTACCCTATCACTTGAGCCACTTCACCAGCCCTACTTTGCATTGAGGTTCTTCAAGATAGGGTCTCGCAAACTGCTTCCCCAGGCTGACCTTGAACTATAATCCTCCTGATCTCTACCTCCTGAGTAGCTAGGATTACAGTCGTGAGCTGCCAGTGCCCGGCTCAATAAGGAACTGTTAAGTCACATCCAGTGGTTCTTCTGTCCTCACAAACCTGCATTCACTCCTTTCCCAAGCGTTTTCTACCAGGAAAGGGCACCGTCATCTTCCCAGGCGCTCACACTTAACACCAAGAACTCCCTGTTGATTCTGCTCTCCTCAGAGCTGGCTATGTTCTCACCCCTGCCTTCTCTCCAACCTGTCACAGCTCCTACTACTCTCCACTTCACGTTAGCCTTATTTCTGTTCTGCCACATCTTTCCAGAATGTTTATGCCTCAGAAATTTCTCTCCTGGTTCCCTTTTCCTGAAACAATCTTCTCTTGCATTGGTTCATGGCTGGTTTCTGTTCCTATTCAAGTGGTAAAAAACTCCTCAACGAGGCCTGCCTTCCCCTGACACCATATGGAAAACAGCCTCCACTGTCGTGGTCATGCTCCAGCCCTCCACCCCGCCTTTTCATTTTTTAAATTATTTTTTACTTCTCGTAGCTCATTTCTCAACCTGAAGCTACACCACTTGTTTATATACATCTCTGTCTTCCACACTATAATAAAATTCTCAAGACAATGAAGACTGTCTTACTCAACCAAGTTCTAGAATAATGGCTAACTCATAGTGGGTTCTCAGGAAATACTTGTTACAAGAATGAATAAATGAGTATCAGCTATTAATAAGTAATACAGGGGATTGAGAAACCAGAAGAATCGTGAGTGTTAGTACACTAAAAAGAAAACAATTCTATTTGATCCTTGAAGGCAGAGGAGAAGGAGAAGGAAGAAAGGGCAAAGCAGATAAAGAAAAGTATAGGCAAAGTGCAAACATGATCCCAAGATTTGTGTGGCAATAAAAAGAAACTGACCTATAGATGTAAAGAGCTAGTGACAGATACAAAAATAAAACCCAGATTGTCTAGGTAGAAGAGGGGCAGATGAGAGCAAATGTTGAATGTGTCACCCATAGGAGTTATGTGATGCTGGTGTGACTTTTTCCAGTGGGTTGCAGGGTGTCAATGACATGTGTCTATCAAGTAGTGATTCTGGGAATAAAGCAATGTTCTGTCCCCAGTCCAAAACTTGGGCAAGCCCCCAGGGGAGAATAAAGGGCTCTACAACTCATTTCTCCATAGGCTGAGTAGAAATCCCAGGAAGAAGTCCCTTTGCTCTTGTCTCAGAAACTAGAGGTCACAACAGAATCTGAAAATGGGCCCAGCCAGAAGGATCTCTTGCGACTCCCATGGTCAGGCTGTAGTTGGTGTTGCCAATTACATTGGCATAAACATTGACTTCTCTCTGGGGGCACTGGGAGAAGAGGTGGAATTCCTGAAAACACATTGGAGATAGTATTGGGGAACTGCCAGATTTTTAATCACCAAAGTATGATCACAAGAAGATTTCAAATGAATCATCTCCCTGGTTTTTGCCACAGTTACCTTAAAAACATTGCTTTAGGAAGTGGAGTTTTGTTATGATTCAAAGTAATCCTTTGCAATCTTGCTCTGAAGATGCACCTGTGACCTTTTGAGAAAACCTGTTTCCTTCAGATGTTGTGGACTTGTATCAGTTGTATAGAATTGATTTACTGTGGAAACAACCTAGGTAAGAATAGCAAAAGTCCAAAGGACTCAGTCTTTTTTTTTTCCTATTAAGATCAATTGACTATTGGATGACAAAACCTGCTATAGTCGCCTGACTTCCACCTCCCTTTATAGATGAGAAAGGCATCTCACTAAATAGCACCCAAGCAACATTTTGAAGAAGGCTTCCTCGTTGCTTTGTTCCCAAGCCTGTAACTGGGGCACTTGAAAAAGACACAGGTCCACAAGGTCCTGAGTCATGCACCATGAGTGGTGGGAACACTGGGCTTGTGCTGTCCCCTTCCAGGGCTCCTCTCCCCCATTTTCTGATGCATTAAGAGGAAGAATTCATCTCGTGGTGTGACATCATTGGGTATCCATCCTCAGCTGGGTGCTTCATATATTTTCACTCAGTGAATTCTCACATCTGAAGGAAATAACATTACATCCGTGTTACCCCAGAGGACATTTGCTGTCCAGTCTGTTTATGTCCAATAAGAAACATCTGAACTCCTGGAACTTCCATTTCTAGACTCTGAACCTTTGCAGTAAGAATAGCTCTGTCTACCCCCATACACATGGAACCCTTTGCATTGAAATTGCTATCAAACCTAGAAATGGCTAGATCTCAATTATTTCAAACTAAAGTCCAGACAACAAAAGAGTATGCAAAGAATAAAGAAAAACGATCCCTTCCTCCTCCAGACAGGGGCCACATCTTCTTTGTTATTGTATTCTCAATGCCTAGAGTAAAGAGAAAATGTGTAGATTCATATGGTAGCTTTGGGACCCTACATTTTACAGTGTGGCCTGGAAGCTCCCTCAGACTACCTCTGAACTAAGTGACAAAAGGATCTAGGGCTGGGTGCTGGTGGCTCATGCCTGTAATCCTAGCTACTTGGGAGGCTGAGATGGGGAGAATCTTGGATTGAGGCCAGCAGAGAAATAATTCTTGAGGCCTCCATCTCCAAAATAACCAGAGCAAAATGCACTAGAGGTACAGCTCAAGCGGTAGAGTACCTGCTTTGCAAACATGAACTGCTAAGTTCAAACCCCAGTCCTACCAAAAAAAATTAAAAAATAAAGGCTCTGGTCCACCTCCCTGAGGTATAAGCAATAAAAACAACAAGTGGATTTAAAATAAAATGAATTTGGCCAGGTGCCGTGGCTCACACCTATAACCCAGCAACTCAGGAGGCAGAATTTAGAAGGATAGTGGTTCGAAGCCAGCCCAGGCAATAGTTCTGTGAGACCCTATCTTGAAAAACCCTTCACAAAAGTAGGGCTGGTGGAGTGGCTCAAGGTGAAGGCCCTGAGTTCAAACCCTAGTACCACAAAAGAAAAATGAACTTGATCCTCACCTTCTTTTCTATGTCTGTGTGTTTTAAAAACAGTGGCGTGTTGGTAGAATTCCTGGATGTTCCCACAAGCAGATGGCAATGTTCTCTTATTCTCATGTTACAGAACCAGCAGAGAAGAGGACAGTTGGGGGAAAAAAAATGATAGGAACAGGCTTAGACAAAGCACATCTGGCCAATTAACAGTCCTCTAGTTCTGACGGCTTTTGAAGACAGTATTTGCAACTGGGCTCCAGTGGCAGAGATCAGGACTGTGGTTCAAAGCCAGCCAATGAAAATGGTTTGAAAATACCCAACACAAAACAGGGCTGGTGGAGTAGCGCAAGTGGTAGAACGCCTGCCAAGCAAGTTCAAACCCCAGTCCACCAAAAAAAAAGAAGACAGTTGCAAGAATTATTTAACATTATCATCATATCATTGCAGTCTTCCAACAAATACTTGGTCAGTGCCTAACACAGCAAGCTTTGGTCTAAGTTCTTATTTTATAGAGATGAACAAATCAGAGTACTTGCTAGCAACTAGCTCAGAATGAAAACAGTGCACATATCAGAATTTCATTCCTTTTCTGGGCTGAATAATATTCTGCTGTACATTTTGTTTGTGCATTTTTTTTTGTAGCATTGGGAATTGAGCCATGCATGCTAGGCAAGTGTTCCACCACTAAGCTACATACTTGGCCTTTAAAAAGGGTCTCACTAACTTGCCTAGGCTGGCCTTAATTTGTGATCTTCCTGCTGCAGCCTTCTGAGTAGCTAGGATTACAGGTGTGTGGCACCATACCTTGTTGTATTCATCTCTTGATGAATATTTCAGTTGTTTCCACCTTTTGGCTATTATGAATAATGGTCCTGTGTGCATTGGTGTATAAAATGTGGATTTTTTACATGAAAATAAATTAAGTCATCATGCAAAATTTCCTGGATTTGATACCTGTACTGAGACTGTATCAGAAAAAGCCTACGGAAATGCACATTGATATATTAAGAGGCAAAAGGGCCTGATACGCACATCCTATTCTCAAATGCTTCCAAAAAAAAAAAAAAAAACCAAGAGGAGGATGGGAAAATGTTAAAAACTATATCCCCAATATAGTTAAGGTGGTACAGTGTATGTTAGGTATATTTTATCACATTTTTCAACATCCATGTTACAACTCAGTGACTTGTCCCAATAATGTCTATCATACCATTCCCCTCCAATCCAGTCCATTCCAGGACTGTGAGTTTTACACTTTGCATTTAATTATTATGCTTCCCTTAGTAGGGTTACCAATTCATCCCCGTTTGTCTGGACTTACTTGTTTTCAGCACTCAAAGTCCTGTATCCTGGGAAACCATTCAGTCCCAAGCAAACAGGGATGTTAGTCACCTTACTTTTGTTTGAACTAGAGTCTGAACTCAGGGCCTTGCACTTGGTAGGCAGATGCTGTACCACTGGAGCCACACTGACAAATCTTTTTTGCTTTGGTTATTTTTTAAATAAGGTCTCGCTTTTATGCCCTCCTTGGCCTGGATCACAATCCACCTATTTGTGCTTCCTTCATAGCTGGGATGACAGCCATGCCATCATGCCCAGCTTTTATTGGTTAAGATGGGGGTTCTCTAGCTTCTAGCTTGGGCTGGCCTCGAACCCTGATTCTCCTGATCTCAGCCTATCAAGTAGTTAGGATTCCAGGTGAGAGTCATCATACCCAGCCCACCCTACTTTTTAGTCTCCTTTGATCCAAAAACAATTCCTCAGCTTTTCTTTGTCTTTTAAACTTTTTTTTTTCAGTACTGGGGTTTGAACTCAGGGCCTCATGCTTGCTCGGCAGACCCTGAGTCACTCCAGCAGTGACTTTTATCATACCACTGTTTTTTTTAAGAGATCAAGCCAGTCATCTCATTGAATGTCCCTGTTTGAGTTTGCCTGATGTTTTCCCGGGTTGTATTTAGGCTTGGAATACTACATTGGGAATGTGTCCTTTTCAGAGTCTCAGAAGTAGAGCACACCTGCCCTGCACTGGTAATGTTACTTTTGGTCATGGTCAGGTGTGTGCCAGTTTCTCAGTCATGCCTTACTTCCTCCCTCCCCTTCTGTACTTACAGGGACCACAGTGCATGTCTCCTTGAAAGAGCCTTCACAGACACTCAACACTTTATAGAAAACATCAACAGCATCCTTACCCTTGACCAAGGAAAATACTTAAGAATTCTTTTTCATTGGTCATTGCAGAGTATAATAAACCAGTTTATCTCTCATCTTGGCCACTTTAAGTTTTTGAGATAACAGACTTTCCAAAATGAAATATTTCTTTGTAACCTCCCCTCTTTTTTTTAATCAACACATTATTCATGAAGAAGGCATGAGCTTCTATTTGAACTCTGCCTTGACACTTAACCTCAACGTGAAGGCTGTTTGGCAAAAGCACACCATTAAGTGTGGCTGAGACCTTTACACTTTTTTATTGACAGCCCCAACTGCCATCAAAGTTCACTGGGTACTCAGTAACCAGTGAACCCTCCGAATTTGCCAGCAGTCATAGGAGGCCCAGCTTAGTGGGGAAGAGGTAGGAGAGGAGCAAAGGCCTTGGGGTATTTGAAGGACGGAGGCCTCCGATGTTGGGCACATGTGCTCGGGTACTAACCACACGTTTATCACCTGAAAACAAGCCACATAATCTGTTTATTGTGTACACTGTTCACTTCCTGCCTTTCTGCTAGAATGAAGGAAGCTCCATGAAGCCAGGGAGCTTTGTTTTGTACACAGATGGCAGTAGTTGCTGGAACTAAGATTTTCTGGATGAAAGACTAAATGAACTTATTCATGAATGTCATCAATGTAATAAATTAAACTTAACATCATTAAAGCAGGAGATTTTAGGGCTGGGTTGTGGCTCAAGTGGTAGAGTGCCTGCCTAGCAAGCTCAAGGACCTGAGTTCAAACTCCAGTACCTTGAAAAACCAGAAACAAGAAATTTCATATTTATTTGATGAAGCAAATTTTTTCCTTAAAAAACCTGTCACCTGCCCTGGGGTGCCGTACTTGCTATAATCTCTGCAGATCTGCTCCTCTCTGGAATCAACTACACCAATTCCTTGGCCCAAGAACCAATGGACGATTGCTCCATTTTAAAACACCTCATTCAAGTTTTATTTAACTTTTCAGTTTTTATAGGTGAGGACAGGTGAGTTGAAGAAAAACAGCCTCTTTGTGTTTAACCTTTCTTGCGTGTTTTTCTTCATAAAGGCTCTTACCATTACTGCTTACAGAGATTTGAAGAATAGAGCTCTCAAACTCTAAGATTAGTGATGTGATCATTTTGTTTTCCCACAGGGAAAAAACCCATCACAATAAAAGGGCTGATGGAAGGGCTGAAGGTATAGGCCCTGAGTTCAAGCCCCAGTACCAGAAAAAAAACTTACAAGGTTAATTCTAACAACTCCAAGAGAATGATTTTATAACCATATTTTATTATAACTATTCATTTTAGTCAGACTGTCGCTACTGTATTTAGTTTTAACTGTGTATTTTGATTATGGGTTGCAATAAAATGCTGAGTTTGAACAAAACTCAGAGACATGAGCAAAAACTTTGCAAAAGGAATCAGAACTACTGACTCAAGAAAAAGAAGTAAAAAGCATCCACAGTGAAAAAGGAAGAAGTTAAATTGTGTCTGTGATGATACAACCTTATATATGGAAAACTCTAAATATTCAACCAAAAAAACTGTTGGAAATAATAAACAAATTCAGTGAAGTCCAAGTGTATAAAATCAACATACAAAAATCAGTTCAATTTCTATACACTGAAAATGAACTATCTGAAAAGTAATTAGAAAACAATTCTACTTACAATAGCATCAAAAAATATTTAAACCCCGACACATATAGCTCACACCTGTAATTCTAGCTACTTGGGAGGCAGAGATCAGGAGGATTATGGTTCAAAGCCAGCCCAGGCAAAATGAAAGCAAAACCTTAAAAAGGGCTGGTGGAATGGCTCAAGTGGTAGAGTACCTGCCCAGGCTGGCCTCAAACCTTGATCCACCCAATCTCAGCCTTCCAAGTAGCCAGGGTTACAGGGGTGAGCAACTGATGACTGACTGGCAGTGATTTTTTTACATGACACAAATAGCACCACAACAATAGCAAAAATAAGCAGTAGGATTACATCAAACTAAAAAGCTTCTGCATCACAAAGGAAACAATGAACTGAATGAAAGGCAGCCTACAAAGTGAGAGAGAATATTTGTAAGGCGTGTTTCTGATAAGGGGTTAATATCCCAAATATATCCAAACTTTATATCTGATAAAGTGTTACTATAAGGAACTCAGAACTCAACAGCAGAACAAACCACATTACCCAATTTAAAAATGGGCAAAGAGCCAGGTGCCCATGGCTCACGCCTGCAATTCTAGCTACACAGGAGACAGAGATCAGGAGGATGGAGGTTCGAAGCCAGCCTGGGCAAATAGTTCACAAGACCCTATCTCAAAAAAACACATCACAAAAGTAGGGCTGATGGAGCAGCTCAAGATGTAGGCTCTGAGTTCAAACCCCAGTACTGCAATAATTAGTTAAAAATGGGCAAAGGGCCTGAATAAACATTTTCCCTATGAAGATATGTGAATGGCCACCAGGTATGTGCAAGATGCTAACCACCAGGGAAATGCAAATCAAAACCACAAATGATATGTCTATCACCTCACCTTGCTAGAATGGCTGTTATCAAAAAGATGAGAGGTGGCAAGTATTTGGGAGCAAAGAGGAAGGAACCCTGATACAGTGTTGGTGAGGATATAAATTGGTGCTGTCATTATGAAAAACACTTTGGAGCCCCCTCAAAAATATAAAACTAGAGCGAATGTATTGTCCAGTAGTTCCACTTCTGGGTATATACTCAAAGCAAATGATTGGTATGGTGAAGACACTTCTGCATTTCCATGTTCATTGCATTACTCACCATAGCAAGATATGAAACTAACCTAAGTGTAAACAGATGAATGGATAAAGAAAATGTGAGATATACACATATATACATTCACAATGGAATATTATTCAGCTATTAAAAAGAGGGCCGGGAGCCAGTGGCTCATACCCATAATCCTAGCTACTCAGGAGGCAGAGATCAGAAGGATCGTCGTTTGAAGCCAGCCTGAGCAAGTAATTCTAGAGACCCTATCTTAAAAAAAACAAAAACAAAAACCATCACAAAAAGGGCTGGTGGAGTGGCTCAAGGTGTAGGCACTGAGTTCAAGCCCCAGTACCGCAAAAAAAAAAAAAGAGAGAGGGAAATCGCACCATTTGTGATGAAATGGATCACCTGAAGGACGTTGTACTAAGGGAATTAAGCTAATCTACAACCTCTGTTCTAGGGCCATAGTAAGTTACTAAGGACACAATAGCAAGGAAGACAGATGAGGTCTCTGTCCTGTCCAAACTGTATCATATGATTACATCATCAGTAAACAAGTAAATAAATGAAACTATCACAGATTGTAAAAGGAAATAAGGTGCCTTAAGAAGAGAATAATGAGGTGGAAATAGGGAATGTGTCCTAGCATGATGGAGGCCAGGCTCTCTGAAGAGCTGACCATAGAAAATCCAGCCAACCCACTGTGTTCTTCTTAGGAACCCCTCACAGTCCTTAGCACAGAGGCTGAGCACATAAGGTTTGCTAAATTGAAAAGGAAACTAGGAAATGTCTAGCTTAAAGTAAGAAGAAAGGCATTTTGGGGTTGGGGAATTTAGAAGTAGTGGTTAAAGGAGGCCATATTCCTTTGTCAGTTTTGAAAAAAAATCACTTAGCAGTCATTAAGAAAAAATGTGTGACCATAGGAACTGCAAAGTTCACAGACTTTAAGAGGCATTCCAAAAGAAGCCTCAGAAATAACAGTCAAATGTGTCACTGCCATAAAACCCACTCAAAACCAAACCCACAACAAAAGGGAGAAAAATGAGGCTGTTGTATGAAGCATCACAGAATTTCAAGGCTTCTCTGACAATCCAATAGTCATGTCTGTTTTTCTACAAATAATCTCCCCTGGATAACTCTGCTTGTTTTTATGAGCAATAAATAAGTAAAGAAAATAAAATTTCTATTTCTAGATGGCTCTTAAAAGATTGCATGTACCCATATGTGATCTTTAACCACATGGTCACGAGTGTGCTCTCTCTGTTCTTCACACACACAACCACACTCACGCACACAAAGGCGGGGGCCTGTGAAAAGGACAGATACAACTGGCTCCCAATTCTGGTTCTACAACTTCTCAGCTGTGTAATTTTAAGCAAGCTATTTAACTCTTCCTGATCTAATTTTCATCTATAAAATGCAGATAACATCAACTTCATCGTTTTCTGAAAGTTTCATTAAATGAGAGATGTTGAACCCTAAGTTATATGTAAACTCTCAGTAAATGGTATTTATTTATTTACTCACTTAAGGCTCATTATATTCCTAGGCGTGGACAAGACATAATCTCCTTTTGATTACCCTTTATAGTGTATGAAAAGAACAAATTTAGGATACTGTTAGTTTATGATTCTGATTGTGCTAGAAACATTCAACAAAAGCAACTATTTCCTTGACATATCAGAAGTAAATTGAAGCACAAAGAGCTATGAAATAATTTGAGGAGCTTAGATCAGAATAGACAAGGGGTAAGTTTAATTATTCCTGTGTAAACAATCAACCCCAAATAACATCTAGTCAGACCAGTCTTCTAAATGACCGGAGGGGCCTTGAGGGTCCAGTGAATGCTGTTGCCTGCCCTGGTTCTGCTCCCTCCTACATCCATGGCTCTAGTTCAGGGGTGCTTGTTGACTGGACTGCCCTTCACCTGCTCTCATCTAAATTCCATCCTTCTAAGTTTACCTAGTTACTCCATCTGCCATCATTGCTCTGTCATTTAAGGAAAACGGGGCTTCACGGTTTTTGTAATTTTATCAACAAACAACATTTACTGTGAAAAGCCTTAAACTTTTCCCACCCTTTGTAAGTTCCTCCCTAACTCCCCACCCTAAATCACTCTGCTTCAAATGTGGAGTAGTTGAGCCAGACATGGTGGTGCATGCCTGTAATCTCACCACTAGGGAGATAGAGGCAGGAGGATCACAAGCTCTACGCAAACTTGGGCTACATTGCACACACACACACACACACACACACACACACACACACACACAATCCATGTGGTTTCTTAGTTACTCAGTGCACATCCCATCTAAAGTCGAGATCATCTTTAAGATATCCTGCTTGGCTGGGTGTGGTGGCTTACATCTATAATTCCAGCTACTTGGGAGGTGGAGATTGGCTCAAGATCAGCCAGGCAAAAAGTTAGTGAGACCCAATCTCATCAAATAAGCCAGGTTAAGGGAGGTATAGATAGAAGGAGCAAGGTCCAAAGCCAGCCCTTGGACAAAAAAAGTGAGACTCTGTCTGAAAAAAAATAACTAATAAATAGGGATGGGAATGTGATGCAAGTGGTAGAGGCCGTGAGTTCAAATATAGACACCCCCCCCCCCAAAAATATATATATACCCTGCTTAAAGAGAAGAGATTGGATATCAATTCTTTAAGGTATAGCCAAGTCCTTACAAGTAGGTCTAATCTTAAGAAATGCTTTCATTAAACAGTTCATTGAGGTTTTCTATGGAGATAGAAGGAAGTGAGGGGTAGGGAAGGAAAGGGAAGGGAGAAGAGAGATTTTTACACTTCATTTTATACCCTTCTGTTATGACTGTAGCTTTTTCCCTTGTGGATGAATTATTTACATTGAATGAAAATCTGCTTCTCCCTCAAAGGACCCTTCCAATCTTCAAAGACAACTCTCTTGTCCTTTTTATGTCTACCCTTCTTCAAGCTAAGGCCCCCCACTTTTATTTTTCATGTTCCTCATATAAGGAAACACCTATCTTTGTTGGTTGTCTCTGCAGCCTCCATTTCTTCTTCCCTTTTCTCACTAGTCCTGGTTGCCACGCTGGGCTCCATGGTTACCATTCCTCTTTCCTGACTTCAGGGGTGGACGTTTGATCTAGTCAGTTGGATCAGAGCAAATCTCAGGACTTCAGCTAGAAATGCTGGCTCTAAGGCATGGAGCCTTGGGAATGGTTGATATCTGTCTTGGCCCAGGAGGAAGGGCCTATCCAAAAACCTCAATATCCAAAAGGGAGGTGGAGAGATGGAGAGAAAATCCGAGTCTTTCTTATATTGTGTGAACTTCTAGAAAAGCCTTGTGTAAAGGCAATGGTACTTCAGAATGTTGTGATTTCAGTTACAAGTCAATGAGTTATTTTAAGCCACATTTAAGTCACGTATTTTAAAATATCCTGACTGACACTTGAAAGAAGGTTCTTTTCCATGGCTTCCTTCCTTTGGACAAACTCCTCTTTGTAGATGACTGTCTTCCTAGTTTCTCAGAACAGAGCCTACCATTCCACATGGTAACTGACCAGTGACCATCACAGAAGGCCTGTCATGAGCCTGGATTAGAAGGTAGTGTTATGTCTGAACCTAAGACTGCACCTCCAATTTTGTACATCCCAATTCCAATAACCCTCCCCTGAAAACTACCTATTTTCACAAATGGTTTGTGAACACAGAAGCCCTAAATACCTGGAAGGACAAAAGAGAAAAGTATATTTTGAACTACACTGTCAACTTGTTCCTTCCCTAGAAAAAGTTTCAATGTCCCATCTGTTTCTGCTTCAGATTTCAAAGGAAAACTACCAAGTGCTTTATTGGTTCAATGTTGTCACATGTATTAACAGACTGTACTTTTTCAAATGTATAATTACTATACATATATGTTTTTTAAAAATAACATTTTTCTAACCAAAGTGACCACTGGGTTTTATAGCCATGTTGAATGGTTTCTGTCTACCATGAGGTAACAGACTCTTTAGTGCCTGGGAAAGAACACAGTTGTGTTGGGGCTCTGGAGTGACTTGTCCTTTGACTTATCAAGGTGTGAATTCTGGACCTCAGCTGGGCAGACCCAGTGAAATGCTCTCATGAAATGGATGGGTAAATCAGAATGCCAGTACGTTTATTTTACATGGAAATGATACTTTCTGGAAGGAGACAATAACCTGCCTGTCATTCAGAACACAGACATTTAGAAAGCTGAATTAGTTATCAAGACAATTGTCAAAGAGCATGAAATTAATGGAGAAGGAGCGTCTGTTCTCCCCTGGTAAAATCATCCTCTTTCGGGAGAAGCGTGGCATGGTCCTTGTTGCCTAATTTTCCTTTGCAGAATGACAATAGCTAATTCTTGCATACATGACCAGTTGTAATTCCAGACATCTTACCTATTAACCAATTTAATCTTTATAATGAACCTTTGTGATCTGGGCTGTTACCAGCCCCATTTTACAGATGGTGGTACTGAGTCACAAAAGGAATGAGTCACTTGCTAAAAGTTGTATGATTAAGTATTGAAACTGAGATTCACGGGCAGTTTGGATTCAGGATGCATTCTTTATGCTGTTATACGACTGTGCCTCTTGAGCACTGTGCTTTCTAGGCTGCACACCCATCTCTGTTGCTGCCTCATACAGAATATATCAGTTCCTTCATTCCCTATTTGGCACCACTCTCTAATAAATCTGATTCCTTATAACATTTTGTGTCTGAGATATTTTTCTTGAAAATTAAACATATCTGTATGTCATATACATAGATAAGTATATAACACATGTCTATAACTTCTAAAGAAAATAACGTAAAAAAAAATAATGTGGCCAGGTGCCAGTGGCGCACACCTATAATCCTAGCTACTCAGGAGGCAGTGATCAGGAGGATCGAAGTTCAAAGAAGCGGGCAAATGGTTTGCAAGACACTATCTCAAAAAACCATCATATTGGCTCAAGGTGTAGGCCCTGAGTTCAAACCCCAACACCACAAAAAAATACGTGTGTGAGAGAGAGAGAGAGAGAGTACACTCTTCATATCCACAGGTATATGATTCTAAGGAGACCACTACTGAGGAAAAACCACAGATGCTCAGGATGCATTCGTTCAGCACTCTAAAATTACCCAACTTTACCTATTTGGTATGTACAGTAGGTCTGAGCACCTATAATTTGAAGCCACAAGGCGTATGCTACATTACCATATCAAAATTACCATTGAGTACATTAATACTACTGACCAAAAACTAGATCTTATTTCATGCTCTTTATCTCAAACACTGTGGTTCCTTGATAAATTTTTCCCGTAACTCCACCCAATTTCCATTAAAGTCAACACATCTCACATTTTTACTTTATTGCTTCAATTAAGCACGTTTGCTTTTACCTTGCTTTGGGGCACCATTTGCTTTTTGGGCACCATTTTCACAAAATGAAGGGCTGGAAACACTCAGCAGATCACACAATGGTTTAGACAGACGTCAACCCAGGACTGACTGAGCGCTTCTCCACATCCACTGAGCTGTGCAATGCGTGCATGGGAATTTAATTTCTTCTGATGTATTTATTTGTTTCTTTATTTTACTGCCCCTGGTCAAAACCACATGCAATAAATCTGTGAATAAGGAGGGTTTAGTGTATAAAATCCTTTATCGTTGCCTCCATAGATACGAACGTACACCAACAAGTATGAGTAAAACCATGCTAGCATGGGCTGTCAGCCAGGACAGGAACTTTGTTTTACTGAACTGGACAGTGTGATGACAGCTGTTAGGACAGAAGTCTGCCATACTTTATCCTTCCCCAAAAAATGAAGTATGTTTCAGAGAGGTATTTGTAGTTACCATAAAAAATATTAAGAGCAGAGTGAGGAGTACACACTGGCATGATGCTTGGGTCTCCATCAGTGTGCCCACACCCTTGGCCATGCTTTCCCCACCCCCAATCTCTGCAAAAGGCCAAGGTTAGGTCTGGATTTTACAAAGCTAATCAGATCTTTGTTTCATAAGGATTGTTTTTAAACCACTGTTGTCTCAAAAACAGATTCCCTTATTTTTTTAAATGTAATTCTAAAAGAGTAGATTCAAAAGCCTAAACGTACAAAAGTGTATGCAGCACAGCAAAGTCTTTCCCACACCTAAGCCCTCCACACTTGGGTCCCCTCCTGGGAGGCAATTAGCAGTTTCCTCTTTAGCCTCCTAGAGATACTGTTATCATTTTCTTCCACATTTATTTCCCCCCTGGAGATACAAATACATACCTGGGGCCTTTTCTCAAAATCTTGTTTCGTCATACTTTCCTCTCTTTCCTATCCCTTTTTAAAAAAGACAAGATCAACCCTCCCTGGGGGCTTTTATTCCAAATGCCAGCCTGCTGTATGTAGGCTGATTCCATTTTCTGTTCCAGCTGGAAATAAGTTTGCACATGACAGCTGGTGGTCCCTATCACCTTCTGATGCATGATGGATGGGACCAGGAGGAGCACCCATTCCCTAAGATCATTAATTGCAAGATTTTTGCAAGCTCAAAATTCTACGAGCTGATGGTTGCTTCCAACTGTTCCCAGCTGTTACACTAGCTGAGGGATGGGGACACAAATGTCCTTCTGCAAACAATCTAGGCCAGCAGCCAGCCCACTGTCCATCTTCTGCTACAGCCTCTATAGCACTTTTTTCTGAACTTCTTTGATCTAAAAACAATATCCTAAACTCTCCCTGTCTGTTACTGGCCATGTGACCTGGCAGGAGTAACTTATCCTTGGTACTAAATTTTTGCGTGAGAGATTAGGAGACAGACTAGTCGCCACGATCTTTCAGTTGGCAGCCCCAAAATGCCATAAGAAAAATGGGATCAGTTGTGAATAGAATCAATCCCAGTCCTTTTCCCAAAGCACCTAAAATTTGAAAGAGTGAAGAATCTGACCATGACTTTGAAGCAATAACTGATATGCTTCCGAGAAGTTTAAGAACAACTGCTAAGGGGCTTGCCATCTTTTGTCTTAAAGGTTAAGAACTGCTTGCCACTTATCAGCAAAAAAGTTTTTGCCTTTTGCTATAGTTTGTCCCCACCAAAACTCTCATTGAAACTTAATCCCCATTGTGATGTATCAAGAGGTAAGATCTTTAAAAGGATTAGATAACAAGGGATCTGCTGTCACGATGGGGTAATTCACTTACGGAGTAACAGCTTGTCTTGATAGTGAATCTGTCATAAAAACTACTTTGGCTATCTCTTGGACTTCCCCATTCACTGTGTGATGCCTTGGAATTCTGCCAACAAGTAGGTGTTCACTAGATGTGGCCCCTCAACCTTGGACCTGCCAGTCTCCAGAACAATGAGCTGACTCAACTTGTATTCTTTGTAAACTCCCCAGTTGAGGGTGTTCAGTTATAGCAAAATAAAACAGACTAAGACACCTGAAATACTGGCAAGTAACATTTTTTTTTTTATCATTTCAAGATATTATGAAAACAGCTGGGTACCAGTAACTCACGTCTATAATCCTCCCTACTTGGAAGGCTGAGATCACGGGGACCATGGATTTAGGGCAGTCTGGACAAATAGTTCACGAGACCTCATCTCAGAAAAAAAAAAAAAACAGAGAAAAATGGACTGGAAGTGTGGCTCAAACAGTAGAGCACCAACTTTGCAAGTTCAAAGCCCTGAGTTCAAACCCTGGTCCCACCAACCAACCAACAAACAAAAAGCAGTTATTATGAAAACAGCATTAATTTTTTAAAAGGTGTAGCAAGGCAGAAGAAAAACCTTACCTGCATGATGTCCAGTTATCCTCTAATTTTCACCCAATATGAACATGATTTTGAGTCATCAGAGTGACAGTTTCAAGGTGTTCTTGATGCTTTAACTGCATCTCTCTGGGGAAGGCCAACCTGGTTGCCGTAAGGCTTTGTGGGTGGCAGTACACTAGGGTGCCATGCTTCCATGTGCACACTGGCTTATGAGTTCTGAAACTGAGTGTTGCCAGGGCACTCTGAGTGTCAGGTTGTCAAGATCCAGCTACACAAGTGGAACTCCCAAGAGACTGGTGTTCAAACAGGCTTGACAATTCACCTATTTGTAGTGGGAGATGTACTTTCTCCATAACCTGGAAAAGTAGGTCTGTTGTCTACTCAGCTCCTCTGAAACAAGGAAACTGGGGAGATGTTCTTATCCAGAAGAACATAGGAAAATGTTCATATCAAAAGATTCAATGAGCCGGTAATCAACGAGGTGAAGAGGATGAGGGAGGAGGATCATGAGTTCGAGGCCAGCCTGGGCTACAAAAAAAAAAAAGATTCAATGAGCAAGGAATGAGTAAAAGGACCCACATAGATAGGATAAGATGAACAATTCTTATTCTACAAAAGAGAGATCTAGACTATGAGGGTCTCGCATTTGATCTATTTATTTATTCAGGAAATATTTGGTAAGCCCCATGAGCAGATTGACTAAGGCTATCAAAGTGTAAATTTTATAGCCCCACCCAAAGGCCCTTTTCAGATCATTGGCAGGACCTTGGTAATATGTGCACACATTTCTACTGTTATGTAAAATTTGCAAAATTAAGTTTTATTGTTGTCATTGGTTGTTTTCTTTGGGGTTGAGGATTGAACCCAGGGCTCGTGCTTGCTAAGCAAGTGCTCTACCACTTCTGTTTATATTTTGTTTTTGAGATAGGGTCTTGCTCATTTTGCCTGTACAGCCCTAGACTTGCAATCCTCCTGCCTCTGCCTCCTAACTAGCTGGGATTACAGGGGCGGGACACCACAACTGGTAGAATTAAGATATTTTAAGAGCAGTTATTAAGACTACAGTTTCTTGGCACTCCAACTTCCCTCAGTCACACTTCCCTTGAGTAGGGTGGTGTTAAGAGCAGTGACAGGTATTTGGAGGATTTGGCAAGGGAAGAATTGCTTTCAATTGAGGATAGATTTTTGTTGGGTTTAGAAGTGGGCATCTCTTCTGTTAATAGTTAAGCGATTGGTGGCTTCGCCAAGTCAGAATGGTTCCTGGAAATGCTTCTGCTTCTCACTGAGCCAATGTCTACAGGCACTGAGATGCAAAGGTACTAGGCTGGATGCCATATTACAAATACAAACATACATGGAATGAAAGAGAAAGAAAGTTCAAAGCAGGAGCTAATTTGTAGGAAAATTTTCCAGTTGACACACATGTAGCATTGTAAGCAGAAGATTAATTTTTCTTTAATTAATACCCATTCAAAATGAAAGTTTTGGGCTGGGAGTGTGGCTCAAGTGGTAGAGCACCTGCCTAGCAAGTGCAAGGCCTTGAGTTCAAACCTCAGTACTCCTAAAGAAAGAAAAAAAGAAGGAAGGAAGGCGGAGGGAAGGAAGGAAACAAATTGAGAATGTAAACCTGTTGTTATATCGAGATATCTGAGTTTTTAAATGCAGGAAAAATGCATAGAAGTATTTTAGGCAGTTAATTAACAATGATATCATGTTGGGGTTTTTCTGTATTTTATGAGTATTTGTCAACTTTTAAAAATGCATTCATAAAATAAATAAATAAATAAAATAAAAATCCATTTGTGGCTGGGTATGGTGGTTCATGCCTGCAATCCTAGCTACTTGGGAGGCAGAGATTATAGGAGGATTGCGGTGGGAGCCAGACTACACAAATAGCTCTTGAGATCCCATTTCAACCAATAGCTGGGCACGGTGGTGCGCACCTATCATCCCAGCTATGCAGGAAGTAGGAGAATAGTTATCCAGGCTGGCCCTGGCATAAATTCAGGACCCTGTCTCAAAAACAACCAAAGCAAAAAGAGGTGGAGGCATGGCTCAAGTGCTAGAGGACCTGCCTGGCAAGTGGGAGGCCCTGAGTTCAGCCACAAAAAAAAAGAAAACTGCATCTGTGGTGTATTATTTTCTCCTTCAAAATAATTTGCTTTTGTAGTTAATATTGTATTTCCTATGTTTTCTGTTTCTTAAAGAAAAAATTTCAGGTCCCGCAAAACTTGAATCTGTCTACACTTGATTAAGCACTTGCCTTTTGCCCAGCTACATGTTATGTTTTAGGAGGCAGAGATGAGAAAAACGCATTCTGTCACCATCAAGTTTGCTTTCTAGTTGAGGAAGCAGGCACGTACACAAGCAAAGGTGGTGCAGAGTTGAAATTTCTCTCTGCAATACAGTAGATATGATCCTTGGACAAGACAGGCGTCTCCACAAGAAGTATCCAGTTTACTTCCTTTATATCAGTTCAACCCTGAGCCTCTGTCTTCCAGGCTGAGAGGAGATTCCAGGGGGGACCCTTTTCTTACCAGAGATGTGCAGAGGTACAGAAGCTTACCAGATACCTGGAAAATGAGGAAGGGTCTCATGGCTCCCCCGTCATAGTCACCTCTGTCGTTCTCATGGGCCCACAAAGGCCAGCAGTGCTCAACTTCCTCATGCCCAGTGCTCAGATTCCTCATTTTGGCTGAGGCTGGGCTCCTGGTGTTGAGGTCCTGCCCTCTTGGATACAGAATGTAGCTGGCCTTTGCTGGTACTTCCTGGGGAGTGCTGTTGAGCAGTGAGGGTCCCCTTGGCTCTCCTCCTTGTCAGTTCTGAGGGATTTCTGTACCACTCTTCTCCAAAAGTTTATATATATATATATATATATATATATATATATATATATATATATATATTTTTATGGAACTGGGGTTTGAACTCAGGGCTTCACCTTCATACCTGCAAAGCAGGTGCTGTACCACTTGAACCACACCTCTAGCCCATTTTGCTCTGGTTATTTTGGAAATGGGGGTCTCTTGAATTATTTGTCTGGCTGGCTTTGAACCAAGATTCTCCTGCTCTCAGCTCCCAAGTAGCTAGGATTACAGGCGTGAGCCACTGGTACCTGGCTAAAAAATTTTAAAGTTCTTTAAACTTTCCTCCAGGACAAGTAAGTATGAAAGGGCCTGTCAACCTACTCCAAATAGAGAGAAATAAAAAACATTGAAAATACAAATTAATATAAACTGAAAACAGTGGAGGGGGTGTGTGTGGGTAAAATAGGAATGGTGTGTAGGGGGGGTGGGATTTGACAGATCCACACTGCCAAATTCTCGCTTGCTGCAGTTCTTTAAGACAAGCTAAGCAGATTTTTTTTTTTTTACATTGCTGGGGTTTGAACTCAGGGCCTACACCTTGAGCCACTCTACCAGTCCTTTTTTGTGTTGTCTTTTTTCAAGATAGGGTCTCGCAAACTATTTGCCCGGGCTGACTTCAAACCCCAGTCTTCCTGATATCTGTGTCCTGGGTAGCTAGGACTACAGGAGTGAGCCACCGGTGCCCAGCTTAAGCAGATGTTCTGCGTCTAAGGCCCTTCTGGAAGTCCACCAGTCAGTTAGTTCAGGTTCTGTTTCTTACAATGGTTTTCTGGTCATGCCTCCCTGAGTCACCCTTATGAAATTCAAGGTGCTTTTAAACACACACTAAGTTAAGAAATTAAGAATTAATTAACCTATGACTCTTTCCCGTCCCTGCCCCCTCAGAGGTAAGGATTATCTTGAATTTTATAAACACCATTCCTTTGCATTTCTTGATTGTTTTATCCATACATTATCCCTACACACTAGATCGTTTAGTTTTGCATGCGTTTGAACTTTGTATAAATGGAATTATACGGTAGGTATTAATCTGTGACTTGTTCTTTTGCTAAAATTGTGTTCCTAAGATTCGTTCATATGCGTACAATTCACTGATTTCTGCCACTGTCTGGTGTGTTGTATGAAATACACCCCTATTAGCTTACCCGTGTTACTACTGTTGCATACTTAGCTTGTTTCCAGGTTGGCGCTTTTATGCATCATGCCACACTGACACTTCTTGCACACCTCTCTTGGTCACTAAGGTATTTATCCAGCAGGAGAGATGCTAGATTATAGGTTAGGCACCTTTTTAACTTTATTAGATAATACTAATCATTTTCTAAAATGATTTACTAACTCACAAGCTTATCAATCGTACAGGAGTTTCTTACTTTTGCGCGATATGCTTGCCGACAGTTGACATTGAGAGACTTTTGTTTTACCTTTAGTCAGACTGGTTGTACAGTAGTGTCACATTGTGACCTTTTGAGGATGATTTTGAAACAGGTTCCCGCTATGTAGCCCAGGTTGGCCACACACTCGCCATCTTCCTGCCTCAGACCCTGAATGCTGAGATTACAGACCTGTGCCACCACACACACAGTACATTATGGTTTTGTTTTGTTTTGTTTGCAGTACTAGGGTTTGAATGCAGGGCCTACACCTTGAGCTACTCCACCAGCCCTTTTTTGTGATGAGTGTTTTGGAGATAGGGTCTCGCGAACTATTTGCCCCAGCTGGCATTGCACTGAGATCCTCCCAATCTCTGCCTCCTGAGTAGCTAGGATTACAGGCGTGAGCCACTGGCACCCAGCTACATTATGATCTTTTTGTTTGTTTGTTTTTGTTTTGTTTGTGGAACTGGGGTTTGAACTCAGGGCCTCATGCTTGCTGGGCAGGCACTCTACCACTTGAGCCACTCCACCAACCTTCCATTATGATCTTAATTGACATTTTCCTGATTGCTAATAAGGTTGAGCATGTTTGCATGTTTATGGAGTATTCAGGCCTTCTATGAAATGCCTGTTGTAAGTTTTGCCTTTTTACTGTTGAGCTATGTGTTTATTTGCTTTGTAGGATTTTTAAATACATTCAGGTTATAAATTATTTGCCAGTTATGTTTACAACTATGTTTTCCATGCTTGTGGCTGTTTTTAACAACCAAGGATCTTTTTATTGTGATTAAACATATTAATCTTTTTCTTTTGGATTTATGTTTTTAATATCTTATTCAAGAAATCTTTCTCCACCTGGAGATCATGAAGATATTACTTTCTAAAGTTTTATAGTTTTGCCGGCACGGGTGGCTCATGCCTGTAATCGTAACTACCTAGAGATCAGGAGGATCATGGTTCCAAGCCAGCCCTGGCAAATAGTTCCACAAGACCCTATCTTGAAAAAACCCTTTACAAAAAAAGGACTGGTGGAATGGCTCAAGGTATAGGTCCTGAGTTCAAACTCTAGTACCAATTTAAAAAAAAAGTTTTACAGTGTTGCCTTTTACTTTTAAGTGTTTGCCCCACTTGAATTTGATTTGGGGGTCCAAATTAATTATTCTCTTACAGATAAGCCACTGTTCCAGCAGCATTTGTTGATTCTCCATGACCTTCACATCTGTTTGTCTATTCTTGAACTGATACCACACTCCAGTTTTATAGTGAGTTGGAAATTATCGTGCCTCAGTGCCTCACTTTCAACCCTGTTTTACTTCAAAACAGTTCTTGCCTTCTTGTTTCAGCACATATATTTTAAAATTATCTTATCAAATTCCCAAAAGGAAAAAAATATGCTGTATTTCTTTTCTTTTTTTTTTGAGTATGAACTCAGGCCTCAGGCTTGCTAGTCAGGCATTCTCACCGCTTAAGCCACTCCACCAGCCTTTTCTTTGTGATGGGTTTTTTTCAAGCTACGGTCTCTACTTGCCAGGGGCTGGCTTCAAACTGCCTTCTGAGTAGCTAAGAGTACAGTATGAGCCACCAATGCCCAGTTATGTGCTGTAATTTTGACTGAAATTGCATTGAATTTTTAGAACAATTTGGGTATCTTTCCACTTACAAAGATCATCTTTAATGACTTCAATAAACATAAAAATAACCTTTGAGATATATATATATATATATATATATATATATATATATTTTTTTTTTTTTTTTGGTAGTACTGGGGTTTGAGCTTAGGGCCTCACCCTTAAGCCATGTCTCCAGCTCTAGGGTATTTTCCAGATGGGGCGGGGGTCTCACTTTTTGCCCTGGAGGCAGCCTTAGACTCTGGCCCTCCTACCTACACCTTCTGAGCAGCTGGGATGACAGGCAGAAGCTACCATAATTTTGCTTTTTCTATCTGTTGCTAGCATATAGTGATACAATTCCTTTTTTATCCATCAGTCATGTTAAGCACTTTTAGAAACTCTAATAGTTTTACTAGTTCTTTCCTTCCAATCTTTATATTTTCATTTACTCTTTTCTTACTGCTCTGGCCAGGACCTCCTTTTTGATGTTAAATAGAAGTGGTGACAGGAGTGACTGTTGGTTTTGTCTGTATCTTTTCTTTTTCTCCCAGTACTAGGGATTGAATTGCATACAGTAGCCAATTGCTCTACCACTTGAGCTATATCCCCAGCTTGTAGAAATTTTAAAGAGAGTGCTTTCAGTGTTTCACCACTAAATATGATTATTGCTGTAGTTTTTTGTAATCTCTACATCAAAGTTACCATTCCAAAACATACTAGCTTTCATGCACAAGCATTTCATTATTTGTCATACTCCACGGGTTGGCTGGAGAGTTGAACTGGAGCAGCTCTTTATCCTAGCTAGTACTGGTAGAGCTAGCTGCAGTTAGCACAGGAGAATCCAAAGTGGCCTCCTGCAGCTGAGGTGGTTGGACTACCAAGGCCACTGTCTCTCCTCATGGTCTTGCTTCCTCCCGGACTCCTCCCTCTGCCTGGCCTGTCCAGCAGGACAGTCTGAACTTTCTTGCCTGATAGTTAAGGGCTTCCAAGTAGTTGAAGGTGAAAGCCATAGGCTTCAAAGCCTAGACTCAGGAATCACACAAGGTAGCTTCCATTGCATTCTGTTGGTCAAAGTAAGTCATTAAGAAGGCTTGCTTTTAAGAGGAAGGAAAACAGAGTTGACCTCTTGATGGAAGGCAAAGCAAAATGCTAAGCCCATGCTTTTCCAACCTAACACATGTTGTATCTTTGGTTGACTTGCTTAAAATTATTCTAAATGAACATTGGATTTTAGACAAATCTTTGTCTTTTATAATAATTCTATGATTATTCTCCCTTAATTTGTTAATGAGGTGAATTATAGTAGTCAAAATTTTTAAGAGTTGGGGAATGAACCCAGGGCCTCAGGCATAAACACACACTCTACCACTGAGCTAACCCCCAGCCCTATTGTCTGGTTTTCTAATGTTAAGCTATCTTGTATTTCAGGGATAAATACAACTTGTTGGATTCAGTTACAAATATTTTGCTTAGTATTTTTGCCTTTATGTTTGGAGGCAAAAATGGAAACTGTTTTAAGTTTTGTTTCTTGTTCTGTCCTTATTAGTTTTGATTCCAAGGTTATAATAACCGAATAATCTAAATTAGGGAATATTCTCTATTGCTATAATCTTGAATAAGTGTTAAAGATTGGAGTAATAGATGACCCAATAAAAGCTGGCTCCTGCTCCACCTCTTCTCCTCCTCCTCCTCCTCTTCTTCCTCCTGGCTACCCAATTTTAGTTAATGGTTATTTTCTCTCAACTTATTCTGACTTCTACTGGTAGTATTGCCTAATTTTTATTACATTTTCTCTCTCCATCATTTAAAAAGATCTTTTCTTTGCTGATCTGTAGTTACACTACATTTCAAATATGGTTTTTACACTTTTCATTTATCTGGCTTAGGATTTTTAAAAACCTCACGGAAGATGTGAGAAGAGATCAAAATTAGAGAGGAGGTTGAGAGTTAGATTATGGAGGCTCTTGAGAGTCACACTAAGAAGGTAGAGTTTTTTTCGGTAAGCAGTGATCTTTAAATTTTATAGTTTGTGCACATTACATAAGAATTTTTAAAAATATGTTCTTTTGTATATATATATATATATATAAAAGTTGGCATGTACAATTTGCATCAAAAGGTTAAATAAGCTTATTTCTTACTAATAAGAGAAATATATTAACTATTTTATGGACTAAAGTAAGATGAGGATTTACTAAAATTGGAACATATTTTATGGAATGCCTTGGGTCTATCACATTTAATATATATTTATATTTTGGTAGGATTATATACTATTTGAAATATAATTGTGTGCTTATTGAAAAACACATGCTAATTTTTAAGTAAATCATATATAACCTTTACATCACTTTTTTGAAATGTCTTTAAAATTTCACACTTTAAAAGACTAAGATTCACTTCAAATGTTTTGAATTTAGAATATCCCAACAAGAAATCAACACTGCTTCTAAATTGAAGCAGTTTCACCCTTCACTATAATATGGGTGAAATCCAAAAAGGCAGGAAGACCCGTGGATTTAGGGGGCTTTCATTAATCCTTAAGGAGTTTTTCCTGAAAGCAATTATATAGTTCTAAACAAATTCTACAATGTCACAATGGTTTTAGCTTGTGCATGTAAGAATTTCTCTTCTGATCTGGATGCTGGTGCCAGTCCGGGCAAATAGTTTGTGAGGCCCTATCTAAAAAAAAAAAAAAAAAATCACAAAAAAGGGCTGGTGGAGTGGCTGAAGTTGTAGGCACTGAGTTCAAGCCCCAGTACCACAAAAAAGAAAACCAAAAAATTCTCTCATATCTCTTTGTTTCTCTCAATCTCTCTGTCTCTCTCTCTCTCTGTATCTCTCTCTCTCTCTCTCTCTCTCTTATTCTCTTATGCAAGCAGACCTAGACCACACATTTACTTTTTGAAAGCGGATCCATTATTTTAAAATAAATTCTGGTTTAGATGTAGCTTGTTGAAAGTGAGCATGATATGGCAAAATGATACATTGTTTATTAAAATCCAATGTTTTTATTTTCAACCATGTAATCATGATTCAAGGTTACATGTTCTAGATTCTAAATGGCATTAAATTGGGCTTAACTAGCATTAAAACAAAAAACTAAGGGAATCAATAAGTTATCTATATTTTTCATAAGACACCAAGGTACTTAAATATTTTGAAACATCTATAAGATTTCATGAACTTTTCACTTTTTATTCAACATTGGTCATAATCACGAGGACAAACACTGAAGTACATTAAATATACATCCTAAAGGCTGGTTCTGATTTTTTGAGTTAACCCAATGTGAGCTATATTTTGCTAGTTTCTCTAATCTTTTAAGTTAGATAACATTACATATTACAGTTTATGATACAGGGGTTTTTAAAATCATTTTTACATTTACTAACATGTGTATACATTGTGTGGGCCAGTCACTCCCCTCTGCTTCCTGGCAGAACCTGTTTCACCCTCTTGTTCTCCAATTTTGTTGAAGAGAAAACATGAGAAATAATAAGAAAGGCATAGCGTTTTTGCTAGTCTGAGATAAAGATAGCTATACAGAGAGATTCCTAGCATTGCTTCCATGCACTTGTGTATCGTAACCCACATTGGTTCATCTCTACCAGACCTCTTCACTGCTTCCTGGTCTCCTTCCCATAGTGGCCTTGGCCAGTTTAAGATTACTACATTCGCTTCTATTCAGTGAGCACATCAACCACGTTCAAGTTTTAGGTTTCTTTCCTTTTCCCTATTCTTCCCCTGTGTATTTTCCCCTTAGCATGTGACCCATGTCCAAAAATATTACTCAATTGTTTTAAGTCTATAATCCGCATATGAGGGAGCACATGCGATTTTGGCCTTCTGAGCCTGGCTGACTTCGCTTAAGATGATGTTCTCCAGTTTCATCCATTTACCTGCGAATGACAAAATTTCACTCTTTGTGGCAGAATAAAATTCCATTGTGTATAAACAGCACATTTTGTTAATCCATTCATCTATAGTGGGGCATCTTGGCTGTTTCCATAGCTTGGCTATTGTGAATAGCACTGCAATAAACATGGGTGTGCAGGTGCCTCTGGAGTAACCTGTGTTGCATTCCTTTGTGTGTATCCCCAGGAGTGGGATTGCTGGATCATATGGCAGATCTATGTTCAGTTTTTAAAGAAGTCTCCATATTGTTTTCCAAAGTGGTTGTACTAGCTTATATTCCTACAAGCAGTGTATGAGGGTTCCTTTTTCCCCCGAATCCTTGGTGGCATTCTTGATGATTGCAATTCTAACAGGAGTGAGGTAGACTCTTAGTATGATTTTGATTTGCATTTCCTTTATGGCCAGGGATGGTGAGCATTTTTTCATGTGTTTGTTTTTTGGCTATTTGGATTTCTTCCTTTGAAAAAGTTCTGTTTAGTTCAGTTGCCCATTTCTTTACTGGTTCATTGGGAGTTTAGTTTTTTGAGTTCCCTGTATATTCTGGTTCAGTCCCTTGTGTCTGATGTATAGCTGGCAAATATTTTCTCCCACTCTGTGGGTGATCTCTTTTCTTTTGTTCTTTTCTTTTCTTGTGCAGAAGCTTTTTAATTTCACATAGTCCCATTTGTCCATCCTTTCTCTTAGTTGCTGGGCCACTTGAGTTCCACTGAGGAAGCCCTTGCCTATATCCATTTCTTCCAGAGTATTCCCTGCTCTTTCCTGTTCTAACTGCAAAGTTTTGGGTCTGATGTTAAGGTCCTTAATCCTCTTTGAGTTGATTCAGGGTGATAGGCATGGATCTAGTTTCAGTTTTCTGCATGCAGCTAACCACTTTCCCCAGCAACATTTGTTGAAGAGGCCGTCTTTTCTCCATTATATATTTTTGGTGCCTTTATTAAAAACAATTGGGCATAGCTGTGTGGATTCCAGGGCCTCTATTCTGTTATACTAGTCTTCATATCTGGTTTTGTGCTAGTACCATGCTGTTTTTTTGCTATGGCTCTGTAACATAGTTTGAAGTCGGGTATTGTGATACCTCCAGCATTGCTCTTTTTGCTGAGTATCGCCTTGGCTATTCACAGTCTTTTGTGTTTCCAAATGAACTTTAGGGTAGATTTTTCAATCTCTGTGATGAATGTCATTGGGATTTTGATGGGAATTGCATTAAACATGTAGATTGCTTTTGGTAGTGTAGCCATTTTTACTATGTTGATTCTGCCAAGCCACGAGCCTGGGAGATCTTTCCATCTTCTGTAGTCTTCCTCAGTCTCTTTCTTCAGTGGGTTGTAGTTCTCCTTGTAGAGGTCATTTACATCCTTTGTTAAGTTTATTCCTAGGTTCTTGATTTTTTTTGAGGCTATTGTAAATAGAATTGTTTTCCTGTATTCCTTCTCAATTTGTTCATTGTTGGTGTACAGAAAGGCTACTGATTTTTGTAAGTTGATTTTGTATCCTGCTACATTGCTGAAGCTGTTTATGGTGTCTGGGAGGTTTTGGGTGGAGTTTTTTGGGTCTTTGAGGTATAGGATCATGCAAATAGGGATACTTTGACTATTTCTTTACCTATTTGTATTCCTTTTATTTCTTCTTCTTGTCTTATTGTTCTAGCTAGGAATTCCAGGACTATATTGAATAGGAGTACAGAGAGTGGGCATCTTTGTCTCATTCCTGACTTTAGAGGAAATGGTTTCAGTTTTTCCCTATTAAGTATGATGATGGCTATAGATTTGTCATCTATAGCTTTTATAAAGTTGAGGTACATTCCTTCTATTCCTAGTTTTCTTAGAGCTTTTATCATGAAGTGGTGTTGAATCTTATCAAAGGCTTTTTCTGCAACTATTGCAATAAAGTGGTTTTTGTCTTTGCTTCTATTAATGTGCTGTGTTACATTTATTGATTTGCATATGTTAAACCATCCCTGCCTCCCTGGGATGAAGCTGACTTGGTCATGATGAATGATCTTTTTAGTAAGTTGTCAGGTTAGTTTGCCATTATTTTATTGGGGATTTTTGCATCAATGTTCATTAAGGAGACTGGCCTGTAGTTCTCCTTTCTGGGTGTGTTCTTGTCCAGTTTGGGGATGAGTGTAATATTGGCTTCATTGAATGAGTTAGTCAGTGTTCCTTCCCTTTCCATTTCGTGGAAAAGTTTAAGGAGTGTTGGTAACAGTCCTTCCTTAAAGATCTGGTAGAATTCAGCAAAGAATTTGTCAGGTCCTGGACTTTTCTTTTTTGGGAGACTCTTTATTGCTGTTTCAATTTCATTGCATGTTATAGATCTGTTTAGGTGGTTAATACCTTCTTGGTTCAGTTTTGAGTGGTCATAAGTATTAAGAAATTTGTCCATTTCTTCAAGATTTTCAAATTTATTGGAATATAGGTTCTCAAAGTAGTCTCTGATGCTTCCCTGAATTTCCTTGGTGTTCACTTTTCATTTCTGATTTTACTAATTTGGGTCTTTTCCCTCCTCATTTTAGTCTTTTTTTTTTTTTTTGGCAGTACTGGGGTCTGAAATCAGGGCCTTGTGCTTGCTTGACAAGAGCTTTACCACTTGAGCCACACCACCAGACTTTTTTTGCCTTAGCTATTTTTTCTCACATTTTTGCCCAGGTTGATCTTGAACCATAATCCTCCTGTGTCTTCCATGTAGTTGGGATCATAAGTATGTGCCACCATGCCCAGGTTGTTAGTTGACATGAGGTCTCACTAACTTTTTGCCTGGGCTGGCCTTGAGCTGTGACACTCCCAATCTACCTCCTAAATAGCCACTGTACACCACCTAGATGATATAATTTTTAATTGCCCATGAGTCTACCTTTATTTGGAGCACTGTCTCTTCCCATTTTATGAGAACTTGGGGCTGACAATCACAGCACTCCTGCTGATTGTCACCCTGCCTTGGTGACAAGTAAATGCACTAGGCCTGGCTAATCAAAGTAATCCAGCTTCTCAGATACAGTGATTGGCTCACACAATCCTAAATGAGCCAATCAAGGGCTTCCCTGTTACTTCAGCTAGAGCTAGGATAGAAGTCTACTTCTTTTCAAGAACTGGAAGGAAGTGCCTCTGGGGCACTCTCTTCTCATTTGCAGAAATATGTGAGGTCAACCCAGTGACAGACGAAGTTCTGAAAGGTGGAAAAAGGGGATCCGATGATGTTGCTTGGGCCTCTATATTTGGTTAATGTCTGCTACTGTGTCCTGGCACCCCAACACACATGTGTTCTAAAAATAATTTGAGCTGAGTTTCTGTCACTGCGACTGCAGGAGTTCTGATAAATGCAGCTATTGTTCTGATTTATTCATAGACACAACCATTAACTTTGAAAGTGAATACATTACAATGAAGCACATTAAAAGCATGGTCCAAGTGCCACTCGAACCCAGGCAATATAACTCAGCAATTAAGAGGTAGGAAATGGAGTCAAGTTGTCTGCTTGTCTGAATACCAAAAGTCACCTGGGACTGAGCAGCAGCTGCCCTTCCATAGGGAAGAGAAAGATAGAATAAGAGAATTTAGAAAATTGGGAGAGAGCTTCTCCCCCATCTCCATGATTGAGAAGAGCATTCTTTTTTTTTTTTTTTTTTTTTTTTTGGTGGCACTGGGGTTCAAACTCAGGGCTTCATGATTGCTAGACTGGCACTCTTACTGCTTGAGCCACTCCACCAGCCCAAGGGACAAGCATTCTTATGGGAACTTGGGGGAAAGGATATAATCTAAGGCCCTACAGTGAAGTTACCATTTCATTCTTTTCCATTACATACTATATTTGCAGTTTCTACCTTGACCTGGTGGCTGCCCAACCCAGAATATCTTTTCTGACACTACCTGAATGGCTTTTACCTCTCTATGAAGCTTCTTAGGATGGAGAGATTCATTTGGGATAAGATGTGTTCCTTTTTTTTTTTTTTGAGGTACTGGGTTTTTTTTTTTTTTTTTTTTTGAGGTACTGGGGTTTGAATTCAAGGCCTTGTGCTTGCTAGGTAGGTGCTCTGTCATTTGAGCCATAACTCCAGCTTTTTTTTTTTTTTTAACTTTACTTATTTTTCAGGTAGGGTCTTATGGTTTTGCCTGGGTTGGCCTGCGACCTCAACCCTCCTACTTATGCCTCCCTTGTAGCTGGAATTACAGGTATGCCTCCCATATCTGGCTGATGCATTCCATTTAAAGTACAAATCCTCTGGGAAGGCTAGTGAGAACATAGGCTTCAGTCTCAGACTGCCTGAATTAAATCCCACCTCCATCACTGACTACAGTATGATGACCAGGGCATGCCACTTTACTTCTCTGTGTTTCAGGTTCCTCTTTGTAGAACAGGCATCCAGGAAGCTCCCTGTGCCAGCTCTTACTGAGTTTAGCTGTTCATGGATCACTTAAATCAGGCCTCCTGACTGGTGGAGTGGCTCAGGTGGAAAGAGCACCTGCTTTGCATGAGGCTTTGATTTCAAACCCCAGTGCCACCAAAAAAAAAAAAAAATCAGTCTTCCTTCTCCCTAATCCAGCTGAGGACAGCTTCACTGAAGGAGTGGATGTTTAATGGGAGGACAAGGATGGGGGAGACTAGAGAGGCTAGAGATGAGGGGATGGAGATGTAGGAGTAGAGGAAGGGTGGATTGGAAACAGAGAGGATAGAGAAAGCTAAGAACTTTGCAAAGGGAAGCAGGTCTGCATGGGATGCTATAACTGGAGACTTTGGGCCCCTTGGATAAAGGACATTACTAATATGGAAGAGAAGAAGGGACAGGTGCCCAAATAAATAGAACATATTTCAAAGCATTGTCTAAGAGTTGACTTGCATCCAAAGATGGAGGAAGAAATTCTTTTTCCTCTCTCTTACTCTTGGACTAGTATCTTAATTTAACTACATTATAAATGATGTTGGAGTCGGTTGCTGTGGACAACCCTGAGATCCCACCCATCTTTTATAATGTTGTTTCAACAGGAACTATTTTCTGAGTTCCAAATAACAGGCTTCAGTGGTCTTTTGGAACAAGACCCATTTATAAGTTGGGGCCTGCCTGTTTGTTGAGTGGAAGGCTGCAGCTGGGCAAGTCAGATAGAGCTGGTGTTTTGCAATCAAACACTCTGGAGTTTGCAGTGGTGACTTGCCTGGACTAGTGACACAGCTAGAACTAGAGCCCAGGTTCCCAGGTCCCCACATTTCTAGTTAGTAGTTTTAGCTTTGTAATCAATGCTGTCCAATAAAATAAGAATAGTGACATGCATTTAATATGCCAAACAGCACAATGTGCTACTGAAGTGCTTAATTTTTTTTCTAAAGGTAAGAGAATCTCAATTTATGAACAGTTTCGGCCAGCTAGAGATTGGTAATTGGAGCTGTCTTGTCTTGTCTTCACATGAGCTGCAAGGTAGGCGTGAAGCAGAGGCTGGATGACATTTTGCCATTCTTTGTAGAGGGATCCAAATATCAAGTAGGAGGAGGTGAAAGGGGGGAGGAAAGTAGGAAGACCCTCAAGTCTTCTCCAAATGCAAGATTCTTTTATTCTATACTGCCTGATTTTAGTTGTCTTTTTCCCTTTGGGGTACTGTGAAAAGCTGGATCATGGTTATTCCTTACTGACAAAGATCAATTTGTATAATCTATGTAGGGCCTGTAGATATAGGAACAACTTTGCAGTAGGAGAGTGATTGGGAAATTTTCCATTTTCATTTATTCTTTGTTTGCAAGAAGTAACCCAAGTTCAATATTGCTGTTCTTTTCTCTTCTTCACAGCTGTAGAGCTAACCAAGGAAGGTGAAATGACCAGCCACCTCACAGCAATTCTCTAGAGAGACTGGGAGCTAAAGCCATGATAATTGGTTCCATCAGGGCACTATCTTCACTGATTAGTGGGCCATGAGCATCAGTGAGATTTATAATCTGATCAGTTTTAACAACAGCACAAGAGAACATTTGGACCAGCAAGCTCAGTGACAGGGCAAACCTTTAAGAATGACTGTATGCTATAGTAACACGTGAACTACTGAGAGAATAATAACAGCTACTATTAATTGGTCACCTACTTTGTGCCAGATACTGTGTTAGTCACTGTATATACATCCTTTCTGAACTCCACAGTTCATCCTGATGGAGATTTTATTGCCCCGTTTTCTTTCTCTTATTTATTTATTTATGCTTTATTGGGGCTTGAACTCAGGGCCTATACCTTGATCCACTCCACCAGCCCTTTTTTGTGATTGCGATCCTCCTGATCTCTGCATCCTGAGTAGCTAAGATTACAGGCGTGAGCAATGGCTGTCTTTTTTATTAGTGTACATTCATTGTACAAAAGGTTTCGTTGTGATAACTCCACACATGCACATAATGTATTTTGACCAAATTCACCCCTTCTATGACACTTTCTTATCCCACTGAAAAACTGAGGAGTGTAAGATTTCTGTGAAAAACAGAAACTCATTATATCAGCAAGGGAGATATTTTAGGAATATAAATAGCATAACAAATGGGGCAGAAAAATGTCTTCTATCTGATTTTAGTACAAACTATGGTTTGCCAAAAATCAATGAACAGGTTTATTAACCTGTTTAATAAACAGGTTAGCTTAAACTAGTTCAGGAACCCAATATGATGTTTTCTGTCCAAGGATGCAGTAAAATGGGAGTGGTTAAGACCATGGGCTCTGGAGCAAAATTGTCTCGGATCAAATCTGAATGCTCCCACTTCCTAGCACTGTGACCTTGAACTAGCTACTTAGTCTAGAACTGATCGAATCCATATAGAGTGTGTAAAAGGCACCCGGTACAGGGAAAGAATTTGGCAAAGATTAGTTAGCACTGTGCAGAAAAGCAAATGAATGATGTGATGAAACTGAAGGCATGGCTCCCCACTTTCAACAAACTTAGAAACTAACTAGAAAGAGAAGGAATGTGTTTCTAATATGTCTTAGGAATGGCTACAGCACTAAAACAGGGCTTTTAGTCAAGGTATACACTACTATCCCTAACAAAAACTGAGGAAATAATAATTAAAGATATAAAAGGATAAAGGGAAAGCTTTCTAGAGAAAGTGATATATGACCTGGATTTTTACCACTACAGAAATTTTAATTCAATGACTTTGGTAAAGTGACTTGTCCATTGTCAGTATTACTCATGTTAGTTCATTATATATTCAATGAAAAATCTTCTCAGCTTGGCTCCAGGAGCTTATAATTCTAGCTACTCAGGAGGCAGAGATAAGAAGGATCCGCAGTTCAAAGCCAACCCTGGGGCAAATAGTTCTCCAGACCCTATCTCAGGGGGAAAAAAACCACCACAAGAAAGGGCTGGTAGAGTGGCTCAAGCAGTAAGAGCACCTGCTTAGCACGTGTGAGGCCCTGAGTTCAAACCCTAGTGCTGCAAACAAACAAACAAAAAACTTCTCTGTGCAAGACACTGGGATTGTGGTAATAAAGAACTTCCCTCAATTTGAAGGAAACTTTATCTTCAAGGAGCTCATAGTCTCTTATAAGAAGTCACACATAGCCAGGGGGTAATGGCACACACCTGAAACCCCAGCTATCTGGGAGGCAGAGATAAGAGGATCATGGTTTGGGGCAGGCTGGGGCAAAGTTAGTAAGACCTTATCTTAACAAGCTGGATGTGGTAGCACACATCTGTGGTCCCAGCTACTTGGGAGGCAGAGGTAAGAAAATAAAGTGAAAAGCCCTGAGTTCAAACTCCAGTACCAAAAAAAAAAAAATATATATATATATATAGTGTCATGGAAGTATGATACCTGCTGACAACAGAACGGTTTCCAAAAATTTTATTAAGCACATTTTTAAAAATGGGTTAGTCTTTAGTTCACAAAGGAGCCCAGATACCAAATGTGATAATGTATATGAGGGGATGTAGTTTTAATTTTTTTTGGAAGGGCCTCTTGTAATACAGTACGTTTGGGGACTAGTTCTCCCTTGATTTTGCAGAATGAGAAATTTAATTAGGTTGCTCAGAGGCTGATGAGACCTCCACTAAATGAGCAAGAGATGAATCAGAATGTGAATTTATTAGATTATCTAACTAAACAACAGGATCAATCCTCTATACAGCCCCCAATTCTCCTCTCTCCACCTCTGCTCCTCACCATTCCTAGAAGACAGATTCACTTGGAGAATAATTTACATTCCAAGAGATTGATAGGTGATAGTCAGCTTGATATTTTTGAATATTTGTTTTAACAATATGACCGCTTTTGTGTATGGACAATTACTTTTCTTCTTCTTCTTCTTTTGGCAGCACTGGGGTTTGAACTCAGGGCCTCACACTTGCTAGGCAGGTACTCTTAACACTTGAGCCACTCTGTCAGCTCTTGGACAATTTCTTTTCTAGACTTCTCTTTATATAAATATATAAACACATTCTATTTATATAAATATAAAAATATAAATATAAATTATATTAATAATATAATAATATAATTAATATATTATATAATATATTTATATTTTATATAAATACATATATATAAAACACATTCTCTTTTCATTTGAAGAAAGTTTTTCTTGTATGTTTCAATTTCCAAGTTTCTAGCTTATTTTACATTGTTTATATTTTTAGTTTCTTTCCAATGACATTCAAAGAGAACATTTAATTTCTTATCAGTAAATTCTAAATCCTACTATAGGATGGGATATGTTAAAGGGCTTGCTATAGAAAACAAATACTATCCTAACTAGCTGAATTTCTTATTCCTGAGGATTCCATCTTCTTCCTGACTTCTTGTTTCTACCTCTTGTCCTAGATCTTGGATACTATTTTTAGACTTAGACTTCTGTTTGCAGATTATGTAACAGATTTTATATGGTTAATTGAGTAGGGTTCATATCTCATTTGAAACCTCATCCATTTGTAGCTAAGAATCCATTTGGCTGTCCTAGGGGGTTTAATGAAACCTGAGAAAATCATACTGGTGCCCTGCCTAATGTGAAATAGTTATTTGTATTCAGGTAGTATAAAATTGAAATGAACATCAAAGGAAAAGAAGCCAGGAAAGAACTCATGCCATGCTCCTAAGAATGGGATGGAGCTTTGTCCTTCCTGAAGTGGGAATGGGTGTTGAAAGATGAATAATTTTTCTGACACCACCAGGTAGCTATCTCTCTGAGACATTGCAGAAATATAGTAGAAGAGATTTTACAATGTGAGTTTAGTACCTAAGATGGGCTTATCATATGAACACTCTGGAAACAATGGGGGTGTGTTGATTAAATACTGCTCAGATAAATTTATCTGAATTCTTTTGCTAGGCAAGGTGGACCTACTCGGGTTTCTAGGAGCCTGGCCTGGACATGAGTAGGGCAGGGCTAGCCAGGGTTTGGTGCAGCAGAGAATTGGAAGCCATTTGAAAGACAGTGTCGAGGGACAGCTCTGGAACAAGGCAAACACATTCCAGTCCCAGCAATGATCTCATGGTCCTGCGCAACAATCTGGAAACAGAAAGAAGAAAATGGAGACACTGAACTGTGCAAGTCTAGTAATTTCATGTTAGCACCAAATTAGCTTCAGTGATTTAGAGAAGTGCTCAGAAATCATAATTATGACACATCACAAATAATATTACTTATAATACCTGACATTTAAAATACTGTTCAAAGACTTTTGCTTCTGTGATATTATGTAACCCTCAAAATAAAGATGTATAAAGCAGATGGGAAAATATTATTATCCTAATCCTGAAGTAATAGTAACTGAACACAGAAAAGAAGATTGAGTTGTTTACTGTGGTTTACTGGAGAACGATGACTAACTCCCAGATCACCATGTTTCCACCAAAATATTATTTCCACTGGGATAAATAATGTAGTATTAATAAATAAAGGGTCAGTTGTTAATAACGAGGATCAAAGTAATGTATGCATCACAGTTGATGTTCTAGCTTGGGAATGGTTTGGTGCAAGAAATAGAAAACTAGTCACACTAGCTTAAGAAACAGACATGGCTGACAACCACCAGGATATAAAAACAAGGAAGGCCAATGGGCCTGGAATGGGAAGCCTGGAATCATCTCTCATATGGCTTCTGTCCTTACTCAGCCTTGTATTCCTCTCTGGAGACAGCTTTCTTTTCCTTGTCTTTTTTTCTCGCATACATTGAGAGGTTTGGCTGCCAGGATAAGTGACTGTTTTAAATGATCCTATTTCAAATTTCTGGGAAAAGCAGAAAGGATGAGCACTCTTGAGAATGGGGGAGGAATGTTTACTGGTTCATTTTAGCAAGGGCTATTAGTGTTGACAGAAGTGGGATTAAATGGTGGGTCAAGGATGTAGCTCAGTGGTAGAGCACCACTTGCCTAGGGTTTGTGAGGCTCCAGGTTCTATCCCCAAGACCACAAAAAAATTATATGCATAATAACTAAGATAAATATATGATCAAAGCCATTAGTATTGCCCTATAGTTAAAAACTGAAAAAGAAGACAGTGTGTTTTCACTGATTATAATTAAATGACATTCAATTCAACAGCATTGTCCATTATAATACAGGATCTAATTTTGAACATTTCAACCAAAAATATCCTAATAGATTTAGTAATAATTTAGAGGAGAGCTACAAACTTAATTTTGCTTGAAAATTAACACATTTTTAAAATAAGATAAATGGAGGCACTAACTCAGTAGATAAAAAATATTTTAGCTGGGGCTGGAGGCCTGGCTCAAGTGGTTGAGCACCTGCCTAGGAGCTCAAACCCCAGTACAACAACAACAACAAAAAAATTATATATATTTAGCCAGCACAGGTGGCTCATACCTAGCTACTCAGGAGGTAGAGATCAGGAGGCTCTCGATTCAAAACCAGCCTAGGTAAATAGTTCACAGAACCCCTTCTCAAAAATGCCCAACACAAGGAAAGGTCTGGCAGAGTGACTCAAGTGGTAGAGCACCTGCCTAGCACCAGCCTAGCAAGTATGAGGTCCTGAGTTTGAACCCCAGTAATCACCATAAAAATTTAAAAATAGATATAAAGTTTAAAAGATGCAAAATGATACACAATGAAAAGTCTCTCTTTCAGCTGCACCCCCAGTCACAAGTTCTGTTTATTAGAAGTAATCACCATTATCAGTTCTGGTGTATTTTCCTAGAAATATTCTCTCTGAATATAAGCACATGGTTCCACATATTGCTTCTTCTAGTATATATTAGAAATTATTCCAAATGAGGGGCTGGAGGCATGGCTCAAGTGGTAGAGCGCCTGCTTAGAGGCCCTGAGTTCAAACCCCAGTGCCGCCAAATAAATAAATAGGGAAAAAGACAAGGGATGTTGGGTTCAGTGGTCAAGCATTTGTCTAGATATCATTCTATGTAAGTATAGCTACAGCAGCCTCGTTCTCTTCATGGCAGTACAGTGTTCCATTGTATGGATGTAATGTAAGTTTGGGGCCAGTGTTCTGTTGACGACATTTAGTATATTTCTAGTCTTCAGCTATTACTATTCTTGTATATGCCTCTTTACATACAACTGAGTGTATCTGTAGGTTAAAATTCTTGGAAATGGAATTTTATTTTATTTTTTTTTGGCAGTGCTGGGGTTTGAACTCAGGGCTACACTTCATCTTGAGCCACTCCACCAGCCCCCCCCCTTTTTTTTTGTGATGGGTTTTTTTTGTTGTTGTTTTTGAGATAGTCTCAAGAACTATTTGCCCAGGCTGTCTTCAAACTATGACTGTCCTGATCTCTGCCTCCTGAGTAGCTAGGATTGCAGGAGTGAGCCACTGGTGCCCTGCAAGCCCTTGTATGGTAACATTTTCATAGCATCCTAGTCTTATCTAATCAATGAGATGGTGTATCTTTCTATAGATATTCAACTTTTAAAAAATTTCCCCTTGTTCCTGCATTTTTTAATTTTTTTGGAGGAGGCAAAGGGCGAATGTGGGTGCAGAGTGTGGAGGGGAGATGGCTCTGTTTATTATGCTAGAGATTTTCCTAAAATGCTTGATGGTCCTAAACAGCTTGTTCATATTTAAGAGTCACAGACCTCTCCTCAGTCTCTCTGGTTTTATCCACCATAGAGCCAGAGTCCATTCTTCCTTTAGGTAGCATGATGAGGTTGAGTGGCTGATCTTTAGTCATATTTTTATTCCATCCCATTTTATAGAGGAATTTCTCATCCCTACTTTCTTCAGGACTTGGTGTCTTCAATTGCTAAACTTTCCAGATATCTTCTGTGCAAATTATAGGGCTCCTTTTTGCCTTTCACCTCTTCAGACAGTTTATTTTTCTTTGCTTAGCTAAATCAATTACTATTTATGACCCCTCTTCCAAAATCTCTCATTTGTTATCTTCTTTCTTACTTGTTATCTTCTGTTCTTTATTGTAATTTTAAGGAGTTTTGGAAGACAGTGTGGATAACATGTATATTCAATTCAAAAAGTTGGTACATTTAAAAACTTTTTTGAGACAGTGTCTCAATATATAGCACAGGGTGGCCTCAAACTCATGATCCTTCTTCCTCAGCCTCCCAAGAGCAGTGCCTCTCTTGTGAGTGTATTTCAAAACTAATAATATTGATTGGAAAGAAAACTACTGAAGCTTATGTAAGTCTTTGCAAGTATTTGTGTTTCATTGTAACCAAGCCTAAAGCCTGTTAGTTTTAAAAAGGTTTTATTTAATGTTCAGTGTGTGTGCTGGTAGTGTTTATATTACAGTGTGTATCAGTCAATAACAATTTTTGAAAAGTTAATATATCAGGCTGTTTTTATTTTTAAAGTCATTTTTTAACTGAAACTACAGTTTGAGAGTCAATTTGTGACTAATTTTACTATCAGTAGGCTTTCCCAAGTCTAATACTCAAATAATAATTACATGTTACAGATATGTTGGCTTTTAATGGCAAATATAATTGTCAGAATTCAACACTGAGCATCAAACCTGGGTATGTCGGATTATATGATAAGCAAGAAAGTCTCTCTTGCTAAGTGAAATCCCAAATACACTCAATACATGGTTCAGAAAGACATATAAAACAGTAAAAAATATATGAAACTTATTGGTTGCTCTAATAGAAGTACTTTAAAATGCTTATGTTACTAATTTCCAGAAGGATTAAGAATATTCCTTTCTGGAATGTGAAACCACAGATAGGATTGCATCTCTCCAGGGAATGGGCTCAGTGGTTATGCAGTAAGCCTTTCTCAACAGTAATGTGATAACCAACTCTATTACTGTGCTACTTTAGTAGAAAATTATCTCCTGCAATATATTTTTAATACACTTGGGTGGACAAAATGAAGCATTGAACCTAATGTCATTTTTCCCCTTTATTATAAACATATTTAGATTTTGAAAATAATTCAACACTTTGGAGCCCTTAAGTAAGCTTCCATAAGAACTAAATTATAGAAGTTGCTATTTCCAAATTAAACATACATTGTGTATCATCTTGGACTGATTATTGTTAGTCCAAGTAAGTATTGTTATTCAGTAAGTATTTTCCAAGCCTCAGTGATGTATGTGACATTGTGCTTTTAATTGACAAGAACACATAGGATGCACAGGTTTATAGGGAGGCAATATGGTGTGGAGACTGAGTCACACTACTTGGATTTGAGTCTCAACTTTGCCACTTCTTAGTAGCATGACCTTGAACACGTCATTCAACCTCTTTAAACCCCATTATCAAAGTGAGGTAAAAAATACCTACCTTTCAGGGTTGTTATGAGAACTAAACGAGATAATACAGGTCAGGCAATTACTGTAGTAGTTATCTGTTAGAAGTGCTCAATAGAAATAAATCCAGAGAGTCAGAGATTGTGCTCTTCAGGAACTTAGTGTGTAGGGGAAATGTAAGAAATGCACACATTGATAAAACTGTTAAGACATTACATTATAAGTTGCCCAAGTGAGAAAATACTAATTATAACCTTCACAGGGGTTTGGAGAAGGGATTTAGTGACATCCACATGGAAGGAGCAGAGGTGGGTCTTAATTCAGACCCTAAAGACACAAAGAAAGGTGGGAAAAAGCTGTGTTGGAAGGAAATGATAGGAATAGGTCATATTTGGTGAAGAGAAATGTGTTTGCTTACTGAATAAATAAGTCAAAGAATGGTTTGGCTAGTGTGTAAAATGGTTAACGAGGTAAATTAGTAGGATAGACTGAGGTTGTAGTAGTCTCTGGATGCCGTTTTAGTAAGTCACAAGGAACAATGGGATGGGAAGGGGTTGAACTGGGAGAAAGGGATGGGGAAAAATACGTGATATAATAACAAACAAAAAAAAAACTACAAAAAGCCAGAAGTAATCTTAACAATAAGGTAAAGAAAACAATATAAATATACTGATGGTATTAGAATGAAACATGACTAACTGGAAAGCTGTCATATCCATAAATAAAATGGAAAAACATCATATTCATATCAATTCTTCCTAAATTTACCAGTGTGGTATATTTTCAATCAAAATCCAAATATAACAGTTTTTAAACTTAACATTATTCCAAAGTTCTGAAAGAATAAACGGAAAAACTAAAATGTATTTAAAAAAAAATGGTGTAGGAAATGGTTTAAACAAAAGGCGGGGGAGTGTAGAGTTGCTAAATCTAAATCTGTTAGAAATACCTTTCTGCACAATTGATTCAGGCTAATTGCAAAAAATTTTAATTTTTAATTTACAAGGAGCAGAACTAAATGGATAAAGGATGGAAAGAGTTAAGGTGATTCTAAAGCCTGGGAGAGAGAAGAAATAGTGGGAACAATGATGTTAACAGAGGGATACTGACAAAGGTACCCCTTTTTCCAGTTAAAAAGAAAGCATCACCTTTCTGTTATTGTTTGGATAAGGAATATACATAGTTTGAGTTTTAAAAACAACAATAGACAGAAATATATGAAATAGAAAAAGTGCAAGTTCTCTATCCCATCCCCAATTTCATTCTCAGGGAGTAAGCCGCTGCATAGCTTCCCAGCTTCTTTTCTATGTCCAACCAACTTAAAAGACGAGGAAGGGGAGTCCTAGTATAAATAGTTCTCTTCAACCTTTCTCCTCATATTGGTTCATATGAGGCATCTTTTCATTGTATTGCATTAGTATTTACTCATTTCCCCCCTTGATGGACAAGTAGCATTTCAAAATTGGCTATTATGATGATTAATGAGTAGTCTTAACTATCTCTTTGAGAATTATATTATCTTTGTAGGCAAATGTTCGTGTATGAAACTGCTGAGTCAAAAGCTATGTACATTTAAATTTCTTCTCTGCTTTGGTAAATTGCCCACCAAAGAGATATGCTCATTTATACTCCCCAAGGTAGGAAAGACCTTGCTAAAACAATAATACAAATTTTACTAATTGGGCAATCTATGAGGTAAAACATAGCTTGCTTTAACATGTATTTCCTTGATTTTCAGTATAGATGAGTGTATTTTTCATGAGTCTTGTCAGGCATTTAAAATTTTCCTTCCATGGTATATCAGTTCTGAAATTTCAGTTCTGAAATAACCTCTGTAGTTCTGGCCTTGTAGAGGTCAGAGGAATGTCCTAATGTAGGCATCCTGGAAGCAATCAGAAATGTGGTACAGAAACCTGGGTGGGAATTCCAATGGAGCAGTTGATAGTTGTCAAAGTAAGCTCATCTGGGCTCCCTGAATAAACACAGAGAGAAGAGACTACAAAGCCCTTAGGAAATTCAGTTAGGAAGAATAGAAACTGCTTAGCAGTTGTAGAGACTATCCTCTGTCATAACTAGTTAAGGGAATTTAAATAAACCTCTTGAATCTTTAAGTCTCAATTTCCTCATTTATAAAACAAAAAGTTGAATAAAATAACTCTTCAGTTACACAAGTTCTTGTTTCTATCATTTTAATCTGAGATATGAGACAATTTCATAGAAGTAGTAAACAATTTAAAAAAGCATATGGGATTTGGCAGTGATGTAGTAATTTAAAATAACCATGATGGAACTAGGGCTAGAGCTCAGTGGTAGAGTGCATGTTTAATGTGCCCAAGGCCATGGGTTTGGAAAGTTCCCCAGCCCCACCTAAAAAATAAAATTACGATATTACAATCTATGTTTATTTTGGCTGTTCTTTAAATTTTTTTTGTTTTGAGAGGTCTTGCTTTGTAGTCCAGGCTGACTTTCAACTTGACATGTAAGCTAGGCTGTTCTCAAATTCTTGATCCTCCTGTCTCATCTTCCCAAGTGCTGAGATTAGTTGTGTACCACACTTGGCTCAAATTCTCATCTTTTTAAAACATTTTTTTGGAAATAACTTCAAATTTATACAAAGATTACAAGGACCACCCACTTTTTTATCCAGAGTTGCCTATTGTTAACATTTTATCATTGTTTTCTCTCATTACATATTACATATGTAATTAATGTAAATACATTTATTATATTTATGTTTTTTTTTCTGAACCATATATACATCCTAGCCCTTTACTTCTAAATACTTCTGTGTGTATTTCCTAAGAATAAGGACATAACCACAGTAGTTACCAATTTTGGTGACTTTAACATTGATGCAACACTTTAATCAATCTACCACTTGTTTTCCTATTAACCCAATAATGTCTTTCATAGCATTTTTTAAACTCCTCCAGGAAAAGATCCATTCTAGCATCTTACATTACATTTAGTCATCATGGCTCTTCAGCTGGGATATTTTCACAACTTTTGTCTTTTATGACACTGATATCTTTAAAGAATACAGCACACATTCTCCCCACCCCTTAAAAAAAAACTAAACAGAACACTCCTAGTTGGGGATCAAGCTGGTGTTTCCTCACTTAGATGCTGTGTCTTAAGAGAAGAACATCTACAAGCAAACAATGTCTATTTGCCTCTCATTTGTGATGTTCATTTTGGATACCCAGTTAGAGTTTTGTCTAATTTCTCCAATATACAATTACTCCTTTCTTTCAGCTAATAAGAAGTGAGAAAACCCAGTAAGACCACACAAATATCTTGCCCCTCTTCTAAATTTCTTTCTACATTTAGATCCATTGATGGTTCAAACCTTACCCAATCTTTTCCCTAATGGTTGCAAAGTGATTATTTTTTTCCAATTCCAGAAGCCTCTCAACATTCTACAAGAACATTCACTTTTTCATTCATTTTATCTACTTATTTTTTTTTTAGTGCTGAGGCTCAAACCCAGGGCCTCATGTATGCTAGGCTGTGCTCTACCACTGAGCCACATCCTCAGCTTACCTACTTAGTATTGGTATGGATTTATGAATTCCTTTTCAAAAATCCTAACCTATTTTGATATGTAAAAAAGAAACTATGGTGATAAATATTATTGACCAAAATCCTTTCCTTCCATTAAATATGAAGGATAATGCTTAAAATTTTCATGAGGGAAGGTGGACAAAGTGATAATTCACTTATCTGCAAACAAAGTTGGCTGGCAAATGCAATTATCCATAATTTAGAGGGAAATATGAAAGTAGGCAAAGACTTTTACACTAAGTAAATGCCCCCAATGTATCAGAGTTATTTTAGCATTTTCTCCCTTTTCATTTGTACTTCAAACTATTGGTCATTTGAGCTGGGCGCTGGTGGCCACACCTGTAATCCAAGCTACTCAGGAAGCAGAGATCACAAGGATCATGGTTTGGGACCAGCCCAGGCAAATAGTACATGAAACCCCATCTCAAAAATACCAAACACATTTGCTCCTGGGTTTTGGCACCAAAAAAAACAAACAAGCAAGCAAAACCCCAGCACACAAGAAAGGCTGGCAAAGTGGCTCAAGTGGTAGAGCACCTGCCTAGCAAGTGTGAGACCCTGAGTTTGAGCCTCAGTACCACAAAAAAATTGGTTTCTCATGCTACTGTAGCACGAGAACACAATTCAGAGGTGTGTGTGAATATGAGTGTGCAGGGTGGTGGTGCAGCAACAGATGCAGGAGGAGAAGGATGCAGAAAGATCAGCCACAAGTACTACCCAGATCTGTGACTCACAGCAACAGAGTAGGCCCTGACTACCCATCAAAGGGCAGGGAGTTCCTCTTGAGGACATCTTGGTGTCATGACTTTGGTTTCTCATTAACATACTTCTGGGTCATTAGGAATAGATCCAGCTATGCTGTATTTTATTAATTTAAGGCAGAGAAGTTAGTGATACTTTAGGGAAAGAAATAAAAGTGGTTTAAACTGTTTCTAATGTTTGAAGATGAAAACATGGTTTATCTAGAATATCTAATTATATCCAACTTCTCCACAGCTCCTTTCATAATGCTGTCAGATAAATGAGTGTTATGGAAACTGTCTTTAAACTTCACATTGAAACTTACTAGGGCATGCATTTATTTTCACACAAACTGATCTCCTCAAGAGTTGTTTTAGGGAAAGACTAATCGTCATTAAGTAAATAAATCCCTGCTGACCATACCCGACACAGTACCCCTGTGAAGAGTGGCTTAATTGTAAGTGACAAAACTAACATGGCGCTCATGCTTAAATGGACCGTTGATCATCTTTGTTCTTGGTATTTTAATACCTGTGCAATGTTTCTCTCAACTGGGAATCATGGCAGGCTGTCTTTGTATTTGTGTGACAGTTTTCTGGAGAACATCTGACTATCTCTTCAAAGTCCTCTTACTTATACTTGCCCTCAAAGTGAAGTTTGGGTATGGTACTTTGCCTGTATGTTAAATCAGAACACTGAAAATGTAAATATATAATATATATAAAAACATGTTTTTATATGATATATAATTGTCTTGTCACTATATATATGTATAATATAAAATAAACATTTGGAAAAAGACGTTAGTGGCTAGAGAAATAACAGAGGTATATTTTATTACTGAAATTCTGTTGGTTGTAACAGAATTCTTAGTAATCTTTCTTTACAATGCCGGTTGTATTCTGTTTTGACAGGTATAATAGGGTGAAGTGTTTGTTGATTTGTTTCTTGCTGTGGTGGGCTCTTGTCTTTGAACTGCTCGCTCTGTATCTAAATTAGTTCTTGGGCTAACCCCTTGGAAATAAACTGATAGTAATAAAATTGTTACATAATGATTCCTCTGAAATGACTTTTAAGCATATTGAATTCTTATTGATTTCTATTTTATATAATGGCACTTCTACTTTATACATTAGCTTTTTTTGTTATACTAAGACTTTGCATACTCCTTATCTTTTGCCAAAAGCTAATGGAACCCATAAAGCAACTTACAGAATTTAACTGTGATACAAGCATTCTGGAGAAGGAAATTTGGTGCTGGTATTCATTGTTTTAATTTACATATCAGTGGACAGGAGGGGCCATAACTTTGTAATATAACTCTCAAGCTATAGCCAAAAAACAAAATAAAACCAAAAAGGTTACTGAGAATGAATTTTTTTCTGTATTTTTAAGCAGAAACTTTGAATCTTATCAAGAAATTTGAATTTAACACAATTTGAACTCAGGGCCTAAACTTGCTAGACAGGTGCTCTACCACTTGAGCCAACCCTTTTTTGTGTTGGGTATTTTCAAGATATGGTCTCCCAAACTATTTGCTCTGGCTGGCCTCAACCCAGGATCCTCCTGATCTCTGCCTCCTGAGTAGCTAGGATTACAGGCGTGAGCCACAGAGTTGGGCAACACAACTCTTAAGGTTAATAACAATATGATTTTACAGGTTATCAACATGAGAAACAGATTTTGGATAGTTATTCAGAACTCAGAAATTCAGTAGGCAGAAGAATTTAATATAGCCATGGCTTGGCTCATGTGTCATATGCCTTTTTTTTTTTCAAAGTCTGAATGAAAACTTCACTGCTTTTACAGTAAACTGTGAAAATAATTTGCAGATGTAGGAACAACAGGTTCATTTGTTTTTATGAACTCTAATACAAGTTTAAGTAAGTCCAAGATATTTATACAAAATAGAATTCTCTGATGTCCCTCAGATTTCCTATTTCATAAGAGCGGTTAATTATTTGTGATAATGGTATCTATATATATTTATAAAATTGTGTTATTGTTGGCACACATCCAACCACCTTTTCCTTAATCTTTTACTAACACTAAAAAAAGAATAAACATTTACCCAACTCAATAGCTGGAAAGTTTTTTTTTCTCCAACTGCTAATTCAGTTTGCCTGCTGTTTCTTTGGGACTTGAATCAATTAACACCTATGGGAAAATTTCCTACATCCATCATACATGTGTACCCAAATCTTTACCAACAATCTATTCCCACACAAGCCCATTTAAAAAAAAATACTGTTTATTTTGTGGGACTAGGGTGTGAACTCAGGGCCTACACCTTGAGCCACTCTGCCAACCTTTTTTGGTGGTGGGTTTCTTCCAGCTAGGATCTTGAGAACTATTTGCCCAGGCTGGCTTGGAACAGTGATCCTCCTGATCTCTGCCTCCTGTGTAGCTACAATCACAGTTTGAACCACCAGCTGCCAGCTCCACCACAGTCTTTTTTTTTTTTTAAAGTTTATTTTTCATTTAAACTTTTTTTGGGGGTTGGCTTTTTTTTTTTTCTTACTTTGGTTTCGCTACTTCTCCCAGTGATTTTCCCCACGATGGGAGGCTTTCCTGAAAGTAAAATGGAACATAAATGAAACACTATGAACTGTCTTGCCTATTCTTGTTTTGTTTCTGTTTTTTACTTATCTTTGGGTGGGAGTGATTTATAGTAACTACTTGAGAGAAGGGTTCAAGGGCATCCGTGCTTCCCCAACTAGAGTAAAAGGTTATAACAGAAAGTAGGCAAAAGAGAAAATGATTAGCTTTCTTCAACATACAGGATTAATCAGTTCCGTTTAGTGGTTATTACAGAAACCAAATGGGAGCAGTCAATTTTGGTCCTTTCATGTTTTATTCTTAATGCTGGTACACAATTTTCCTTCCACATTCTCCTACTGCACTCTGCCTAGAGAAAGGCCTGCAGATCTGATTATCACATAATCATCTACTTCCAAATGGTCTAAATGACACCGTCTACAAAGGTGGTTCACTGAAAACCTTCCGCTAAGTCACACTGCATCAAAGGGTGCTAATTTTAAGTAGGCCACCCATAAGCTGTGCCCAGTGCAACGACATCCTTCTACCAGTTCTCTCATGCGCTTGAAATATTTAAGAATCACGTTCCTGCAATGATGCGAAAATACTGTTCAACTGGAACTCATCAATTTAAGATGGGGGGGCGTGCATGTGTGCCAAATTTCTGTCATTTGCTCATTAAGTCAAACGTAGCACCCAGCTTACACCTACAAAGGCCCGCTCCTAACACTTCCGGAATCTTAATGTGCCAGAAGTATTGATGGCCGCAATTTATGGCCCTAGGGCAGTGGGGTGACGCATCCCATTTGGAGCCCCTCGACTTGTGCGCCACGACTTCTAAAAGCACCGCCGGCGTGGGCTGGATATTTGATCTTGGGGCCAAGTGTTTCCAGACTTTGTTCTCGGGGTTGGCCTTAAAGGTGAGGTGTCGGGGGGGGGTGCTGGGGGAGCAGACGCCCGGGCGGGGTGTCCGGGCTGCGGCGAGGCTCCACCTGTCGGTCCCGGGAAGCTACCTCGCTCTCAGCCGGTGGGGCTGCCGCTGGCGGCGCGCGCGTGCGCGGCAGACCCGGGCAGAGCCGTTGGGCTCCGCAGGGCCAGGGGGCTCAGCGCCTGGAAGCGCGGGGCCGAGACCCCGGCGGCTGTGTGCTCGGGGACGCGCGAGCGCTCTCGGTCGGTGAGAGCGCGCGCCCCCGCTCCGCCCACCCGCCGGCGCGCGCCCCCGCCTGGCCCGCTCTCCTCCCCCACCCCCGGCGCGCACGGGGTGGATCCAGTGCACTCCCCTCCCCCGAGCGCCAGCGGCTGGCGCTGAATGAGAGACGCCGACTGCTCGGGTCGCCCGGCGTTCCCCCTCGGCGGCTGCGGGCAGTGGCGGTGGCGAAGCGTGAGGCCGGCGTCGTCCTTCCATCCCCTGAGGCGACGGCCAGGGCTGCACAGGTCGGTGCTGGGGCGGCGGTGCAGTGCGGGGGAGGGAGGCAGGCAGGGAGGGAAGGTGGGTGCGCTGCGCCCCCAACCCGGGCGGCGCGGGGGAATGGCGGCGGCGGTGGCAGCGGCTCCGGCGCTGCACTGTGGTGCTCTGCCGGGTGCGGGCCCCGAGGCTGCTCGCTTGCCCGCCTGGGCGCTGGAGGGCTGCGGAGCTCGGGCGGAGGACGCCTCCCAACGCCGCTGGCCTAGCGCCGGGGACAACGGCGACCCCCGCAGCCCTCCCCGCTCTCCCCCTGGGTGGTGGGGGTTCCCCCAGCCGCTCCCCGCACTGTCCCGGCGGCGGCTTCTCAGGTGAGCCCGGCGGGACCCGCCGAACCGGCCACACCCCCTCCCCTCGCCCCAGCGGCTGCACCCCGAAGCCCGGCCGGCGTGGGGGGGCCACCCGCGGACTGGCGGTCAGGATGACCTGTTGCGGGGTTCCTGCAGCCCGAGTCGCCCGGGGGCCCCCCCGAGCCGGGCGTGCGGACCCGAAGGGAGATTCCGGGCGTATCTGATCAAACACTTGTAAAGCCGCGATATCGCTCTGCAAATATCCGGGATGCAGGCGCCGCGGTCGGGCTTGGCGTTGGAGGGGATTCGGAGGTGGGGGGGGGCGGGGGGCGGGGGGAAACTCGGGTGGGACCCGAGCCTGAGTCTGCGCGCAGCTCTCCCGCCCCCCGCGGAGCGCCGGTCCCTCGTCCGCGCGCGGTCTAGACGCAGGCCGGGGTAGGGTCCGTGGGCGTGTTTGGGAAGAAGCTGGGAGCTGATAGGAGGCACCTTAGCACAAATGGTAATTTGTTTGAGCAGGGAGGGAGGGGGATGGGGGCGGGGAGAGAACCACTGAGGCTGGCTGTGGAGGAGGGGCAATTGAAACGAAATTTCTGATAAGAGAGCGCTAAGAAGTATTGTTTGAGATCATAAGGTGAAAAAACAGGTAGCAGTTCACTCAGCTGTATCTTGTATGTGTCCTGATTTTCTTTATTCCCTAACGCTTCGTTTTTTAACAGTGTGTTTATGAATTGACTTTTTTTTTTTTTAAATATTCATCAGATGGCCTGCTGTTACTCTTTGAAGATGGCACCATTAGTATTTGGGAAAACTTCAATCTGTGAACACTGAGTATTGCAGTGACAAAGATCATAGCTTGCTAGCTAGCCATGAAGCCTGTTCAACCCAGATAATTATGCTTCTACGGCTGGAGCATCAAATATAATAAGTGTATTACGGTCACTGCTGAATATCTTAGTCTAGACTTTAAATTATGAAGGAACTTGTATCGAAACAGTATTATTTTATTTAAAATAACCTCACATTAAGCTTTTTAGTCATGAAGTTTATCATGTAACTTTGAAGATTTGGGAAATAACTTGTCTTAGTAAAAACTGTAGATCAAATGTATTTTATTCATTACATGCCATTTTCAGTAAGTAACATAAATGTTATTTTGAATGTTTAATTTTCTCTTTTTAAATTTCAGCATAATTTCGAAATAGCGAGACCTGTCTTTTTCCCGTTATATTCCACCTTTCATTGATTTAAGGAATTTGACTTTTCAAAATACTCTAGTAGACTTGGGAAATACTGTTCCTTTTGCCTCATTATACCAAATTGCAACAGAAATTGAAACGTAGTGCTTACATACCAAGATTCTAATACACTTTTCTGACATTGATTTGTAGTATCAGTAAGAATTACAACACATTTTCTGAGAGAAAATGTAATTTAAAAACTGGCTTTGTGAATCATATTCACATGTGAGTAATGTATTCGTGTGTATTTAGGTACCTAGTATGTCTTTTTCAGCTTATGATGTCATTACAGTTGAGACAGCAGTTGTGTGTAGTGAATGATGCATTAAGCATAATTAAGCATTTTGCAACTCAAAATGCTTAAGCTTTTGTTCTGAGGTGTAGTTTATGCATTCATTTATCCTTCATTCTGTTGATAGTAAGTGTCTGCTTGGTGCCAGTCAGTTCTCTAGATGTTGGGGATACAGCAGGAAAAAGACATGACTGGGAACTGATGGAGCCTCATTGGTAAATGGGCGAATTCATTTAAAAGTTTATGAAGTAAAAACTCTTCTGATGCCTTTTTGATTAAGGATATTGCTTATATTCTTCCTTCTGAGAAAAGAGGAAATTATTACTTTTAGTGAACACAAGAGGGAATTATTACTTTTAGTGAACAAAAGCATTAAGACAGTTGTTTTAAAAATATGCTTGTATTTATACATACTGGGTATCTGCTTTCCAAGTATACCAAAGACAGATACTCCACCTGAAGTCAGATGATGCATAGTTTACATGTGGCTAAACAACTTATTTTTTTGGTTTATATAGTTAGATGTTTCCTGAAAATATTCTCTCTTGGCAGTTTTAATAAGGGAGTCCTTTTTTTATTGTTTAAAAAATTTATCGCCTTTTTTTTCTTAGTGAAACAGTGCCTTCTTGTTCTTCCACAGAATCAGATAATTGTAGTTAAAATCAGAAAAATCTGACAGGAACTGATCATTTTCTGTTGTGATTAACATATGACAAACATTGGTGTAGATCTGTGCAGATTTCAAAGTTTTTTTGTGTGTGTTATTTATATTTGAAGATTTTGTTACTTCTCACGGGGAGGGTTGTCAGTCATTATCATTGACCCCCATATAGGCATTATCACCTCCATTTAACTTGGGGAAACTAAGGTTCAGAGATGGTAAGCATGTTGCCAAGAAACCAGTAACCCAAATCCAACTGTGTAGCTCTTGCTAGAATGTGATGTTCCCCCTTAGGAGTGTAGAACTTAGTGGGGGACATCAGCATCTGGAACTAGCTCAGCAGTTAGATTACTGCCAGTCTGCTTTTCCAGAACCTTAACCCACACTGGTAATTGAAATTTAATTGAGTTTCATTTTGTTTTCTTTTTGTGAGTTAAACTTTAAAACTGTTTATTTTCTCTAAAAGTACTGATTGCTTTTGCTATATAAAATACAGGTAGTTTGGGTTTACCTTTAATGGTCCAGTTTTTGACAATATGTATTAAAATGAATCCTATTCTTTAATAGGAGATTTTTATTGTCTAATGACTGTTTTTGAGATCAAATGGTCACTCTTATCTGTCTACTATCCCTTTTTTGTTGCTGTTAGTTTTTCAAGTTTCAATCAAAAGATAATTCAGATACTTGAAACCCCCTCAGCCTGAGTGAGGTCCTTTGCAAAGGAAAATAAATGCATTGCATTTCCCTATAAATTGTTTCTTTAAATTCCCATTGATTCCTCTTTTGTGAGAGAATGAAGATTGTGATAAATTTTAGTATCTTGGAATTAAGCTGGAATCTTATCTTTTTTTGATGCTTTGTAATGGTATCTTTTTTTGGTTTCTCAAGTTTTATTTAAGAGCTTATACAAAATACTCCAGATAAATGAGGTTTTTTGGGGGGGGTTGTTTTGTTTTGGACAGTACGAGGATTTGAACTCAGGGCTTCTTGCTTGCTAGGCAGGTGCTTTACCACTTGAGTCATGTCTTTCCCTTCTACCCCAGCCCTTTTTTAAAAATTGTTACGCTGAGTGGGGATACACTGTGGTATTTATAAAAGTTTTACCCCAAAACCCTTTTTGCTCTGGTAGCTGGCATGAGCCACCCAACCAGCCCAGATAAATGAGTTTTTATTTTCTAATTTTATTTATTTATTTATGGTACTGGGGTTTGAACTGAAGGCCTACACCTTGAGCCACTCCACCAGCCCTTTTTTGTGAAGAGTTTTTTTGAGATAGGGTCTTATGAAATATTTGACCAGGCTGGCTTTGAACTGCAATTCTCTTGATACCTACCTTGTGGTCACTTAGCTAGGCTTACAGACATGAGCCACTGGCGCCCAGCTTATTTTTTTATTTTTTATGGTGGCGCTAGGGTTTGAGCTCAGGACCTCACATTTGCTAGGCAGGCACTTTTGCAGCTTGAGCCACTCCACCAGCCCCAGATAAATGAGTTTTAATCCTCATCATCCTCCTCTTCATTGTCCTGATTAATCTAGCAGTAATGCAATTACTCTGCTGTTAGCAATTACAGACAACCAATCACATAGGTTATTCTTCAAATATATTTGGGCCAGATATTTAAATACTTTTTGGACAAATACACCTCAGTCACTATAGTTACAGCCTCTTCATGGAGATTATCTTAGAGAAACTGCTTGGATTTGGCAGCATCTGTGATTCCATATTCTACAGGGTGAATTTCAGAACCATCTCTACCCCGCCCCCCCTCTTTGCCACAAGCTTTTTCACAGGTGCCATGATGGCAGCAGATTGATTGTTTTAGTCTGTGAGAGGCTTAAAAGTGGAAACTTTACCTTGAACTTAATTATACCCTTTTATTGTTTTACTTAGTCTTTTTTGTCTTGAACATGTTTTCCTTCTAAGTTTGATTTCCTTTGGTTATGGAAAGGCCTTTTCTGAAAACCCTCCCTAAATAGCATCCCCATCACACTATCTTTCCCCAAAGTACTGCTTTCTCTGACATTAAATTGTATATATTGTATTATATCATAGTTTGTAGTATATGCCTCTAGAAACTTTTGGTATGATTCTTGATTTCTTTAGTCTGCTTTGTTTGTTTTCTGCTTTCCTCTGAATATAGGGTTTATGAGGACTTGGTTTTGTTCACTGCTTTCATACTCACACATAGAAAAGTACCTTAGGTATTTGGAGAGTGAGTGAATTAATTGGTATTAAGTGGTTAAGACCACTGGGTGTTCTTTTTAAAAAATTAATACTTTAATACACTGTACAGTAAAAAAAAAGTTATGAAACTTATCACAAAAAGCTTATTCCCTGCCTCGTCTGTTTGTCATTCCTTCTTCCCCCAGGTACTGCTTTCAGAGTAGCCATTTCTGATACTTAGTTATTTCTTCTGATTCTTCCATATCTTAGCATTTTTTTATTTTCAGTCTTGAATGCATGATTCTACAGTTTTTCACTTTTTCATATTATTAATTGGCTTTATACCATGGAAGATGGGTCTGCTTTAGTATTCTTAATGCCGCCTTAAATTTCCTCTTACTTTTCTTTGCTTTAGTTTGTTGTATCATTGTATTGACTAATCAAAATGTACCTTATTATGACTTTGTAAATATGTTAGTAGTTGAACCTTGCAATATACTATGATTTTCTTGGAGTTAACTTTTTTTCTCTCCTATATTTTTCCTTTGTTTCCTTTTTGTCTCTCATTTTTATCTAAAAACTGTCCAAATACTTTCAAATGCATCAGGTAATTGATCAGGTTTTTTTAAAAATTGGGAAAGTCCTTCTTGAGAGTCTATATTCTTGCTCACATCTACCCTATTGCTCTGCACCTAGGCTCTATGCCTTGAGCTTGTTACTGTCATGCTTCTGAGAATTCTGCCTTTTTCCTGTATTGGAGCCTGTGCTGTCTGGATCCATGTTGTCCTCTTTTTCAGTTTACTCTCTTGTATTGGTGAGTTGCATCTTTTGGTAACTTAAAGAGTGTATGGCAAGGAAAACTGAGTTGTTATATTGCCGAAAATATTTTTCTTCTACCCTGACACTTTGTTAATAACCTGTCTGGGCTAGATACAGAATTTCAAGGTAAAAATAATTTTTTTCTTAAAGTATGAGGGATTGCTTTATAATTTTTTAGCTTCAAGTGGTTATGAAGAGTCTTAATGTCATTCATAGTCATCATTCTTTGTAACTTTTTTCTTTGTTCCCATTTGCTTTAGTAGTGGAGTTACTATAGAAATGAGAGACAAGGCAGAATATATAGAGACAGGATGGTGTTATAGAGTGTTCCTATTTACCTTGGTGTATGGGAATCAGGGTCATAAGCTGAGAGTAAGGAAGAATGGGAATATGGAATGGAGGTTTGAGCGACAAGAAAATATGACAGTCATTTATCAGAGAGTGAAAAGGGGAATAGAATGGAGTGTGATTGCCAGACAGCACAACAGGTTGACCTGAGAGAGGTCATTCTGAATTTCATGTTTCTGACTTTAATAGGAATACCTCTAAATTTCATGAAGTATTCTGTCTATTGACTTTTAATATGTTACTTACGATAACTTAAGGCTTTTTTTTTTTTTTAACTTAAGGCTTTTTTGATAGCGTTTTTAAATATATAAGTGTTGAGGTCATCACAACATTTCTGGGCAGCTCTTTGGAACTGTGCTGCCACCTTCTCGTTGCTACTGATCTGCTTTCTCTTCTGTTATCTCCTCTTCATGTTAACTAGATCAGCCTGTTCTACCAATGATAAAGCTCAAAAATAGACAAGAAAAGACCACTCCAGAGAAGTCCTTTAATGGGCCTAATTTTACAACACAGGAGGGTTGTAAAACCCTCCTAGCTGACTTGAGCCATTCACCCTGCTTACATAGCCAGAAAGTATTGCAAGAGTATTTGCACCAATCATGGCACAGTTCTTCATACAAAAAAAATCATAGGCTTTTCACTGGGCCACCTGGGAAAGTGCTCTCCCGTGGCCTTGGGTGAAATTGGTTGCTAGAGTTCACTGAGGCTTGTGATGGCATTCAGTCCTGCACAAGCTGCTTGAAACATTTGTGGCTAGAATAGTGTCTTCTGGAGCTGGAGTTGTGCTTCTGCAGCAAGCAGCTGTAGTCTCAGTGTAGTGTCCTCAAGATGTCTGAAGTGTTCAGAGCAGCTGGGCTGTCAAGTAGGGCTATTCAAGTTCTCTGCGCAAGACAACTGGGCACTAGGGAAGAGTTTAACAACTGTCCATTGGGGAGTCAAATCACCTGGCTTTCAACATCTTAGCTTATTTAAAGGAATAATAAACATTAAAAGGGATGTTTACAATAAAGGACTATTAGTAACCTTTGCAGTATTTAACAGTGTTCTTCTCTAGCTGAATACCTCTGGAGATAGTTGGGTCATTTTGCCTGTCTTCTGTAGACTCAGTAGAAATCAATATATACATCAATCAAAACATGTATATTTGAAGGAAACATAGGGGTAAATCTTCATGACTTTGGAATAGGCAAAGATATGACACCAAAAACAAGAACAACACGATAAATTGGACTTCATCAAAGCTAAAAAAAAAACTTTGTGCTTGAAGACAGCTGACAGAATAGGAAAAAAATATTTACAATATTACATTTGATAGGCATATTCAGAATACATGAAAACATTTAGTAATAAAGATAACCTAGTTTAAAAGGGGGCAAAGGATCTGAATAGGCATTTCTCCAGAGAAGACAAATAGTCAATATGCATATGAAAATTTGCTTGACACTGTTAATAGGGAAATAAAATCAAACCCACAATGAGATATCATGTTAAAACACTAGGATGGCTCAAATAAAAAAAGTTAGGCAATAATAAGGCAAGGATGTTGAGAAATTGAAACCCTCATGCATTGGTGGGAATGTAAATGATGCAACTCATTGGAATATGACCTGGCACCTCTTCAGATGATCAAAGTTACCATATGACCCAACAGTTCCTGTCCTAGATACGTAACCAAGAGAAATGAAAACATGTACCTATAAAAATTCATACTTCATTGTTTTTAGTAGCATTATTCATAATAGGCAAAAGATGGAAACAACCCAAATTGCCATCAACTGATGACATACCTGTGCAGTGAAGTATTACTCACCATAGAAAAGGATAAAATACTGATTCATGATATGGATGAGACTTGAAAACATTGTGTTGGATGAAAGAAGCCAATTACATAAGACCATGTATCATATGATTATATGTATGCAAAATGTCCAGAATAGAGAGACCTATTATAGAGGCAGGAAGCAGATAACTAGTAGTGTAGGGCTGGAGTAGAAGTATTGGGATAATGGCTAAAGGATGGGATTCTTCTTTGAGATAATGAAATGTTCTAAAATTAACTGTGGTGATAGCTGTACACATCTGTGAATATGCTATAAATCATTGAGTTGTACATTTTCAGTGGTCAAATTGTGTGATATGTGAACAAGATCTTACAAAATTAAAAAAAGAAAATGGGAATAATCAACAGATGCTCAAGTCCCTTGTATAAGATGGTATAGTGTTTTTGTATAACCTATTATACATCCTCCTGTATACTTATGTCATCTGTAGATTACTTATATGCATAATACAATGTAGATGCTATGTAAACACAAACAATGCAGTATTTTTGGGGAAAATGAGAAGGAAAAATTTGTACATGTTGAGTACAGATACAAACCTCACAGACCTGAGTATACAAGCAAGACCTGAGGGGAACGGTGCTCAGATAGTGAGTGCTGGAGAGACCAAGGATCTGTGAGATGGTGCGCGATTACAGCAGGATATGCCAACAAATCAGTTCGTTTGCTTGGATTTAGCATGTGCTCTGTGTGCAGCAAATTCATACTTTGCTGTTTGGAACTTGGTAGATTTTTTTCCAAATATTTTCAATCCATGGTTAATTGAATCCACAGATGCAGCATCTGCAAGTATGGAGGGTTGATTGTGTAACAAGACCTTGGTTTTGTAAAATGTGTGATAATGAAAATGTTAATAGTAGTTGTCTGTGTGATGGGATAGCAGATACTTTAATATCTTTTTGGTTGTTTGATCTTTTTTGTTAAAAACAATTAAAAATTGAGAGAGTAAAAGTAAATTTTGAAACTTCAGAACACCAGGCATGGCTGGATGCCAGTGGCTCATGCATGTAATCGTACTTACTCAGGAGGCAGAGATCAGGAGGATCATGTTCAAACCAGCCTGGGCAAATAGTTCGTGATACACTATCTTGAAAAAAAAAACTGTCACCAAAAGGGCTAGTGTAGTTGTTCAAGGTGTAGGCCCTGAGTTCAAACCTCAGTACAGCAAAAGAAAAAAAGAAAAAAAAAAAAAGACATACTACAGAGCCTTAATGACCAAAATAGCATACTGGCAAAACAAACAAACAAAAAAACCCCAAAACACATGCAGACACATGTAGTTTGATGTAATTCCATTTGTCTGTTTTTTCTTTTGCTGCTTGTCCCTGTGGGGTTATAGTAAAAATTAGTGCTTATACCAGTGTCTTGTAGTGCTTCCTCTATTAGTCTCAAAGTTTAGGACTTATATTTAGGCACTTGATCTATTTTGAGTTGAATTTTATAGAGTGAGAATGGTCAAATTTAAGTCTTCTACATATAGGTACCCAGTTTTCCCTGTACTGTCTATTGAACAGACTCTCCTTTCTCTAGTGTGTGTTTTTTGCACCTTGGTTGAAAATCATTTGACTATAGATGGGTGGGTTTATTTCTGGGATCTTGTTCTGTTCCATTGGTCTGCATGTGTTCTTATGCCAGTATGCTTTGTAGTATGTCTTGAAGCCACATATTGTGATGCCTCCAGCACTGTTCTTTTTCACTCAGGATTGCTTTTGCTGCGCAGGGTCTTTTGTGTATCCACATGAATTTTAGGATTTTTTGTTTTCCTAAGTCTGTGCAGAATGTCTTTGGAATTTTAATGGGGATTGTATTGAATCTGTAAATCTGGATAGTAAGAACATTTTCATGGTATTAACTCTTCCAATCCATGAGCATGGGAGGTCTTTCTGGTGTCACCTTTAATTTCATCATTTTATAATTTTCATTGTAGAAATCTCTGACTTCTTTGTATATGTTTATTCCTAGTTTTTTTTTTCTGTTCTGGATTTGAACTCAGGACTTTGCCCTTGCCAGGCAAGTGTTCTATAACTTGAGCCACACCACCATTCTATTATTTTATATTTTGTAGCTGTTGTAAATGAGATTGCCTTCATGATTTCATTATCCACAATCAGTGTTGTTGTTGTATAAAAATGCTACTGATTTTTGTATTCTGCACTATTAACAAACTGAATTTGTTATTTGGTTGTGGTATTCTTTTGGTGGTGTGCTTAGGAGTTTTTTTGTTTTGTTTTTATGTAGTGCTGGGAATTGAACCCATGGTCTCGTGCGTACTTTATGTATGCACTCTTCTACTGAACTATATCCCAAGCCCAAGACCTATTTATTTATTTATTTATTTAGGTGATACTGGGGGTTGAACTCAGGGTCTTGCACTTGCTAGGGTAGGTACTCATGCTACCATTTGAGCCACACGTCCAGCCTGGGGATTTTCTTCATACAGTATATCATCTGCAAATAGAGATAATTTGACTTCCTCCTTTTCTATTTGTGTGCCCTTTTTTTCTTCTGCTTAATTGCTGTGCCTAAAACTTCTAGTACTGTACTGAATAAGAGTGGTGATCATGAACCACCTTGTGTTGTTCCAATACACAAGCTTTAACCCATTCAGTATGATGTTGGCTAGTGTCATTAGTAAAAACAATTTCCTATGTCAAAATATGCAACTGATTTACATCCTTACCCCAGCTCCTTTTTTAGTAAAATGGGTACCTTCTATAGGATCATTGTAAGGCTGAATTACCGTGTGAATAAAGTGTTTAGCTGAGTGAATTCTTCACTCTTATCTTTCAGGATTTTGTGTAATTACAGCATAGCTTCCCTCATTTCTAGGGTACTCTAGATTTCTAGGGTCTCTGGATCTCTTCTAGTTCTGATTTAGATTTGTAGGAGTTGACTAGCACTTTTCTGGCCTTCTAGAATTAGCTTACCTGATACATTTGTATATTTTCTGTTGCACTTCTGCTTGTGTACCATAACCTTTATAGACAGTTTAGGGGTTTGTAGGTGGGTGATTAGTATATATTTCAGGTTTGATTGATAGAACTTTTATTCTGCAAGTTGTCATTAAGGTAAGCTCTGCTATTTTTCTCTTACAGCTTTGATTTGCTGATATATCTTTATAGGTTTGTGTGGTTTCTGTCTGATTATCTCTAAACTAGGGGGAGTAAGTCTATAAAAGAAACATTTTGAGGATAAGTAATTCTGCTTTTAACTTCTTTTAAGTCAGTAGCATTTTTCAGTGTTTTCTGTGAACATAGTACTTGAGAATGTTATCATTGATCATTGTTCACATCTTGGTGAAAGTCAAAATCTTATATGTGACACATGGTTAATAACATCAGGCAATGTATAAGATCATTAGCATTTCACAGGAGAGTAGCCTCAAAGAGGAAAGGAAGAATCTTTAAGGCTTGTGTTTCATTCATGTGGAAAGAACATACTAAATATTGGGAAACAGATGACTGAAGATATGGCAACAGGATTAGGCTTTAGATTGAAGTATTTACCATTGACAGGGTAGAAAATGTAGTTTTGTTTGATAGGTAGGACTAGATTATTTCAGCCCTTGGAAATAAAGCAGAGCATATTAGCATTGAAATAATAGTACATACTGCTGACCACTGACTTTCAGCTTCTTGCTCTATTTCCTTTTTTCTCAAGGCTTAAGAGAATTTGTGATTAAAGACTGTATAGAATGTAGCATTAATAATTTTTATGTTGGTTTTTTTTCTATTTCTATTACTTCGTCAAATTCAAAGCCTTCCTACTGCCATTAAAAGAGCCAGACGGTAGAGACAGGAACTTGTCTGCAAAGGTTTATTTATTTACTTTTTTTTTTTTTTTTTTTCCAGTACAGGGCCTAACACATGCTAGGTAAGTGTTCTACCAACTGAGCTAAGTCCCTAGCCCCTGCTAGAGGTTTTTAAAAATACCTATTTGGAAGTTTGAACTTGAAGCAACTAGCAATACTATTGAAGCCTTCTTTGCTGTACTTGTTTATTCAAGCAGTGTGAATTGGCTGTAGCATTGAAGTCAACAAATCAAGCTCTCTTATCTGTAGCAGTCCAATGTAGCCTAACAGATAGAGCTACAGGAGAGAACAGGGAATGATACTACTCCTGTCGCTTGGTTAGAACTACAAATGAGAGACAACAGTAGGTTTTTGTCCTGTTAGTCATAGTACCTTTGACTCAGCAAGCTGGACTTGTGACTTATGTCTTATGAATGTGATGATGTGGATTTTACGGTAATTTCGGCAATAATCAAAATTTGTATTTATAATTGCTTAGTTATTATAACTAGATAGATTAGAAGTACTAACCCCCCAGATCAGTGGTAATTTGTCTGACTCAGTGTCCTGGACATGTCATTGGTAATTCTGGCCTACCCTCAGTTCCTTTGAAGGAAGTCTACTTTTGCCACACTATAATTGGAAAGCAACAGACCTCAGTATCTGTTTTGTACTGTATTACAACAGATTGGTCCAACAGTAGGCATTTGACCCAAGGGCCACTAACCCAAAAGCCTTCTAACAATTTAGCATAGTCTGGTTAAGAAGATCATAACCAGTTATAGGAAACATAGTTAATTTGCCATTAAGTCATGGCAGCTAGAGGTAGAAAGGTGTTTTGTTGTATGGTCCCATAAAAATAGTTTAAGAGAGTGGAAAGGAGGTGTAAGAAGAAGGTGTGAGTTATGGAATTGCTAAAGGAGATGAGGAAGCCATTTGGTAACTAGCAAGGAGTAGGTCATATGTGCCTAGACAAGTACAAAATTTTGAGAGGAACCATGTTGTCTGGGAGAGAGACAGAGGAACAACATCATGATTTCTGGTTTTGTAGATACTGTTCTTTACTACTAGTTTGGCACCTATTCTTCTGGAGACCACATTCAGTTTTTTCCCTGGAGAGATTGATTCAGCTTTAGTGTCAGACTTTGGGCATTACAATTCTGGCTCTATCTTTTGCCAGCTGTGTGACAGTGGGCAAGAGAAGTTTTACCTCTATCACATCTCTCATCTGTAAAATGAACATTGTAGCAATATCTTACTTCATCTAGGTGAGGTGAGAATTGAGAACAACACATGCAAAGCTTTTAGAACAGTGCTGTTCACATAATGTGGAATAAATAGCAACATTAATCTATATAAAATGTTGAGTTGATTTGAATTGTTTTTTGCAACTCTAAGTTTTTTTGTTCTTTGGTTTTTTTGGGTACTACAGGGCCTCATGCTTGCTAGGTGGTACATGACTCACTGTACCATTTGAGTCATGTCCCCAGCATTTTTTGCTTTAGTTTTTGAGATATGGTCTCACCTTATGCCTGTGCCAGCCTGGTCTGCAATACTCCTTTACACTTCTTGTGTAGTTGGGATGACAGGTGTGTGCTATCATGCCCAGCTTTTGCTGATTGAGATGGGATCATGCAAACACTTTGCCCAAGCTGGCCTCAAACGATGATCCTCCTGTTCTCTGCCTCCTGAGGAGCTAGGATTACAAGATTGAACCACAGTGCTTAGCTAACAGATTCTTAGCTAGGGTTAATCTGCTTGCAGATTCATTTAGACCAATAAAACATTAACAGTGTGGGCTGGTAAGCAAAATAATATATAAGGCATTTAAAAATATTCTTTATAGTATACATAATAGCATTTGATATTGATTGATTGATCATACTGGTTTGTACTGAGTTCTTATACTTGAGCCAAGCCCCAGCCCTTTTGTATTTTGTTTTTGAGGTAAGGTCTCCCATACTTTACCTGGACTGGCCTCAGCCTCAAAATCCTTCTGCCTGTTTCCAGCTAGCTGGGATTACAGGCATGGAGCACTTTGTTCAGGTGAGTACTTGCTTTTATTTGTTGAGCACTTAGCAGATGGTTGGTTGTGTTCTAAGCATTTTATTTGTTTTAATTCATTGGATATTTGTGATAACCTGCTGAAGTAAGTACTGGTCATCTTCATTTTGAAGATGCAGAAACTGAGGCACAGGGAGACTAATCAACTTGCCCAAGGATATAATATGTAAGCAGCAGAAATAGGATTTGAGCCCAGGTAGTTTAGTTCTGGAGTTTCAGTTCTTAAATGTCTAATTCCTTATCTGTTCTTATTTACCTCCTTAAATGAAACTGGAAAAGTCTTTGTTACTATTATTTCTTCTGTACTTTCTAATGCTTGCTTTTCTCCTATTTGGACAAAGAAGAAACATACCTCAGGTACAGAAGCTTAGATGGGCAAGGTATGATACTATGTAGTATACTATGATAGGTTCTTATACTGTACATGATGTTGTACATGTACATAATATCACTTGAAGGAAGACTGGTAAGTTAAAGGATATATTCTGTAAACCCTAACTAATCCTATAAAACAGTCAAAACAAGTTATAGCTAATAAGCTAACAAAGGATGTGAAGTGGAATCAGAAAATACACTCATTAATTCAAAAGAAGGCATAAAAAGAAAATAGAGAACATTGGACCAGTATAAAATAAATAGATAATAAACTTAAAACTAACCATATCAATAATCATATTCAACATAAAGAGTCTAAACACATCAGTTAGAAGGCAGAGATTGTCAGGTTGGATTAAAAAAAACCCAAAAACAAGACCCAACTTTCTATTATCTGTATGAAACATACTATAAATATAAAGACACATAGTCCAAAGACTTGGACTGGGCCGACAGTCATTAAAAGAAAGGTGGTATAGTTATATTAGCATCAGGCAGTGTACACTGCAGAGAAAGCTGTTTCTAGGGAATAAAGGATATCTTTTACCCAGTGACAAAGAGGTCAATCAACAGAACATGACAGTTCTAAACATTTGGGCCCCCTAATAACAGAACTTAAAATACACAAAACCATCAAATAGAACCATCAAATCTACACTTTTAGCTGGAGATTTCAGTACTCTCCTCTCAATAAATGATAGAACAGGCAAAGAGAAAACCACAGGGATATAGTAGACTTAAACAATACTATCAATCAGTTCAAACTAATGATTCCAGAATCTCCACCCAATGACAACAGAATATTGCTCTTAATTCTTCTCAGGTTCACACAGAATATTTGCCATGACTGACCAGACTTTGGTCCACAGAGTATGTTCTCTGATCACAGTGGAAACACATTTGAAATTATTAACAAAAATGTTGTGTTTCTAAATAACTTACGGTTCCAGAAAGAGATCCAAAGGGGAATTGGAAAGTATTTTCAACTGAATGAAAATGAAAATGCATCAGAATTTGTGGATGCCATTTACATAGTACTTAAAGGAAAAATTTATAGCTCTGAATGCCTATATTAGAAATACAGAAAGATTTCAAATTAGTCACTTTCACTTCCATTTAAGATAGTGAAAGCAGATTAAACTAAAAAAATTGTGAGAAAGAAAATAATAAAGGTAAATATTAAAGTTATTATTTTTCTCTTTGTTTATTAGACAAAATCAGTGAAGCCAAAAACTTGAGTTTTTGAAGTAGAAGATGAATAAAATTGATAATGTAGACTGTTGCTGTCAGGAATGATGGGGATGACATCCCTGCAGAGGCTACATTAATAAAAGAATACTAAGGAAATGTTATGAATACCTGAATGCTTATAAATTTGCAATAGATTAAATGAAATACATTTTTTGAAAGACACATATTACAGCACTTCATTTGAAAAGAAATAGACAATCTGAATAAACCAGTGTTTGTTAAAGAAATTGAGTTTGTGATTTGGTGATTTAAATATTATCCCAAAACAGCAACAACAACAAAAAACACTTCAGGCTCAGGTGACTTCACAAGTAAATTCTCCTAACTGTTTAAGGAAGAAAAAAATGCCAATTCTATAAAAAAAAGAATTCCAGAAAATTGCAGAGGAGAGAATACTTCCTAATATATTTTGTTAGGCTAGCCTTATGCTAATACTCAAACTAAACAAAGATTTTAGGAGAAAAGATTACACAGAAATAATTCACATGAACAAAGATGCAAAAATTCTAAACATGTTGTAACAAATTTATTGCAGCTTATTATAAAGGTAATACATCATAACTAAGTGAAGTTTACTTCAGAATGGTAAGGTTAATCTTAACATTTAAAAACAGTCATTTGGGTTCACTTTATTAACCAACTTAAAACAACAACAAAACTACCACACAGTCATTTTAGTACATGGAACAAACAGCTGACAATTTATCATTCCAGACAGTAACTGAGCAAAATAGGATTAGAAAGGAGTTTCTTCAGCCCAATAAAGGGCATGTCTAAAAGTCTAAAATCTAGATAAGATTATGTTTAATGGTGGAAGATGGAATTCATCTCCCTGAGACCAGGAATAAGACAGGGATGTCTACTGTCACTACTATTGTTCCTCAACCTAATAGAGGTTGTAGCCAGTAGTCAAGCAAGAGATTGAAATAGAAGGTATCCAGGTTGGAAAGAAGTAAAAAGTGTAGAAAATCTGATGGAAATCTACAAAATCTCTAGAACTTAATAAGTGACTTGAGTAAAGGTGGAGTTTACATAGTAGTTAATATGTAAGCATCAGTTACATTTCTTTAGCAATAACAGCTTCAATTAAATTGAAATTAATAAAATCAATACCGTTAATATTAGCAATATGAAGTACTCAGAATGATACAGCATTGCAGAAGGAAATCAAAGATTTTAATAAATGGGGAAGTGTTCCTTATTCAGGGGCCAGTGTGGGCTAAGGTGATAGTTATCCCCAAATTTATCTGCTTATTCAATGTAATTGCAATCAAAATTCTAGAAGGCTTTTTTTTTTCTTTTGGTACAAGTTAAGCTGATTCTAACTGGAATAGCCAAAATAGCTTTGAGAAAGAACAGAGTTGGAGGGTTATTACTGTCTGATGACACAGTTTATTTTATGAGCTAAAGTTACCAAAATAGCATTGTATTGGTGTAAAAATGGGAAAATAGATTAATAGAACAGAATCTGTAAATAGGCCAATACATATGGACAACTGAATTTTGACAAGGTACAAAGACAATTCAATGAAGAAAAGGTAGTCCTTTAGATAATGGCAGCACAATTGAATGTTCATATGCAAGTAAATGAGGTTAATGTATGTCTTATACCGTATTCAAACATAAACTCAAAATGAATTGTAGACCTAAAGGCCAAACTTCTAAAACTTTCAGACAAGAGATAATTTCTTTTAAAATTTTCTTGGATCAGACAAAGGGCTTTTTAGGTTTGACACCAAAAGCATGATCAATAAAACATGCTAAAATAATTATCAAATTAAAAGCGTGTGCTCTGTAAGAGATAATGTTAAATGAATGAAGAGACAGGCTGCAGAATGGGAGAAAATTTTTGCAAATTAAATACCTGATGAAGGACTTATATCTAGAATACATAAAGAACACTCAAAACTCTGTGTGTGTGTGTGTGTGTGTGTGTGTTGTGTGTTGTGTGTGTTTTTTAACTGGAGTTTGAATTCACGGCCCACACCTTGAGCCACTCCACCAGCCCTTTTTCATGAAGGGTTTCTTCGAGATAAGGACCTTGAGAACTGTTTGCCCAGGCTGGCTTCAAACTGCGATCACCTGATCTTTGCCTCCTGAGTAGCTAGGATTACAGGTGTGAGTCACCAGCACCCAGCTTATAATTTTTTTAACTGTCCAAAGGATTTGATAGATATT